>NW_027507718.1:450205500-450603000 GCF_037356315.1 Lithobates pipiens | reverse complement strand
GGAAGACCCCCGGAGCTGTGCAATAAAATATTTTTTCTCTGTGTTGTGTTTTTTATTGTACTTTAGTTCACAGGTGAATGGGTAGGGGTACATTGTACCCCATACTCATTCACATAGGGTGGGGGGCCGGTATCCGGGGGCCCCCTTCTTAAAGGGGGCTCCCGGATTCCGATAAGCCCCCCGCCCGCAGACCCCGACAACCAACGGCCAGGGTTGTCGGGAAGAGGCCCTTGTCCTCATCAACATGGGGACAAGGTGCTTTGGGGTGGGGGGGCCGCGCGGCCCCCCCTTCCCCAAGGCACCCCCCATGTTGAGGGCACGCGGCCTGGTACGGCTCAGGAGGTGGGGCGCGCTCGCTCGCCCCCCTTTCCTGGCCGGCCGGGTAGCGTGCTCGGACAAGGGTCTGGTGTGGACTTGGGGGGAACCCCCACGCCGATTTTTTTCGGCGTTGGGGTTCCCCTTTAAGCCCATTCCAGGCGGCGGAGCCCGCGACGTCTCCTTCGCGGGCCCCGCCTACCTGTACACGCGCTCGAAATGGGCGGATTTGCCTCCGCCTTACGTGGGCGAGTCCGTTCATTTCAAAAGTTGAGCGAACTGTTTGCCCAACCTTGTTCGTCAAACAGTCCGCTCGTGTGTGGGCAAGTCCGCTCATGCAAATTTTGAGCGGACTGTTTGATGAAACTGTTTGCCGAACAAGGTTGGGCGAACAGTCCGCCCGTGTGTACGCGGCCTTACAATGGTGTCAGACCATTAGTTAAGCAGAAGCGTGCCAAAGGTCTTTCTGTTATTGCTAAAAGTCACCTCACATGCCGTATGGTAGAGATTAATTTGGCTTATTACAAATGTAAGTGAAAGTGTGTGTGTGTGTGTGTGTGTGTGTTTTTGAGAAATCTGGTTTTATTTTAGAGATTTCTCAGCCCACATTGCTCTGTCAGACTGCTGATTGTCACAGTTTTGATTCTGAATGTCGGCAAACATTTCCTTGTTACCTTGATGGTTCTGATTTCTTATGTAGGTGTTCTACAGGAGAAAACCTTTTATTTCCTTTTACTGCTGCAGCATTTACATGTGTTTTTTTAGTCCTAATAAGTACCAATTTTAATGGAATGCTTTCTGAATCAACATTATTATTTTTATTTTATTTTTTAATATATACTTTAGTTTTCCTTTTAAACAAGTAAGCCTTTGTTTTATTTGCCCAAGCACCTAATGGATGCTCTGATTCTATTTTCAGTGGGGTGGAATACACAGAATCCTGTTTATTTTGTGACACGACATGAAGACACAATTGTTCAGTGCGGATTATGTTTCTGCCTGTTGGTTTATTGGCAGAAGCAGAAAGGTGCCTGCTGTTTGGAGTATAGAGAGGTTATAGAGCCCCTGGAAGTGGGAGGGAGTTCTTGAGAGGTCAGCACATTTCTGGACAGTGTGTAGCAAGAAACTGCTTATCCCATTGGAGCAGACACCGAGGCGTTGTCGGGATCATTGCTTAACTCCCTCACTTCCTCTAATATAAACCACAACATACATCTGTGTGTTAGATAATGAGCTTTGAATAACAAACATTAACTTTTTTTTTTTTTTTTTTTTTTTTTTTTTAGGTCGCTTGAACTACCCCCATCCAGGAACAGATAGTCTTCTCATGTTAAATGGTAAGTCATGGTTTTTCTTTCTTGAAATAAAATCGAATAAAAACAAAAGATGCTACATTCTATATGCTGTATTTTTGTGAGTTTGCTTATATAATGGTGGGAATGTGAATCACAACGTTTTGGATTATTAATTGTCAGAAGGGAGCATCATAATTAAAAACTGCTGCGCCAGTTAATTTTAAGGGTACGTCCATGCCAATTATCAGGATTTCTCTATGGAGTGATAGGTCTGGGCTTTAAATGTCTTCCCTTGTGGGTGACTTTGGGTATAATTAATGCAGAAATCCAACTAAACGGATTAAATGTATCTGAATTATTTTACTAGGCTGAGGACTAGTTCTGCTCAATCTTTTAGATTTCACATGTCCTGGCCAACATTTTTTATAGCCAAAAGATAATTTCATTCAGAGCCTACAGCTCTGCAGCACCCCATGTCAGAGATGGATTAAGGGAGAATGGGGCCCAAGGCAAAGTAGCGGCTTTGCCCCCCTCCATGCTTTCGCCTGACATTAAGAATTGCAATAGACACTGAAAAACTGCTTCATTTGCATTGTCTGTACTGACACGGCAAGCTGCATCAGGCAGCCATTACCTTCAATGGTCTCCTTCCATGTGAAGTGACAGGCAGGTGCACAACTTTAAACAATTGCTCTCTTGCCCTGCTTTACTGCAGAAGCTTGAAGGTGGTAGCCGGACATGTGCTGGGCGCCTGGGATGGAGACCCTGACCTTGTGGGTGGGTATATCTGAGCGCACTGTCAGGTAGCTTCTAAAATAAGTACTCGATTTTGAGGTCCTGCTCTTGACTTTCATTAAATAGCGCACAGCAAACACAAAATGGTTTGTAAATCTCCCAAAGCAAAGGGATTTCCCTCCCTGCTGTTCTGAGTACAGCTTGGTGTTCCTAAACATAGGACCCTGTGTTCGCTATATCTGGCCTCCCACAGTACACAGAGCGTGGAAATGCAACACTTTTTTTTTTTTTTTTAGTAAATCTAACCTGCTAAATACTAGAGCTGCACGATTAATCGTTAAAGACTCAAGATCATGATTCAACTCTGCTCTCAATCTTAAGGCATTTCCCTCATTCTATGTAACAAGGGCAGAGAATTCTCTGCTCGCTTCTGACAGCTGACAAAAAATACAAAATCCAGGCAGCCTGCCAAGTTTATCAACAATGGAGGTAGAGAAACAGAAACATTGCAACATGTAGTTCTCTTAAATCATGAACTTCGGTCTGTAAGTGAGGTCAGTTTAGCCACTTAAAGACTAACCTTGTTGCAGTTGCTTACAAGTTAAAATCATTATTTTTTTGATAGAAAATTACTTGGGACCCCCAAATATATATATATATATATATATATATATATATATATATATATATATATATATATATATATATATATATTATATACATTTTAGCAGGGACCCTAGGGAATAAAATGGTGGTTGCTGCAATATTTTGTCACACTGTATTTGCGCAGCTGTCTTTCAAACGCAATTTTGGGGAAAAAATACACGCCAATGAATTAAATAAAAAAAATAATAAACAGAGTAAAGTTAGCCCAATTTTTATTTTTTGTATAATGTGAGAAATTATGTTACGCCGTGAGAGTTGTGATCTTTATTCTAAGCAAGACAATTGTGATTCTCATTTTAGCCGGACTCGTAAGACTGGCTATATACCTTTTCTCATCAGCAGCATGTAGCAATCTTGTGACTTCTAACAGTGTCTGGTGAAAGCTTGTAGGAGGAGTTTTCATTTTCCTCTGACTGTCCTATGGGGCTGCATGACCCCTGACCCTCTGTCTGGACAGTGCTGATTGACCCTGTGCCGATCACCTGCACCCTCTCAAAACAATGTGCAGGTTTAACCCCTTAGGTTCACGGAGTATAACCAGCATGCTTTACTGCATATACAGACTGCTTTTACTGTGTTGGGTTTATTAACGCATTCATGTTTTTGGATTTCTCACTTTTATTTTACTTGGCAGGCTATAAACCTTCCCCACTGCGCTACGCTGCATCTGTGGATCCGTGTGAAAACTGCCTAATTATTTAAAAGTGCCCATACATGCCTATTCCAAACGATGAAGTTTAATACATAATCTGCCCATTGCTAAACTGTGGGGGTTTAAAAAATTGACCTGTTATCTTTCGGTTTCTCCTGGCATCACTAGCTATTAGGTTCCTGTCCAAGGAGGAGTGCTACCAAAAAATTGCACTTGTCCTAGGACAGGAGTCAGCGCTATAGAAGAAACATTCGGCTTATGTGGCTTCTGCTCCCTCTGCAGCCACTTGCTTCCTTCAGTGCCAGCTCCATCCACTCTGATATTATGGGATGGGGGGTCGGCAACCCATCATCTGGGCCTTCTTGACCCCCTATCCAAGAGCAGGAGGTCAATGAGCCACATTAGAGGGCTCAGCCCATGGGCCATCGGTTGAGCACCCCTGATCTACAGTGTATTGTCAATAAGTACACAATTACTAGTGGAGTTATTATTGTAATATTTGAAATCGGTTTTGGTGTGGCTTTTGCATTCTTGCTTTCTATACTCTAACATACACTGGTGTGAGTATGCTCCCAGTGGCTATCACTATCAAATTTGCCATCCCCACAAAAAAAACTGCTGAGATTACAGGACAAGCCATTAGGAGAAGCTGCCTTTTGCAATCAGTATGATAGACATGCTTCACTGCAGGAACAGTAAATTAGAAGCCATGTGCAGCCTACTAATCCCATGAATCGCAGCTTCACATATATTAGCAAACTAAAATTTCTCCAGGTTTCATCTACATATCAAAGACTCGATGTAGCCTGTAAGTGTCGTATGTGTTTACGTAGACCCAATCCCCGTTATTGCAAAATATTCATTTAGGCTTTAAGGGGTGTTTTGTTTTTACTCTCAATACATAACCAATAGCTAGCAGGGGGACTCGCAAGAAAACTAGAAATCCTCAGTTTGGGACACCCATTCCCCATCTCTTTGGTGGTAAAACTTTTTTGTTTTGCCACATGACTGTTCTACCAAGGCTAAGCTCACCTTGTTATGGGTTCCAACCATTGTTGGGGTGTAACCTGTTCCCACTGCTGCAGCTGCTCCCTGTTTCCCTCTCTCCCAGTGCTAGCAGTACAGGGAGAAGTTCCCTGTACCAGCTCTGCCCACGCGGCTGCGTCTTTAATTCAGACTTCTCACTGAACTGCAAGTACCGACATCCTTTGTGTCTGGCAGCTTGTAGTTTTCCAATGTACTACCACGGCACTGTTTAGAGAGTCTTTCTGTCAATTTGAAACTACCTGGCCATATGATGTACGGGGCAAACTTCTCTCACTGACCGATTGCAGGAGACCTGCATGGCATTAGTGATCTGCTGCTCGCTGGTGGAATGCTTTCTAGTTTCCAAAAGCTAAATGCACTTTTTTTTTCTTTTACCTGCAAAAAATTTTGTTGCGTTAACTTATCCTTTAAACCAAGGGTCTCAAGTTGGCCCTCCAGCTGTTGCGGAACTGCAAGTTCCATCATTTCTCTGACTGTGGGAGTCATGCTTGTAACTGTCAGCCTTGCAATGCCTCATGGGACTTGTAGTCATGTAACAGCTGGAGGGCCGGCAGTTTGAGACCCCCTGCTTTAAAGAGGAAGTAAACCCTGATGGGTTTACTTCCTCTTTCATTCCCTGCAAAGGCAAAGCATAATGGACTACTATGCATCGCATAGCCCATTATGTGTCACTTACCTGACACAGGAGCCAGCGATGCCACCGCTGTCCCCTGTAGTCCGGCGCATCCATATTTTCGGTGGGGTCTCGCAGCTCCGCCGCTGTCATTCGGTGGAGCCGCGATGACGTCACTCCCACGCATGCGCACGGGAGCCGACACGCGCGGCAGCTCCGTTATTGGAAATGCCACGCTCAGTGCGCCTGCGCGCAGCTATCTACGGCGCATGCGCCGTAGACAGCGGTGCCTGTCTTCGGGCAAATATCTCCTAAACCGTATAGGTTTAGGAGATATTTCTTGGACCTACAGATAAGCCTTAATCTAGGCTTACCTGTAGGTCAAAGTGGTTTGTAAGGGTTTACAACCACTTTAAACACAGTGATAGTTTGTGAAGTTTTGATCTGGCAAGTGACTACTCGAGCAGCAGCACATGGATTGTTCTGTTTAGTAAAGGGCTGTGAGACATAAGAAATTGCCTGTGCTAATACTTGGAAACCTGTTGCTTACATAGTGGCTTTTACTTTTTCTTTAGTTATTTAAAAATAAATCAATTTTCCAAGATTTCTTATCCACTTGTGTTTTGAGCCAATTTGTACCTTGCATCAATGTGAAATCGTTTCTTTGGGGCATGGCCAACTCTTATATTGATGTGGGAGGGCATTGCCAACTTTGCTTGCAGTGTGTTGACTGTTTAACTTTGTCTAATGCAAGGCATTCCCAGTTGGGTTTGGCTAGTAAATTCCACAAAATTGTAAGCTGGAATTTAAATATATCTTGAAATAATTGGTGGGCTAACAATTTCTTTAGCTAAACCCAGTTGACTGTCCATATTTGTGTGACTGTTGGCAAGATTTTATTGGTCACTTTTACGAAGTCAGTTCAACAAATTTTACCGTGTGGCCAGCCCAATCCCTCATCTTCAGTAAAATCTGGAAACTGTAAGGTGCATATAACGCCAGTCCTGAATCCTCGTAATGTTCCACTAGATGAAGTAAGGACACCGTATTTTTTGCTGTATGATTTATTGTGACCTCTGTAAGCTTTGCCTCAGCCCAAAGATTAATGGCTTTTTTTTCAAGCATGGCTCAGTTTTCCTCTCACCTCCCTCTGACCTTCAGAGATACTTCTAGGTGTATTTAACTAAGACAAACATTCCCCTGCCAGCAGAGCATTTTCCATTAAGACCAGTGAAGCGTAACCTCGACTTGCTGCAGTGCACCTTTGTGACAAGAAACAGTTTGGTCAGATATTAACGAGTGATGAGGGGGAACTCAAACACATCAACTGTAGTACAGCTATGGGTGACCTGCGGAGCTCAGGCCATTTTGCAGGCCCCAGTATACTATGACAGCTTTTATCTAACAAGGCAGATAGGAAACCGTAGCTCATGGATTGAAGGCCCAGAACCAGCCTTACTTGAAGCTGTAGGAGGCCCAGAACCAGCCTTACTTGAAGCTGTTGGAGCTGTATCACTCTCATGATTGAAATTGCCCTAAACGGGTGCTGCGAAGGCTGATGGAGATTTTAAGAGATCAGTGAATGGTTATCTCCACCTTTTTTTTAAAAAGGAAGAGTCCTGTAAAAGCATGAGATACGGTGTTTGAAGAACTTCAGTTTTCACCCTTTTACAGATCACAAAGGCCATTTCCAATAATGTTTTCTGCATCTTAAAATACCAGGGCCCCATGTCTTGCCAGTGGCCCCAGCAAAATTACCCAGCTGGGAACAAAACAATTTTACCAATAGAAGCCTGTAGGTGCTTTCCTACGAGATGGTTTCGAAGATGCATTGATATGGTAAAGGCACAGACACCGTGTGTTTTGCTTTACTATAGGCATATGGGTCTGTGAACTCTTGTAGTTGCACAAGTTTTCCCAGAGCTTAGTGAATGAGGTGAAGCTTCACTTTATAAAGAATACCCAATCGGGTGCGAAGAAAATATGGGGGTGCGTGGGGTTAGGAACAGCATTTCTGCTTGGATATGATTGGGTGATGGAAATCAGCAAAGCTTTACCACGTTCACTAAGTTCTGGGGAAAATAAGTGCAACTACACTTGAAAAGTTCAGTTTTTGCCTTTAGTAAATCTGCAATCTAAGTAAATCTGAAAATTGGCTATTTTTCAGATGAGCAGCTCCCTCCCTTCTTCCTTAAGAAACTGAGATTAATTGACTTCATGAAACATTGCAATTTAAAAAATTGTGACATCACCAAATGAGCCATTCCTTTTGTAAACCATGATTTTCTTCACACATGAACGTAGTTTGCATACACAACGAAGAGCAAAAGAGCTGTGCTCAGTTAATACCTCAGATGAGGGTATGTTAATAAATGCTGATGCAAAGAATCATTGATGCTTACAAGAGCACAACCACATACAACCACATGTATGGCAGGCTGTACGCATCATGTGTGACTCAGTGGGCGTGGGAAAGTGCAAGTAAACTATGCAAGCCATACAAAATGTCTGTGAAAGCCCCGTGTGCATGAACCCCAAGGTGAAGCAGTGTTTACTAACTGAACATTCACTCTGTTAGGTGAACATCCTTTTTTTTTTTTTTGTAAATTAATTCCAGTTTTTACAATTGCCTAATTAAAGTGCATCATCAAGACTAAAGTCTGTTGGAAAAGAGATCTGCCAATGTGCTAATTTTGTATTGGCTGGAGTGCGAGTTTGTCTTTAGCAGTTGGCTTTTACGTTTCGCACCAAATAGCAAAGCATTTTGTTAGTTGTAAATCGTGACCTTTGGTTCCAGGGGTTAATAAACCGAGGCCATGGATGGCTTGACCTTTAGCCCTCGGAGAATAATTACCCCTGCGCATAACTATTGATCTAATGAATGACTACTGAGCACACCAAGATGAATCGTTCTGCGTGATGTTCCCCTCTGCAACAATTTATTTGGTACTTAATTTACAACAGGACGACTCTTCCAATGATAGTGTCATATGGAGAGGACATAAAAAATGGTTTATGATGACATGGAGTATAATCAGGTGCCACGTGCCCTGAAAAATGTTTTGGTTTATCAGGGCTAGGAAAGTAATTGCAGCTAACGCAAGCCCTACATGTCTGTGCCTTTCCGGATTTACATTATTATGTATGGCCACATTTACCCGAGTCATGTTCACTGTGCTAAATCTGGGCATGAAAACTCACTATTCACTGGTAATTATTTCTCACCCATTGGGTAGATTGACAAAGCATCACCCAGAGTACTTCCCAGTAACATATAGAACTGCAATGGCACAATTTACAAAAATGTCTTGGTTGCCTTTTGGACATTATTCACAGCTGCAGTATGTCCTCTATAATATTGCATGGTTGGGCTATCAGGCCTCTGGACAAAATTTAAAGCTGAACACCAGGCAGATGCAAAATAGACAAATTAAGTCTTAATTTCAGGATAAGCAAATATTGCCTAAATATATTCGTCATGCGTATTCTTAAATCTCGGTGTGCTTTGTGGTGTTTTTCAAGATCTGTGCAGTAATCCAGTTGGAGTCTTTTGCCTCTTTGTGCAGGAGCTTCTGGTAATAAAGACCAGTCACGCCTTCCTCTACCCACTCCTGTCATTTTCTGCAGGCAGCCTGTTGTGGGTAGCACAATGATATAGCCAGTACCAGGTGTCAGGGATTCTGCCTTAAAGTTATATTAGTCTTGTTTGTTTTTTTTGTTTAAAAAATAAACATGTCATACTTACAATGGTTTGCACAGAGCAGACCAGATCCTCCTCCTCGGGTCCCTCCCCGACGCTCCTAGCCCCTCTCTCCTGTTGAGTGCCCCCACAGCAAGCATCTTACTATAGGGGTAGCCGAGCTGCTGCTGTGTCCATTCGAACACGGAGCCGCAGCTCAGCCCTGCCCTCCCTCTTTCGTCATTGACACACAGGCATTGAAAGTAGCGGGAGCCAATGGCACCTGCTGCTGTGTTTCAGCCAATCAGCAGGGAGTCCCAGACAACCAAGGCTCTTGTGCAACATCACTGGGCTGAGATGGGGCTCAGGTAATTATGAGAGGGGGTGGGCTGCTGCATACTGAAAGCTTAGGCATAGAATGCATGAATGAAGATGTAAAACCTTCTGCCTTTAAAACCACTTTAAAGTGGAATTTTTGGATATCGAAGATATCTATATTTGCCTATTTTCAGGCTGGCCTGGTCTAGTCACATGATCTGCTCCCCTGTGTCAGCAAGCAGCTGCTTCAAAGTAGAGGCGGAAGTGCCGACAATGGATGGCCCATAGTAAGCCAATGGGTGCTGTCACCACTCAGGCCTTCCAGCTGTTGGAGCGCTCTCCTTTCCCTGTAGCCAGTGCTGGCTGGCAAGGCAGATGACTGGACCAGAATGGTCTGACAATGGGTAAGTATATACATCTTAAAGAGGTTGTAAACCTCAGAAAAGAAAACCCTGCAGGATAAAAGCATAATTTAGTATGCATTGCATACTAGCTCATTATGAAATACTTAGAACGAAGCTGTTGCAGCAGTCCCCGCACACCACTGCCACGGCCGAAATGTTTCCTGAAACTTTTTCTGGGTTCGTGGGCTCCGGGGCTGTTGTTGGCCGGAGCTGTGATGTCACTCAGGAGCCGCCGTTCACGGCACGGGCTCGGAAGGTACGGCACCTGTAGGCCATTCCTTCAGTACACATGCACCAGTGATGTCACTGGCTGCATGCATTGTATATATACCCTGTTTCCCCTAAAATAAGACCTAGTGTGATTGTCGGTGATAGCTGCAATAAAAGCCCTACCCCCCAAATAAGCCCTAGTTAAAGTCCTTGTAGGTCTTCTTTTCAGGGTAGGGCTTATTTTTGAGGAAACCGAGTAGGGCTTATTTGGGTGGTAGGGCTTATATTGCAGCCAACACCGACAATCACGCTAGGTCTTATTTTAGGGGAAACAGGGTATCTCCTAAACTGTACAGGTTTAGGAGATCTCTTCTCTACCTGTAGGTAAACCTTATTATAGGCTTACCTACAGGTAAAACAAATCCTGACATCAGCTAGTCTAGAAAAAAAAAAATCTGTACCGACCTGCAGTGTTGAGCTAGCCCATTAAGCAGTAGCTGTGCTGTAGGCAATACTGCATTTCTGCTCTGCCTCTCCAGCGCTCACTAGAGTGCTGGGCTGTGGAGGGGGTGGGAGCCGCTGACTGCGATGAGAGGCTGAGCCAGCTACCTGTCGGGCATCTGGACGGGTCACAAGATTGTCGGGATCACTGCAGAGCCTGAGCTGGCTCTGATGTAAGCCAATAGTGGGCTGAAACTGGGACACAGGAGTGCAGAAACTCAGAAAAGCTTTGACCATACTTCAATTTTTGATCTTATTACATATTTTTGCATGCTTTTTTTTTTTATTATTATTATTTTTTTCTTCCCCATAGCTCAGCAGAAAGACACTTCAAAAGCCACCCCCCCCCCTTTTTTTTTCTTTTTATTCTTGCCGCATGCACTGGAAGATAAATTCATGTTCTCATTTTGCCACCTGCTTTAAGCTTTGGTAGGTTCTCCCTGTGAGCAATGATTGACGTAGACGCAATGTAGGTTTGTTTCTCTTCTTGAAAATCTCTTTTCAGATCCAGTGTGAAATCTCCAATTAGACTCCAGTTGTTTAACACACTCAGCGAGCTAACAGGCCTCTGGGGCCAAGGGGGATTATAAACCTTTCCTCACCCGCTCTCCGCGTATCAGCCTTGACATTTTTCACCTATCAGGGGATGTAGGCTTCCGTTGTGAATGCAAACGGTGTTCTATAATTGAGGGCACAATTGAGTCCAGGCAATTTTCATGCAAATATCTTTAATACAGTATTGCCTACAGCACAGCTACTGCTTAATGGGCTGGCTCAATACTGCAGGTCGGTACAGATTTCTTTTTTTTCTAGACTAGCTGATGTCAGGATTTGTTTTACTAGATACAAAGGAATGGCTCAGACTTAATGGACTTAAAGTTTTAAGGAGGAACTTTACTGCGTGCTATTTGTGTCAACTGACCTTTATACTTGCAGAATTATGTAAGCACAAGCAAAGGTGTGTGTGTGTGTGTGTGTGTGTGTTTTTTTTTTTTTTTTTTTTTAATTCGGTCTCATCCATGGTCTTAAATTGGCCATCTGGCTGGTTTCTGATGAACCACCCCATCCATCCATTGTCCTTTGAAAAATTTGAAGGACCTGGGAGTGAAATTGTTTGCCCAACACCTCCACCATCCAATCAGATGCAGGTATTTTGTCAGATTACAATAGCCACATGGGAGATTCATCCAGCCATCCTGTGTACCATGGATGGAGGCATCTGTTCAATTTTTTTACAGCTTTATGCACATGGAAGAATTAGGAGCTAAAGATGACCACTTATTTTTATCAGAACATCATAGTTGCTAATTGTGAGGGTAAAGATAGATGAGGCATGCCCCAACTGATCAGTAATCCAGTGTTGGATTTAAATATGGCTTCATTTGCATGTTAGAAGTTCTAATAGCCTTAAGCTGGTCACAGACTGTTCGAATCTTGGCTGGTTCAGCAGGGACTGCCTGAAATTTGAACAATGCGTGGGCAGGTTGAATGTACCCACGTTGATCAACTTGAGTAGAACTAGCATGTCTGATTTTACATGCGATTTATTGCGAGTGGCTTTTATGGTCACTCTGAGTAATCACTGTGTTCTCTTGGTGACAGCTCCCTGTATAGCCAACCCACCCAACCCCCCCCCCCCCCCCCCTCTCGCGGAGGACACCATGGTTCTACTGTAGGGATTTTCCCATCAACACCGTCGGTGGTTGCAGGAAAGCAAATCACTTTGTCTATGGTTGACTTGCCTCAAAAAAATGACAAGTGATTTTGAGACTAGAAACCTTTACAAATCTATGGGAGGAAGAAATGTAAACCATTCATTTCCAGTCCTCAAGCACACAGAAATATGGCCCACTAAAGACTTGTGAATCTGAATCTTTTTAATGTGTGAAACATCAAAGCTTCATAAGTGGTACTCTGATGCAGTTTAATTTCCTCATAATCTTTCCTAATCCCTCTGATTCTGCAGAACAGAAAAATATTGTGCAAGCTTTGAAGGCTGATGTGCTTTTATGAACACTTCTTTTCTGGCTAAAATGGGTGTCCCTAGAATGCTGCTAGATCCAAAAACATTTTTTGACAGTGTTAAAAGTATTTTCTGATTTCTAAAGAATGTTCACAGCTAAAGTGGTATTTTAATTGAAACTCTCATCATCTTTTCACACATCAAAGAGGCAGTGTCCTTCCTCATTCATTCAGCTGTGTAAATGTGAGCTTTAGCTGGCTAAGGTGGAGAGACAGGGTGCGCGATGCCAAGATCTCCACCTCAGCCAATCAGAGGAAGCCTTGTATTCATTCAAAAAATACAAGGCTTCCTGTTAATGGCCAAGTATCGGACCCCCTGACTTGACTTTGTTCCAGAAGTCCCTATACTGCTGCTGAAACAAAAAACATACTGTATGTAGCTGATGCTGCATACAGTTTATACAGTGCTGACGGAGAGATGGTTTGTATGGGCAAAGTGGCCCAAGCAAACTATTAAAAGTGATGGCAAAGCTGGAATTGGACTTTAAGCAGCCTAGATCCCCACACACTGGTACATTTTTTTTTTTTTTTTGTGAGAACAATCACTTTTTTTAAAATGTTTTGGCTTTTTAAACCTATTGCTTTGCAGCAACTTCAAGTGCACCTTAAAGCACATGTCCAATGACGTAGGCAGGTACGGGCGTTCTCGCCACCTGCCGCAATGGCACTGTGGCATCTACATGTTGGAGGGAGTTTAAGGGAATTGTCCCCTTATGGACTCCATCTGTCTTCTCGGGAAAGACAGCTGTCTGATTAGGTGCTGAAATTCTTTGCGATTTCAGGCAGCCATCTTGACGAGGAACCTTTTATAAATAGGGTGTCATTTGGGCACACCCGGAGTGAGTGGTAGGCCAGGGACAGGTACCTACTGCTTAGGGAAAGAGAACAGCACAGGGAAAGGTTCCTTACAAGTAGGGAAAGCCTAGGGAGCATGCCTTCAATTTTTGGTACTGTCTGATATATAATAGTACTCCTCCTTCAGCGGAAATGGTGTTGATCTGGTACAACTTATACTGATACCCCTCCAACAGGAGCTGTCCTCTGGTGGTACAAACTGAAAGATAACTTTGATATTTCAATTTCTGGAATGCCTCATGCTGATGCCCATTGGATAACTGACAATCTGTAGATATTAATGCAAGATAATTCAGTGCACTGTGGTCACAGACTCTGGGTACCTTGGCTGAGGCCCTGCCTTACAGATGCTTCAAGCACTGTATGTCATTTGCAGTCTGATCTTTGTAGTGCGATACAGGCTGTACTTGTTGGTGTGCTTAGTCTTGTAACCCCAGACAAGATTGCACATCATAGGGCAACAATTCATGTCTATAGGTAGGCCCTGCAAGGCAGAGATTTTACCCTATAACCGATAGTGGCAGGGGACAATATTGCATGAAGTTTTAGACTTTAAAGAAGGGCTGCACACCAATATTTATTACACTTAAAGGCTAAGTTCACTTTTTTTTTCTAAATTCCACCTCCCCTATGTACCAACATAGCATTAATGTGCTTATATTGCAAAACTAAAACCGCTTTCCATTAATTCTACATGTGCATACCTAACTCTCTTCGTAGCTGTTTAAACACACTGCTCCATTACTTCTGCCTTACTTCCTGGTCAGACTTTAGGTCATGACACAGGAAGGAGTTGAACTGCTGAGCTCATTAGCGCACACTCTACATTATATACCTTTTTATCTACCCCTTCCTGCGTCTGACCAAGAAGGCAGAACTAATCTAGCAGTGTGTTTAAATGGCTATGAAGAGAGTTGGGTAAGCAGGTGTAGAGTTAATGAAAGCTGTTTTATTTTTGTAAAATAAGTACACTAATGTTATATTGGTACATAGGGGAGCTGGAATTTAGAAGGAATAAAGTGAGCAAAAGTGAACTTGGACTTTAAATGTGAACTACCGTAGCTAATATTTTCAATACCTGGGTTTTGGATACACTTTACTACATAAATGTGAGAGCAGGCAAGGTCCTTCCTCTGAGTCATTCAGCTGTGGGTAAACCTGAGATCTTGCTATTTAGGTCTGTGCAGCTCAGCAATAACCAGTGGTAACATAAATTTGGTTGTTAACGTATATGCAGCATTTTATATTTGCCTGACAAGATTTTTAATTCTGAGCCAAATATATTTGAAAAAAAAAAAGGTACAGAACGTATTTTTGCCCATGTTGGAGGTAACAATCATGTGACCAGGCATCGGCCAAGTTTTTGTTTTGAATGTACAGAAAAGGCAATTTGGTAAGTATGCAAGGTGGAGAACACGCATGACTATAATAGGCATTGTTATAATTTGCTTTCCAGTTGGCTTATGAGCCCTACAGGAAATAGTATTTCAGATATACAAATTATTTCCAAAAATAAGTAGTGTTTGCCCGAAAATAAGACCTAGCATTATTTTCGAAGAGGCCTGCAATATAAGCCCTAGATTAAAATGCTTGTAAAATCCTATAAACCACTCTATTGTAGTATATAATGTACAGTGTGTTTTTCTGTAATATAGCTGTGCTAAATACCTTTGTTACAGCACTGCTCGGTGCTTGGCTGACCTCCCGTTGCTCTCCTCCCATTGCTCTCAGCCCCTCTTCTGCAGTGCTTGGAGCGGGAAAGAGCTCCAGCGGGTCACGGAAGTACTGAGCGGTGCTATAATGAAGGTATTTGGCACAATTATATTAAACAAACACACACGTACATTATATACTACTGTAATAAATTGGATTATAGGGTTTTACAAGCTTTTTAAATCGATTCACACTAGGGAGTCCTGACAGGCAGGGAGGGAGAGGGGGAGAGAAGACGGCACATTACATGGTAAAACCTACCCCCAAAATAAGCCCTACTGTGTCTTTTGTTGCCAAAATTATTATAAGACCCGGGCTTATTTTAGGGGAAACACGGTAGATGAATAGATGTGCTAATGGTACCAACTGTTCTATGAGCAGCATGTGACTGTAAGGGAGGTGTCCCCTGTTTGTAGGAACAAGCAATTTGCGTGTTTCTTCCCATGTGATCTACTCCCTGTTTTATAATCTGCAGGAACACTGCCTATTCTGTTGGCACCCGATAAATTATACAGTGGTGTGAAAAAGTGTTTGCCCCCTTCCTCATTTCCTGTTCCTTTGCATGTTTGTCACACTTAAGTGTTTCGGAACATCAAACCAATTTAAACAATAGTCAAGGACAACACAAGTAAACACAAAATGCAATTTGTAAATGAAGGTGTTTATTATTAAAGGTGAAAAAAAATCCAAACCATCATGGCCCTGTGTGAAAAAGTGATTGCCCCCCTTGTTAAAACATACTATAACTGTGGTTGTCCACACCTGAGTTCAATTTCTATAGCCACACCCAGGCCTGATTATTGCCACACCTGTTCACAATCAAGGCATCACTTAAATAGGAGCTGCTTGACACAGTAAGGTCCACCAGAAGATCCTTAAAAGCTACACATCATGCCGAGACCCAAAGAAATTCAGGAACAATTGAGAAAGAAAGTAATTGAGATCTATCAGTCTGGAAAGGGTTATAAAGCCATTTCCAAAGCTTTGGGAATCCAGCGAACCACAGTGAGAGCCATTATCCACAAATGGCGAAGACATGGAACAGTGGTGAACCTTCCCAGGAGTGGCCGGCCGCCCAAAATTACCCCAAGAGCGCAGCGACGACTCATCCAAGAGGTCACAAAAGACCCCACAACAACGTCCAAGGAACTGCAGGCCTCACTTGCCTCAGTTAAGGTCAGCGTTCATGCCTCCACCATCAGGAAAAGACTGGGCAAAAATGGCCTGCATGGCAGAGTTCCAAGGAGAAAACCACTGCTGAGCAAAAAGAACATCAAAGCTCGTCTCAATTTCTCCACAACACATTTTGATGATCCCCAAGACTTTTGGGACAACATTCTGTGGACCGATGAGACAAAAGTGGAACTCTTTGGAAGGTGTGTGTCCAAGTATATCTGGCGTAGAAGGAACACTGCATTTCATAAAAAGAACATTATACCAACAGTAAAATATGGTGGTGGTAGTGTGATGGTCTGGGGCTGTTTTGCTGCTTCAGGACCTGGAAGACTTGCCGTGATAAAAGGAACTATGAATTCTGCTGTCTACCAAGAGATCCTGAAGGAGAATGTCCGACCATCTGTTCGTGTACTCAAGCTGAAACGAACTTGGGTTCTGCAGCAGGACAATGATCCTAAACACACCAGCAAGTCCACCACCGAATGGCTGAAGAAAAACAAAATGAAGACTTTGGAGTGGCCTAGCCAAAGTCCTGACCTGAATCCTATTGAGATGTTGTGGTATGACCTTAAAAAGGCCGTTCATGCTCGAAAACCCTCTAATGTAACTGAATTAGGACAATTCTGCAAAGATGAGTGGGCCAAAATTCCTCCAGGACGCTGTAAAAGCCTCATTGCACGTTATCGCAAACGCTTGGTTGCAGTTGTTGCTGCTAAGGGTGGCCCAACCAGTTATTAGGTTTAGGGGGCAATCACTTTTTCACACAGGGCCATGATGGTTTGGATTTTTTTTCACCTTTAATAATAAACACCTTCATTTACAAATTGCATTTTGTGTTTACTTGTGTTGTCCTTGACTATTGTTTAAATTGGTTTGATGTTCCGAAACACTTAAGTGTGACAAACATGCAAAGGAACAGGAAATGAGGAAGGGGGCAAACACTTTTTCACACCACTGTACATGGTATCCTCTTCCAGATGAAGCAAATGAAAAAAAAAATCTGAATGTTCTAACAGCTGACAATGCACGTGATATCTTTTAACTTGGGGGGGGGGGGGGGGAGTTCAGCGCTCTAAAGCCTCCTCCTTTATGTCTAAAATACAAGGAGATGTTTTAGATCTCTAAGCTTGTCCTTATAATAGTTGGCCACTAAAAGGAAACCTGTGAATTTATTCCTGGCAAACACCATATATAACTTTTTTTTTTTTCTTGATAACGAACATGTAGAAGAGCCCAGACCAAAACTGAATCCCAGATTTCTTGGACTGGCCCCATATTTGAGAGTGTCGAGCTCCACAAAGCGTTCCAAAACACTCATACATAATTTTTCCAAAACAAACCTTTGTTTTATCAATTGGGCTATAATCCACCCCCTCTTTATTCACAAAGGCATTTCTTTGAAATATAATTTTTTTGCATTTTGCTGAATATTTGCTTATTTCTACAAAGGGACTTTTGTGGAATTGACAATAACTAAGTCATAATGTAATTTTTTTTTTTTTTTCCAGTCTTGTCAAGTCCTGGGACTTGACAAGACTGGGAACTGTCTTGTGACGTGTAGAATGCGATGTTTGGCACATGCTTTGTCACAATTTGGTTCCCTAAAAAAAAAAAAAAAAAAAAATTCCTAGCTACAATAAAATACATGTGAATATGTGCACTTGGATCAGAAATTGAGGGAAATTGTTGGGTATGAGTACTTTTAATTTGAGTCTGCCATAAAATCAGTCAGTACAAATGCAGTCATTGGTTCATTGTTTTTTAAATCTACCTGAAAGTAATTTTTGAATTGATTTTATTTTCACGTGCTTTTTTTTTTTTTTTTCATGGTGCTTTGTCATATGAATTTGTGGGATATCCTGCTGTGTTTTTAGGCAATGCAGTCAACACCCTTGCAGATAAATATTAATTTTTCTGATAAGCCACCCATAATTCTTACTGTTCAGTGAATCATTGTGGGTCTGAGCTTGACCCATAGGATTTGTTTTGTCATTAAATAAAACGCACAATTGGTAAACTGTAATGTCCTAATGGTTATGTCTTATTACAGAATAGGTAAAGTTTATAAGCTGTATCCAGTATTTAACAAACAAAAACTTAAGGCTGATTAAACCTTTAGCTTACCTACAAATTAGATGAATCAGATTTATATTTCGTGTGATATATGCACCCTTCCCCTCACACTAGGTGTGGATGATGCCTTCAAGCAAGCCCTCTGTGTACAGTACAAACTATTTTTTTATGCAAGGGATCCTAATGAATGCTCATTACATTTTGTACCCTAACTATCATTAAGCCCCATACAAACTATCAGATTTTCTGCTGTTTGTTTTTTTTTTTTTTTTCCTTCAGGTTTACCAAAACCATATAATATGAGGTCAAACCTTAGGAGTTTTAATTTTGTATGCGATCAGGCAGGCCCTTGCACTACATGGTTTTGGTAAATCTGAAGACAAAAATCTGCAGAAAATCTGATAGTGTGTGAGGCTTTACAGTACAGTCCACCCAAAGGTTAAAGCTGTATTAAACCCCTTAAAAAAAAATGTAGTAATGTGGTGGCTGCATTCATTTTCTTTTTAGGCATTTTCCTTTTAGGCATTTTCCCCTTGGTTTTCACATGTTGATCTGGCTTGTAGCACACCTCTATTAGAGTGCCTCCGCTGTGGATGAACCAGACCAGGGAAAGAAAAATTATGGTTTATAGGGCTGTCAGAAGTCGGTGCAAATTTGTACTTCCATAACACCACACATAATAAATAAACATATATATATATATATAAATTTATAGCATCTACAAAAAAGGTGATAGATTTATGCCTTTTTTTTTTTTTTTTTTTCACTTTGGCACATTTTTGGGGGACCATTGACATTTTATACAGCAATTAGTACTATAAAAATGCACTGATTACTGTGCAAATGTCACTGGCAGGGCAAGGGTTAACACTAGAGGGTGATCAAGGGGTTAAATGTGTTCCCTGGGAGGTGTTTCTAACTGGGGGGGTGAGACTGACTGGAGGAGGAGAAAGATCGCTGTTGCTAATCACGAGGAACAGCAGCTATCTCTCTCCTCCCCTGTCAAAATGGGGACCTGTCTGTTTAAATTGACAAATCCCTGTTCTGGCTCTTTCCCGTGATCGCGAGTGGCTGGTGGACATCACGGGCATAAGGTCCCCCGCTGTGCAGCCGGCGCGCCTGCTATGGCTCTTAAAGGGGCCAGCTAACACCTACGTGTGGCAACGAGCCGACCTGCCGCAGTATGATGGCGGCTGGTTGGCAAGTGGTTAATGGCTGCAGAAAAAAACACCTGAAGCCAAAAACGGCAGCTGTATAAACATCCAGTGTGCAATGAGGCCTTAAGTATTGAAGACAAAGCATCATCAGGAAAGCCAACAAACTTATTTTTTTTTAAACAATCTACATGTTTCTGTCATGCCAGCTTTTTCTTTTAAAAGATTGTGACAAGTGGGTCTGGGATCTTGCAGTGAATCTGTATTTTGCCCACGCAGGGCAAAGCAAAAGGTTCAAACCAATGCCCATTTCTTCAGCAGCACATGCTCTACTTCATTTCTCTGTGTGCTACTCCATTACCTTGCAGGAGCTAGAAAAGGACCTCTGGGTAAGCTTAGAGTTTTGTTAGTTTGGAGCTTACACAGGTTTGATCTTACTTCCCCTGTATCTGGAAGTGCCAGGTATTTCTCCGTACTTCTTGCAGATGAGCCTGTTGTGTTGCCCTGCATGGAAACCGCCAAACTTTTAGTACTGGAGCTGCTGCAAGATTGCCACAAAAAATCAGTTTGGGTGGACCGACATTTAAAAAAATCAAAATTGATCGTCTTTACTGATTTCTATTTCAAGAGCCCTTTCCGATTTATTTATTTTTTATTTTTTTCCAA
The DNA here is from genome assembly GCF_037356315.1 of Lithobates pipiens. NCBI lineage: Eukaryota > Metazoa > Chordata > Amphibia > Anura > Ranidae > Lithobates > Lithobates pipiens. The sequence continues at coordinate 450,582,906 of NW_027507718.1, read as the reverse complement.
GCAGTTAGTAGTGTTATAATGTATGCGTTCATGCTGGAAGTCCTCCTCTGCATATCTGGGGGGGCGTTTTGCCATCCACAATGCCAGATTAGAGCTGATAATCTATTAGGATAAAGGATTCTATGAAACGTTGATTATTTTGTCCTTTGTTTACATGCAGCAAGGAGTTATGGGAGAAGACGAGGTAATCAATTTATCTATTTATTACTAAAGCTTAATTAACAATTGTTCTACCTGATCAATTTCATTTTGTCCCCTCCCTTTCCTTCAATCAAAATTCCCTAGACAAGACTTCTTTAAATCGTATGCTTGTATTAATATACAGATTGGTTACTAATGGAATGTTTTATCATTCTCATTATCAACGCTGATCCTTGCACATTTGATTATACTTTCTTGTTTCATGTCAAATGGCTTACCTGTGTGATTCTCCATTGTTATGTCGAATATGTATAGACATATTATAAATTCAGTCTAGATTATGATTGTATTTACATGTGCCATGATTCTAGCAGAGTGATGCGAGAGACTGCAGAATTGGGCTCTTGTATTATGCTGCTTCCTCTATTAAAATCACAAATAAATGTATTGCTTCCAACAGGGCGTAACTAAAATCCACAGTGACCTGGCACAGATTGTGTTCCTTTTATTTACATAGCATTAACCCTACTCACAGCTCCTATCCAAGTGCATGGAGCGAGCGCAGAAGAGTTTTATAGTCTAATGTTCTTGAAAGGAACCTGTCGGGTTATGTACAGTGGATATAGAAAGTCTACACACCCCTGTTAAAATGTCAGGTTTCTGTGATGTAACAAAAAATGAGACAGAGAATTAATTTCAGAAGTTTTTCCACCTTTTTAATGTGACCTATAAACTGTACAACTAAGTTGAACTACAAACTGAAATATTTTAGGTGGAGGAAAGAAAAATAAAATATGGTTGCATAAGTGTGCACCCCCTTAAACTAATACATTGTTGAAGCACCTTTTGATTTTATTACAGCACTCAGTCTTTTTGGGTATGAGTCTATCAGCATGGCACATCTCAACTTTGCAATATTTGCCCACTCTTCTTTGCAAAAGCACTCCAAATTTGTCAGATTGCGATGGCATCTTCTGTGCACAGCGCTCTTCAGATCACCCCACAGATTTTCAATCGGATTCAGGTCTTGGCTCTGGCTGGGCTATTCCAAAACTTTAATCCTTTTTCTGGTGAAGCCATTCCTTTGTTGATTTGGATGTATGCTTTGGGTCGTTATGCTGAAAGATGAAGTTCCTCTTCATGTTCAGCTTTCTAGCAGAGCCTGAAGGTTTTGTGCCAATGTTGACTGGTATTTGGAACTGTTCATAACGCCTTTTACTTTGACTAAGGCCCCTGTTCCAGCTGAAGAAAAACGGCCCCAAAGCATGCTGCTGCCAACACCACCATGCTTCACCATGTGTATGGTGTTATTTTGATGTGCAGTGTTGTTTTTGTGCCAAACATAGCTTTAGGAATTATGGCCAAAAAGTTCAACCTTGGCTTCATCAGACCATAACGTGTTTTTCCACATGCTTTTGGGAGACTTCAAATGTGTTTTTGCAAAATGTAGCTGGGTTTGGATGTTTTTCTTAAGAAAATGCTTCCATCTTGCCACTCTACCCCATAGCCCAGACATATGAAGAATAATGGAGATTGTTGTCACATGTACTTTGCAGATATTCCTGCAGCACCTTTTAATGTTGCTGTAGGCCTCTTGGCAGCCTCCCGGACCAGTTTTCTTGTCTCTTCACCAATTTTGGAGGGATGTCCAGTTCTTGGTAATGTCACTGTTGTGCCATATTTTCTCCACTTGATAATGACTGCCTTCACTGTGTTCCATGGTATATCGAATGCCTTGGAAATTCTTTTGTACCCTTCTGACGCCTTTAAACAATGAGATCCCCCAAACCCCACAACCTTAAACTTGTATCCCTAAATGCAAAAAGACTGAACATACCAGAGAAACGAGCACGCTTATGAACTAGCATGAGAGCTGACGTGGTCTTCCTACAGGAGACCCACTTTAGCTCCCAGGTGACACAGAAGCTCTCTTAAGGATTATTATCCAGATAGCTATCATGCAACGACTCCAATTTCCAAAACAAAAGATGTCTCGATTTTGCTATCCAAACACATCCCTCCCCAAGTAACGGATACATTAATAGATGAACAGGGCAGATATGCCTTCCTTAAAAGAGCATGGCACAATAGACCCATAACTTTGGCCAATATCTATAGCCCCAACACAGCACAAGTACCATTCTTTTGAGAGGTGACAAACCGGCTAGCCACTTTGCAATCAGGATTACTGCTCATTGGAGGAGACTTCAATGCCCGATTAGACCCACTCATGGACACATCAGCAGGTACCTCCCACCTCCATACAGAGCCCTTCGCCAAATAAAATTAGCCCTACAAAAACTTCTACTTCGCGACACCTGGCACACTCTCCACCCTAAGGAGGGAGATTTTACCTTTTTCTCCACCTCTCACAATAGATACTCAAGACTTGACTATTTCTGACTCAGACAGGTCTTACCCACCTGACTAAAGCGGCGATGGAGCCCATGACTTTATCGGAGCACCACCCCGTCTCTGTCATACGGACCCTCCCCGAAACACAGGAACACACAAGTCTGGAGACTAGACCCGCATTCTAACCGATTTAGCACACACAACAGAACTACGTAAGTGCCTTGTAGACTACTTTACGGAAAACACCCTGGACACATCCTACATCACTCAATGGGCTGCCCATAAATGCGTGATAAGAGGGAAACTCATCTCGATGGCAGCCAAAATCAAAAAGGAAAAAATATTGCGCCTCACGAAACTGACAAACTTAAAATCCTAGAAACCGCACATAAACATACTCTAGCTTCCCAAACCCTCCAAGAACTTCAGGAAATTCGCACTTCAGTACAGGATGAAATGGGTAGAAATATTAAGAGAAACTTTATGCTTTCCCATAAACAATCTTATGAATTCGGCAACAAAAGTGGTTGCCTCTTGGCCCCGGCTTTCAATCCAAGAAATTAAAAAGTACCGTTCACAGCCTACACCCCCCCACAGGAGAAAATTACACAAAGAACGAAGACCTAGCACAAGAATTCAAAAGATTCTGTACCACATTATATAACAGACGAGACAAATCCTCTCACTCATCCTCAACAGTCCAGAACGCAGAAAATGAAAATTTCTAGAAAAAATTTGCCCCAAGCTCCAAAATCAAGAACTCTAATGAACTCAAAGGTCCTATTACGCAGGCGAAGTGGGAAACGCACTCAAGCAAACGAAAACTGGCAAAAGCCCAGGACCCGACGGGTTACCCGCAGCATATTACAAGACCTTTACTGAAACCTTTCAAGACCCATTCAAAAAAGCATTTAACTCCTTGACCGACACCAACCCCTTCAAACATGAGATGCTAGGGGCCCACATTGTAGTGATACCTAAAGGTTACAAAGACCCAACACAAGCTGCAAATTAAAGGCCTATATCTCTACTTAATATAGACATCAAAATATTCTCTAAAATACTGGCCAACAGTCTTCTTCCACTCCTTTCCACAATTATTTTGAAAGACCAGGTTGGTTTTGTCCCTGGCCGTGAGGCTAAGCTAATCGTTGACTCCTCTGGAACGGGACTGCTTTTGAATTTTGATTTGATCAGTGCCTGCAGCCAATTGGTCACTGGTCAGTGAATTCTGACAGAATACAATAGCGCAGCGAGGTTTCCTCCATCCACCTAGCTTGTGTGACTGGAGAAATCTGTTCAGTTATTTTGAACAGCATTAGGTCTGATTGCATGAGCTTTTAGATGTCCTAGAACAAGTGTTCCCATTGGAAGATGTCCTAGAACAAGTGTTCCCATTGGAAGATGTCCTAGAACAAGTGTTCCCATTGCAAGATGTCCCCTTTTTGTTTTGGTAGTTTTTTTTGTTTGTGAATTAAAAAAACGGGGTTGATGACCCCAATGAATCAAACTTTGCACAGTGCTGTTACAGAACAGGCCAGTTATAATGGCTACATACAGTACATTATAAATCGTTCAGTGCAACCAAACAGATTATGTTGAATAAAAAATTGCAAACCAAAGGCCTTCCATTTGATTAGGCAACATTTGCAAGGGCGTTTAGCCACGCTGCAAATCCCAGCAGTAAGAATCTACTGATTCCTGCGTCTGGGATTGTCAGCTGTGTGCGCATATCTGTGGCCGCCACACCCGCACATTACAATGTAGGCTGTTGACGGCTGCAGCTATTCGTGAATGTTTGCATAGCCAGCGAATACCACTTTGTGTGCGTTCAGCTGTGATGACCACAGGTAATGACTGGCTGTGCGGACATTCATGAATAGCAGTAATTGCACTGTACAGGCTTGGTGGCTGATAATATTTAGCCATGCTGCCAATCCCAGTGGCAACAATCTACTGATTCCTGTGGGCTGATTTAACAGCCATGTAAAGTGGACTGGTTTGTTGGTGACCATTGCTCTCAGTACACACTGGTCAATCCCAGCCACAGTAATCAGTAGATTCATGCGGCTGGGATTCGCAGAATGACAGAATACTGTGCAAATGGGGCCATAATGAGCTTTCGATTAATTTAGACTGTTGCTTCTGATCGAACAAATGTCTGCTGTGTGTTGGTGAAGCATTTGGAATTCAGATTGACTTTTCCAGTGAATATATCATACTTTCGATTAATATTTTTAGCCCATCTAGTGTAGGACAGTACTGTTGTACAGTACGATATTTTAAGCAATCATAAATTGCTTGTACCTAAAACCAGCCATAGATGGAGCACGGGTTGCAAGAATGAAAATCACTAGATCCCCTTTTCAACAGTATTTTCCCCGCAGAGCTGTCCCTGCCGGGAGAACAGCCGCTAATAATAATTGCACGTAAAATCCGACAAGATGGTTGTACCCAAGTTGATCGAGCCCATACATGGTTCAAATCTCAGCTGGTCCCTGCTGATCCAGCCAAGATGCAAACGGTCCATGGTCAGCTTAAATTGATCACATCATTGCTATAATATATCTATATATCTATCTATATATCTATATAGCTCTCTAGCTCTCTAGCTCATTGTAGAACAAATTGATTATGAAAATGATTGTGGACTTTCCTTACTGTAGTTTTGTTTAGCTGTCCTTAGCAGCAGTTCATAGAAAGGCCTTATCCCTTTGCTGTACAACAGTTCAACGAACCGCAGAAACCACAATGTCTGATGTCTTGCTATTGTGGGATTGCTATTCCAGTCCCCACTTGCAGACTGTGTGCTTACAACACCTTCTGGGTTGTAAATTTAGCAGAACATGTTTTTCTGACATTAAGCATTTGCTAGGGAAGACATTCTTGTTTGGCAACCCCAGTGCAGCTGGTTAGTCGCTTACAGCCAGGGTGTACGTTGTGGGGTCAGGGATTTGTGAAATTCTAGCCCCACCTGCTTCAGCTAAAGCTGCCCAACAAATGGCTACATAAAATACTTGTCCTAGGTTCGGATGAGTGCAACGCTTCAGATTCTTCTCTTACTTTACATCAGCTTTGGCTGTTGGAATCCTTTGAAAGTGTTTTATTTTCAGTGGAAGAAAGTTGCATCTGGTTTTACTTATAAAATTTCCCAATTCAAGGAGTGTACTAAAATATGCCTTTATAGCAAGTTACTACGCAATGTTGAACGTTAACAGCCTTGCAGTGTACCGGCTTGTTAAGAAGAGGGCAGTTGATGGCACCATGTGTATTTTGGTAGCATTCTTCTGGTAGAACAATTTAAAGAGCTTTTTTATATTTAGAGATTTTAAAACCGTGACCAACCCTCAACAAAGCTAATGACCTCTCTATTCTCTAATCAAACTCTGCAGGAAACATTCTAATCTTATCACACGTTCTTAGGGAGAAGATTCTCTTGTATGGATCCCTCCCAAGGAATGAAATTGAAACTCAAGTTACATGAAATAGCACACTGCTCATATACCATAAACATGTATTGAGGTCAAAATGCAAAAGTGGTCAAATGAAAAAGTTAAGAAGGCACAGAGAAGAATTGATCAAAACTGGAGCAGCCAGAATCTAGAGCAGTTGTGCTTGGCAACTAATCAGTTTCCGTCTTTGAAAATTAAAATCTAAAATGACAAACTGAAGAAGCTGAATTCTCAGTCTACTCCAGTTTTGATAAACCCCCCCACATTGTATACATCTACATTTCTTAGCCAAAGAGACCCCTTTCTCAAGGTGATAGGGTGACTGATGCTCTACTATCACCCTGGCCCCATGGCCTTTTTTTCATGGGACCACGTTGGAATATTTACCTCAATACATTTTTTTTTAGATACATGGCTATTGTAATTTAGCTAAATGCTGTCACCATAAGCCAAGCCACGCCAGCATTGAACTTGTAGGTACAGTGCTTTCTGTATTGGATGCTTATTACTGGTTCAGTGGTACATAGAAGATATTGTGAGGTCTGACTTTTTTAGGCTCCATGCACACTGGGCTTTAAAAAAAAATGCCAGTTCCCTTGGTAGAAAAAAAAAACGCTTAGCCTTTTTGTACACAATTCAGGTGAGTTTAGCATTTTTTTCAAAAACGCAAACCAGAAGGGTTTTTTTTTTTGTTTTTTTTTTTTGTTTTGTTTTCGCCCCCCCCCCCCCTTTCTCTAAACACAGAGCTTAAAATATGCCTCTAATCATACTAATGTGCATGGACACATAGGATAACTTAGAGTTGCCTATACAGTCAAAAAACAAAACTCCTGTAGAAGCAGTGATTTTTAAGCCAATATGCATGGAACCTTTCTGACTTTCCAACCTGATTGCTTGTTTCATGTCATAGACCGATAGTAGAAGGCAACTAGTTTCCTTTTTTAAGTAAGCAACTAGTGACGGTTTCCCTATTTATCTCCCAAAAGCTTTGTTGGAAGGCAACATGTTTTCAATATCATATATTTGTTTCCAACAAGCTTTCAGATGAGGGCAAAATGGTCTCTGCATAAGGCACACCATGCATGGTTATGCTTGTTACACTGCCGTTTATCTCACGATTTAGTCCATTGGTAGTATGGTTTCTAATGAAGACATCCAGGATGGCTGGAGTACATCTTTTTTTTTTTTTTGCAGTGACTAAGCTGGTACCTAGGGTGGCGCGCTATGATGGCTCCCAAAGCTTGGATGTTGAAGGGGTTATGAAAAGGGATTTGCTCAAAGAAAATACTTTTTTGTTGTTGTTTACCAAAGCCTATTTCCTCCTTTTTATTCGAGCAGTTCAAAGTCCCATGCAAACATCTGATGGTGTTTAATATCTTGTTAAAATATCTTGGCATTTATTAGAATGCTGACTGCTTCAACCCCACACCATTGGGAAGCTGTGATTTATGGCCACCTTTGTAGTAAAAGCGTCCCTTTTGATTTAGTGTAATGGAGATTTCAGGTGAAATGTAATTGAAAGCTGTAAAACTGGGTTCTGCTGTTGCATTTTCTTAAGTGGTTCATTAACCTTTTCAAGGAGTGATGTGTAATGTATTGCTCACTATAGCATATGAGCGATAGAGCCCTCTGCTGTTTTCAGTCTCGTATCTATTTGTACTCTGGACAGACTGTTTTTAATTACCTTTTCAAGTACCTGAACTTTTGTCTTGATCAAATACTTTTCTCTAACTGTAGACTAAAGTCCTACTTAAAACTATTTATGGAAATTCTGAGAGAAGATATTGAAATCCTTCCCAAGTATTACATTTTTTGTAATATGACATTGCTTGGATACCCTAGGCGTGATTAGCCTGTGACTGTAATGCTCAGATCTTCATACTTTTTATTGTACTGTGCTTATTACAGGTACTTTTATAGTGCTGTCAATTTACACAGCGCTCTACATATATATTGAACATTCGCATCAGTATCTGTCCTAAAGGAGCTTACGATCTAACTCGCATTTATACGTACACATACTAGGGCCAATTTAGACAGGAGCCAATTAACCTACCAGCATGTCTTTGGAGTGTGGGAGGAAACCGGAATACCCAGACAAAACCCACACAGGCTCAGGGAGAACATGCACACTTCAGGCAGTAAGTGCCATGGTTGGGATTCAAACCAACGACCCTAGTGCTGCTGGGTTGAAGTGCTAACCACTTAGCCAGTTTTCTGCCAATACAGCTTTCTTTTTCACACAGGCTTATTGATCAGGTCCGCCTGTCAGTTTTTTAGGCGGACCTGATTGGATGCTCCATTCGGCCCTATGGAGTGGTGGATGACAGCGGTGACATGTCCGCTGACAACCGCTGCTATATGATCCAGTCTATGAAATCCAGACGGATGGAGACCCTATTTTCCATCTGTTTGGCGGATGGGATCAGATGAAAACTGACAGGCAATCAGTTTTCATCCGATCTCCCTATAGAGGACAGCAGGGCTCTGACAGGTCTCTCTCGGCACAGTCAGCGGAGACAGACCTGTCATGCAAAGCAGAGTCCGTCGGGCGGATCGCCTGTGTGAAAGGACCCCAATGGTGTAGCCTGTTTTTCATATTTCTGCCTGCTCACAGAAAGTGTTTTGGTAATGATATGATTTTTTTACATATTTATGAACAGTGGTACATTAAAGTACCACCAAAAAAACAAGATGTATCTTTATATTTATCCTTTGATTTTGTAAGCAGCAACAGTTATTCATGAAAACTCCTGTTCAGTTTGTCTTGTGTACCTGAAATGTTTTTTGGAATCCTGGGCTTTCTGTAAAGGGCGATGAACAGAAACACTGTGTTGCTGAATGTGTAGCAGCGTTGTTGACCCACCGATGCAAGTTTTGGCATTGCACTGGTTCATCACCACACTGGCTCCCACGCTCTAGATGTTCTAGATGTTCTAGATGATCTAGATGTTGGCTTAGAGATTTAGCTGATATTGCCTCCAATACAGCTATATCTGCATTCCCCACCAACCGGTCAGAGAGTAAAACAGTGTAAGTTATTGGTGGTTACATGCGCACGTTTTACAAAATATCAACATGAAGGTTTTTTTGTAAAAGCTATTGCTCATTTGAACGAGCATATACGTGCCATATAATCTACCGTAAGGGGTTTCCTTGCTTTTTTGAGGTTTCACCTTGTGCGGCAACCCCAATTCATTGTGATCAGCTCATATATATTTGTTTTTAACTGTCTAGAAAATCAGTCAAATGTTTGTTAAAAAAAACACTATGATGACATTAAGCATTCTGATCTTTCATAGAAGATCTACTTTGGATCGACTTAATCAACCTGCAAACTGGATGATGGCATCCTAATCACTTTTCCTTGTTTTTTTGCCAGGTCGCTCCTCCCTGTTCCCAATTGATGACAGCTTGCTTGATGATGGCCATAATGACCAAGTGGGTGTTCTGAATTCTCCAAACTGCTATTCTGGACATCAGAATGGGGAGAGAATTGAGCGTTTCTCAAGGAAAGTATTTGTCGGTGGCCTTCCACCTGATATAGATGAGGGTAAGTCAGCTGGCTGAATATGGTGTTCATTATACTAGTACAGTAGGGGTCATTTGGATGTGACCTATTACAATATTTTAATTAACAATTATTAAAGTGCAAGTCCGCTAAAAAAATATTGTGCTTCTCCTGAGCAATTTTACCTCTTGCGATCTTGGCTCGTGAGTATTGCTGTAGCTTTGATGCAGGATTTTAAAGGCCCATTTCACAGTGGAGATTTTGTAGCAGCTACATAATTGTTCTACTTCCCATTCTTGTTGCTAGGGAAATATAAATTGCAGTCAGCGCAGAGTCTGCGTTGCTGAAATTCTAAGTGGCATTGTCAGTTGCCCTTGTTCTGCAATGCATTTGCAGATGGCCATGGCACAAGGTGCTGAGAATTGTAGTCTGATATAGCAACAGAGCAACCACTCTTTTTATCCAACTACAAAAAATAAAGAGGTGTTTCTGCTACAAAATGGCTAGTGTAACGTGGCCCTAAGAAAACTAGAAATTTATGTTTGGGTAGTACGATGGGAGTGCTCCCACATTCCACATACCTTTTTGTAAACCGCAAAACTCCATCCAGATATTCCATTAGGCTGGCCATACTTTTATACAATTCTCTTGTACAATTTCCCTTTAGATTTAGCAAAACCAAATCACAAGGTCAAACCAAACCCCTTTCATGTTGTATGCGATCAGGCAGGCCCTTGCACTACATAGTTGAAGGTAAATCCAAAGGAAATTGTATAATGTATGGCTGGCCTTACTGTACTAACTGGTGTCAGGCCAATGAAATTCTTTGTATAAAATACAAAACCATTCTTTTGTGGTTATATTGTGATGCCAAAATTCATAGAGGACACTGCAGGCAAATTCCTAATTTGCAGATCTGTCCCAAAATCCCTTGACTTTGTGTTTAAACAGAATGGTATTACCATGCTGGATTTTCCATGGCAGTCAACGGAATCCAGGTGTAACTTTATATTGCCCACCATGAACTCTTCCCCTATCGTATGTATGTTGGAGTATAATGTACCATTTTAAACTGTCCATTTAGGAAAAGTTACAGGCGGTTATTGGCATGTTAGAGTGATTTCTGAAGATTGCATAGATTTTTTTAGTTTTTAATAAGGATGTAGTGGCCTGTTTGCTGTTTGAAAGATCCCTGCATCTTTGTCACCACCTGCAGTTTCTACAATGGAAGCCTTGTTAAATTCAACAATAGGTTAGAGTCTGAAATAACAAAGGCTTTTTTTTTTTTTTTCCCATCTGCGTTTGTTCAGACGAGATCACTGCCAGTTTCCGTCGCTTTGGCCCCCTGGTGGTAGACTGGCCACACAAGGCAGAAAGCAAATCTTACTTTCCACCAAAAGGTAAGTTAGATGAATGACAATCATTTGTCTTCTCTGCAGATGCTGTAGGGACTTTGCTGAATGCTCTACGTCATGCTCTACAAAAATATGCTTTTATCTGAATTTCTAAATCTAATTTTAACCTGGAGCTAATAAAAATATGTAGTCATGGGGAACTTCCAAAGAACTGGTTAAACCATTCTTTATTTCATCTTGTAAAGGCGTCTCCTATTATAATAGAATTAAAGAGGCTTAGTTATAGCATTGCAAATTTTTTTTTTTTATTATTTCTTTTTCAATGCAAGTCCATAGCACTGTCGAGGGTTGTTTCACACCAGATGCACTGGGCAACCTTGCCTGGGACAAGGCAAAAAGCCTTGTTCTATATGAGGCTAGTTCACCACTGCAGGCAATAGAACAAAATAAAAATGTCACCAGTAACCTTTCAATAAAGTTCTTTGAAAAAAAGTATACAGTGTGCCAGGTTCAACACATTGCCATTGTTTCTTCCCAGCATTGTCCATTTTCAGCGTGGCTTGCTGGCATGAATGAGCTCAAAATGTTTACTGCTGCAAACAATCCAATTGTGTATCGCCGACAGTCTTGTCTTATAAATTCTGCAACTTATCATTGGGTGTTTAAAATGAACACTGCTTCACTGAACCCACCCTCCTCACCCCAGTGTGAGACATTAGTACATACGTCTAGAGAGTGCAATTGCTAAAACCTTTTTAGGGTCAAAGACCAGGTCGTTTCTGATCTGTAACTGAAATGCACACTTTGCTTATTATTTTCCTTGCAAAATATAAAAAATAGCAGCTTCCTTGGTTCTATAATTATAGTAAAGCTCCTTTTTTTTTTTTTTTTTTTTATTTTATTATATAGATTTGTTTATTTTAAACAAAGTATCCAACCAGGTTTGTCTGCAAAGTTGATCCTAGGTGCAAACCCCACCACAGCTAGAATTTCATCCTGGAAAGTAATCCTGTGTTTTGCATCCAGGAAATGGCCATTGGTGTGGCTGTGTGACAGTATTTGAATAATCCGTGCAAACCTGCAGTCGGCTGGCTTACTGCTTATTTTGAGCTCTCAAGTTAAAAATAACCAATCCATGTTGCCTTTTCAAGCTGCTGCATACTGGACAGCTGCAGTCTGTAGAACTATGACCAGTGAAGACATTCGGCTCAGCTTTAGGGACTCAAAACATTGAAGAAATATTTTTAGTAGAACTAATATTTATTGTAATAGTTTTGTAGTCAAGTACAAAGGTGACCTAAACTCAGTTTTAGATTATTGAGCCAAAATGCATTATTGGGGCTTCTTTATAAAATCAGTGTTGCTTATAGTCACCAATCAGTTCTGCGTGTTTTCTAACTTGCCCTTGAAACCTATCAGAATCCTTATGATTAACTCCTGCATCTTCTCTAGATCCAGATTCTTGGTATAAAACACATTGGTAATCGATAAGCAAAAACCAATTTAACGTGGCCTGGGAAAAAAAATTAAAATAAATTGACAGGGTGCGTGTAACAGTGCAAAGTTCTGAAATCACTCTAATTATTATCACTGTGGCACAGCTTGGTGTCCTGCCAAAGCATCTGCACTTTTCATGGTGGACTATAAGCATGCCTGCATCCCATAGTGCAGTACAAAGTTCCTACACAATGGGATTGATTTACCAAAGACAAATCAACTCTGCATTACAAGTGCACTTGGAAGTGCAGTCGCTGTAGATCTGAAGGGAAGCTCTGCTGATTTTATCAACCAATCGGGTGCAAGCTAAATTGCTGTTTGTTTTCCTTGCATGTCCCCCTCATCTACAGCAACTACACTTGAAAGTGCACTTGTAATGCAAAGTGAATTTGCCTTTTCTAAATTACCCCAACATGTTGGTAGACCTAGGTTTTGCCTTTGAGAAGAGATTGCGGTGAGTTTTCAGGGAGGCTGTGGGTTGCACTGGTAAAACTAAAGGTTTAGGTACTTTTCAGAAGTAGTTTTTTAGTTCTCACATGTTCACTTAAATTCACCAGAAAAGTCCTTAAATTAGAGAGCCCAATTTCTACTATTGTACCCTTGAGATATTTTTATTTTATTTTTTTTATTTTTTATTGTTTTGAAAGAAGTACAACACTCAAAAAAAAAAAAAAAAAAAAAAAAAAAGGCACATACATTGCACAGTCATGTAAATGGAAGATAAACCAGATAAGGCAAGGAATTAACAAGATCTGTCATAGGGTAAGAGTAGGGTTTCATACCAAGATGACCCCACAGTAAGCATATGGCAAACATCTATAAAACTATTTGACCCGTATTACTGGGAGCAATACCTGAGATAGAGAAGAATGACCACTAAATACCGGAGTAAAATGAGTAGCTATCTCCGGCCTCTCTCAAGTCTGCTTCTCACCAGTGCCAAGCCACATGGGGGGGGCACAAAGAAAAGAGGGGGGAAAAAAAGGGGAGGGAGTAGGAAAAGAAAGGGGAAGCATAGAGCAAAAGATAAAGAATGGGGAGGGGGTGGAATCACCACCAACTGCCCTCTCCAACCATTGTTGAGTGTACATAGGGATACTTGAGTGTTTTTTTATGAGTCTGTGTTTATTGGCTATTAAAGACAGGTCAAGCTTTGTTGTTGAGACTGACATTAAAGTGTTTGTTACCCTAAAAAAAAAAAAAAAAAAAAAAGGGGAAATTGATTCTGTTCAATTAAAGCATGAATAACAGCACAGTGCTTGTGCTGTGCCATTTGGCCCTTTGTAACACCTAAAATACCTGTCTGATCCTGCCTGGTTCTGCCCTCAACCCTGTTAGCTGACCAGTTTGTCATGGTTGCTGAGCCCTGACACCGTGGTCAGTTTACATGCCTCTTGCATTCGTAGCTCTCCTGTCCTCTCCCCCCTCCCTTTCTGCCTGTCAGCTCTGTGTCAGTGTCCGCCCCCTCCCCTCTTGCTGCTGAAGTTGCATTTAAAGTTTCACACTAGCCTCTGTTTAATAATGCTTTGTGTCCCAGCGTCTGCGCCTTATAAAAATAAGCCGTTCTATGCCTGATTTCAGAGCGGCATTTGCATGACCGGCTGCCTGCTCTCTCCTCCTGAAGGACGTCTGTGGGGGGTTTCTCTGCAGCTGTCAGGTCGAGAGAGGCCGCCAGTCAAGTCAATGGCTCTCTGAAATCGTGTATAGAACGGCTTATAAAAAGAAGTCAGACACTTGGGCACACAGCATTAGTAAACAAGGATGGTATGAATTGAATATAGTGGCTTAAAAACCACTTTAATGAACATGATGGTTCTATGTAAATGGGGACAATTTAAAGGAACACATGCCATGTATACTGATGGTTTTGTACATGTTGCATAATCGCTCTCCTTTTTGTGTTTTTTATGGGTGCATTACTACTTTTCCTAAGGGTGTCTGTTTTTCTCCTCTGTTGTAGGTTACGCATTTCTTCTCTTTCAAGAAGAAAGCTCCGTTCAGGCTCTAATTGAAGCCTGCATTGAAGAAGACTCTAAACTCTATCTGTGTGTTTCTAGCCCAACCATCAAAGACAAGCCTGTAAGTAGACATTGTGTATCATTTGCCTGTACAGATTCTCTAGGGGGTGATTTACTAAAGGCAAATAGACTGTGCACTTTGCAAGTGCAGTTGCACTAATTTTTCCCAGAGCTTACTAAATGTGGTGTAGATTCACGTTGTAGGTGCAACGGGGAAAAAAAAAAAAATTTTTTGTTCTTGCACATGACTGGATGATGGAAATCGGCAGAACTTTACCACATTCACTAAGCTCTGGGGAAAATTACTGCAACTGCACTTGCTAAATGCACACATCTATTTACCTTTTAGTAGATCAACATTTTATTTCCAACCAAATCTTTATATTTTTATTTTTTTAATGGTATCCAGAGCTCCCTTTTAGAGAGATCTCCCCTCACTTACTGTCCTGCAGACAACTGTTTCTTCATACATAAAATGAGGGAATATCTGCAACATCAACACAGACAGAAAAAAAAATTCTTTTATTTAGTATGAGAACCTGAAAGCTTTATATTGCTATTACATATACATGTTTTAGCATCAAATGATTTAAAATGCAGACAGACTTTAAATATATAAAGTACGTACTGTATATAGATGGCCGTTTTGATTACCACTGTTTTACACCAAATCAGTCATAGTTCATTGCGTTTCATGGAGCATTGTAGAAGGTGATTGCTGACGTGTATTGTGTATGGTCTGTTTTGCTGGCATGAATTCTTTTTTTATGGTCTGTTTACTTCTATATCATTGTATTTAAAACAAAATGCAATAATATCCTTATGAAGAGCAGGACAAGCGCCAAGGAAGATTTTTTTCCATTTAATAGGGCTTAAAAAGCACCAATGGTAATGGCCATTTGTCCTATATTAACCCCCGTTTACCCTGGGCATAGGGCATATCCCCCAACAGAGGTTCAATAATGGGGCCACTGTTGGTGATAACCTGACAGGGGTTCTAATACTTCTCCCACTACATCTAAAACAGAAATAAACAAATTATATATTTTTATTCCATATGCACTTTGCGACACTCAGCCACTTTGCCCATTGGCAAGGTGAGTATCAGTGGGCCAGGGTAACCTTTGCAAAGCTCTTTAAAGCATGCATTGTACACAATCTGCCAACCACAATATATGGACTAACCCTTCAATGGGGAACTGTAGTCTAGTCTTAAAAAAGAATTGCACTTTTAAATGTATTGGCAACTTTGACAACTATAATCTCTCACCTCTGCTCTTCTTCCCCTTTGCTTTAGGATATGTCTCATTCTTATTTACTAGCCTTCCCATGCTTTAAGAAAACCTATACCAATAGGAATATCCAGGGTGTAATAATTGTTCTGAAATTTCTGGCTGTCATGCTGATCCAATATTTTAGTTGCGTGAGTCTTTGTCTTGGAACAAGCACACAGATCAGGAGTTCTGCCCAAAACTCCCAACTTTACTTGATATATGCTCATTCCATGTCAGGAGCTCCAAAAAGTGTCATTTAAAAAGAGGGGAAAAAAAAAGAAAATTACAATTTATGATCTGACTCAATATGTCTACTGTATCTAGCAAGTATTCTGTAGCTCATTTTAATTTCACTATAGTCCTTGGTATGGTTATCTTTTAACTTGCCCTCCCACTCAGATTAAACGATAAAGCTCACCATGCACAGAGCAAATTTTACATGGTTCCCGGCATCCCCCAATTGAAAAATCAGAGAAGTGGAAAATTGTCAGCTGAATCCTGCATCCAATCAGATGCAGCCTCTGTGTATTTAACAGCTAACAGGGCCAGCTGTCAAAATACAGTAGCCACAGCTAGAGCTTCATCCATCCATGCTATGTAGCAAGGGCTGAGGAGTCTGTTACATATTTTCCATTCAGCCCAAAAATTGAACCAAAAAACTTGTGTATGGCCAGTTTTATACCTCAAATCTTACCTGCCAGGCCTGCCTATCCTTACTCATTCCTAAAGAGAGCAGAGATATTGCCACCTCCACAGCAACACAACGCTGGAGAATTGGTAAAAAAAAAATGTCCTAAACAAAAGAGCAGCTGCAAAATAACCTCTAAATGCTATACCAATAGCTACTGATGTCTTGTGTGGATTTTAAGAATAAGTTTGGCTAAGTCTAGGTCTTAAATTTTAAGGTGAATAAAGAAGAGCTCCAGGAATTCTAACTGGAAAGACCAGCAGGAGCTAAACCCAATGGGATTGATTAACTAGAACTGGAGAGTGAAAAATCAGGTGCAGCTGTGCCTGGTATCCAATCGGTTTCTAAATTCAGCTTGTTTAAGCTTTTAAAGCAAGACAAAAAACAAAAACAAAACTGGAAGCTTATTGGTTTCTATGCAGAGCTGCACCAGATTTTACACTCTCCAGTTTTAGTAAATCAACTCCAATGTGTTAACATTTTGGCTTGGTGTTGTCTTTTAAAATATGTCTTCAGTGCTTTTGGTCTGTGCACCTTCTATTTCCTGTCTGATCATTAGTTGCTGCAATGGAAGTCCATGGGACAACCATTTTCTGCAGCTTAGTCCGTTCAGTTAGCTGGGACAGGAAGTAAAGGTTTCACAGATCGGAAGCATTACAAGAGAAATATTTGGACAGCAAGCAAATTATAATTGGCACATTATACTCACTTTGCACTGTTTTTTTTTTTTTCAAGTTGTATTCCCTGAAGCTTCCCGTTAAATGGTGGGTCCAGCCAGTATATTGTTGAAAATGATGCCTATTGGTAACTTTGGTTTTATTTTTTTGATACAGGTTCAGATTCGTCCTTGGAACTTAAGCGACAGTGATTTTGTGATGGATGGGTCTCAACCCCTTGACCCCCGCAAAACTATATTTGTTGGAGGAGTCCCCAGACCACTGAGAGCTGGTAATAATTTACGTTTTTTATTTTTTTTTGCATATGTGTGTGTGGGGGCTTTCATACTGCAGTAGGTACCTTTTTTTGAGGGAAAACTCAGTTGCCCAAATGTCATACAATGATTCTTAAGCTCAGGAGCCTTGTCTTGCAAGCTTTTGGCTGTTTGGCATTAAGCAGAATCTTGCCAGAAGGAGCATGATGCCACCCTGGTCTAGGAGCCAGTCTAATGGTGATCTATTTAAAGGCTAAGTTCACCTTTTGGGGAAAACATAATAAATTTGCGCATTTCTGCAGAAAATAAAAGCATTGCACCTATGAGCAGTAGATCACGGGTGCAATACCAGGCTCCTGCAGACTCTCAGTATAGCTGTCTGCTCTTACCCTCTGTATAGGCAGACAGCAGGAAGATCAATGAACTGCAAGCCATCTGCTGCAATGAAAGATGGTAGTTGTAGTACATTTATTGTAGCATTTTACACACCAGATATGGGTGTAATATGCTACCAAAGGAGAAGGTGTTTATACAGATGTGGTTGGTTTTCATTTATTGTAGTGTTCTAGCTTTGGGGGTTTGGGTGGTTGGGGGGGATGGGGAGTTCAGAGTAACAGAGTAGACTTTGTTTTTAGCCCAAAATGTAACATTAAGGATGGTTTACTTTTAACTTTTTAGATTTGTCTCTGTGGTAAACAAATTTGATACATTACTTCTCTTTTTGTTTTTAGTGGAGCTAGCCATGATTATGGATCGTCTTTATGGTGGAGTTTGTTACGCAGGCATTGATACAGATCCAGAGTTGAAATACCCAAAAGGCGCTGGACGTGTCGCGTTCTCCAATCAGCAGAGCTACATTGCAGCCATCAGTGCTAGATTTGTGCAGCTTCAGCATGGCGATATTGATAAACGAGTAAGTGATTATAGGATTTTATTGGCTAGGTCTAACCATCCGCAGAATCATTGAACAAAAGTCAAGTCTTACTTTTTTCTTGTATGTTCACACTACATGTAGTGACCTGTGTTTTTCTTCATAAGAAAAATTCAGTTTTCTATGTGCCCCATTCGTTCCACAACAATGGTGTGATGGGCAGTATGGTGCTTAAGGAAAAGTGAAACAAAGTTGGGTACCTGGTTAAATTTTTTTTAAGACAGCATCTGAGAGGAGGCTTTCCAACCTGAAAATGGGAAACATATCATGCACTGTTAAAGTGACACATACCTCAAATGGAATTACAGTATGATAGTCTCGCCATCTGTGGAACATTGAGGTTACTTCAGGCCAGAAAGCTAGGTCCATTTTTGGAACTATCCTGTCCGTGAAGATGGGTGCAATAAGGTTCTAAAATGCAGAATGCTTGGATCTCGCTT
Source organism: Lithobates pipiens (assembly GCF_037356315.1). Taxonomy (NCBI): domain Eukaryota; kingdom Metazoa; phylum Chordata; class Amphibia; order Anura; family Ranidae; genus Lithobates; species Lithobates pipiens. The sequence continues at coordinate 450,564,313 of NW_027507718.1, read as the reverse complement.
CACTATTATGTGGTTACCAAGGATACCAACAGAACTGTTTTGAGGGTGAGCCTTTTTTTTTTTTTTAAGAACAGTCTTCAATAGGTTCAAATGGTGGGTTGAGAAAACTTAAGACTGTGGATAGGTCCCAGTGCATGAAGTTCCCGGAAAAGGGAGTTCTTGCCCTGTCAATGGAACAAAGAAATCTTCCTACCAGTGGTTCTTCTGCCAATTTAACGTTTATAAAACAGGGCAATTCTGAAACCTGCACTTTCAGAGTTTCTTTACCATTCCTTCTTGGGAACTCTAGAATGGTAGGGTTAAGTGGTCTGCTCTCATGACTGTGTCCTTTGTTCCAGGGTTCGCATTTTTTGTGGACTTTATTGTAAATGTTACCTTTTTCCCACTAGTGAGTAGTGTGTTACTGATTTTGTCTGAAAATCCCTTGTCTTTTAATATCCTACAAGTAGCCAAGCTGAAAATTTTGGTGTCTTCTGATGAGGGTATGTTGATGGCCCCTGCTTTAGTTGATCTTGAGTGGTAGCAGGGTCTGAGGTTGCATTGCATGTTCATGCTTTGTAAATGAGAGCCAGTGAGGCCATCAGGGTACAAATGAAAAATTGAAATGACTGTTGCTTTCCTTTACTTGTGTGTTTTTGCGATTACCTTCAGCAAGAGATTAGTCAGAGGGAACACGTGAGCAAGAGGCAATAACGAACTCTGCGGAGACATCCAAACCTGCATTGCAGTCTTTTCTCTGTTAGAAAGAAGAGATTTGGCATCTTGGTATTCATCCTTGAAGCAGAGGTCTACTGCTAGTGTTCCCCATGTTTTTGTAAGCCAGTTTAATGTTCCCTGGTCTAGGGACCAATCTATATCAGAAGTTTCAAGGTTAGTCTGCCAATGAATTTTGAGCCCTCTTCAGATGGATAACTGGCAGGGAAAGTAGATTTTGATCAGGCTAGCAGGGTGTCTGCTAAGGCCATCAAACCGTCAGATCAGGTAAACCCCTGTCTGTAGACATTTGTTAATGGTGGCAGCATTGTCTCCGACCAAATTTTGTACATGGTTGCCTCTGATTTTGGTGCTGGATCTGGTGTACAGCTTGTTCCATTGCCTTCAATTTTCTCATGTTGGAAGATGTCTGCGCCCAGGTCTTTCCCCACCTGCCTTGTGCTAGTTGGCCTACCAGGTGCATGGCCCACCCCACATACTTGCATCAGTGGGTATTCCAATTATGCTGGTTTGTGCCAACAGCTGCCCAGGCTGTATGTTTTGGTGTTCAGCCGCCATAGAATCTTTTGACCTGTGGGGTGATATGGGCCCAGTTTTCTAATGTCGCTGGACTTCCATCCGATTGGGAAGGAGGCAGTTCTGCAGGGGTCATGTATGAAATTGGGGCCCATGTTATGGCCGGAATAGATGAGGTCATGAGGCCCAATATCACTATGGTTCTGACTGTTGTTACTAGGTAGAGAGACATTATATCTTCCATTCTTTCCTATGCTTTCTCCTTTGTGAGATTTTTGCCTGTCTGGTGTCTATTATGTAACCTAGGTAGGTCACAGTTTGTGTCTGTGTTAAGTGTGATTTATTTTTATTTGTCCAATTTAATTTGTGAAATATTGGATGGCTATCTGCAGGTTGTGTTCTCTGTCGGAGAAGGAAAGGAGATCTTTAGGTATATATCGTATTTGGTCTCAACCCTTTCAGAACTCCCACCAATATTTTTGTGAATATCCTTGGTGCTGAGGAGAGACCACATTGTAGGGCGATGTAATGTAGATGTACAGTACCCCGAGGACCCCTTTATCATGAACCCCAGATACCGTTGGTGACTGTTTGGGACATGTAAATAGGCATCTTTGAGATCTACTGTTGCTATAAATGCTTCTAGTGGCAGTAGGTTCCTGGTGAAGTATATTGATTCCATACAGAATTTCTCTTATCTTATGGTCTTGTTGAAAGAGTTGAGATTTCAAAGAAGTTGGACTTTTCCTGAGGGCTTTGTCTTTGTGTAATGTGAGAATGTGTTAGTAAAGTTTTCAATAGCTCCCCTCTGGGTTTTTCAGGATGTTTCAGATTCCAGGTGAGTTTGGAACTGGTCCAGCCAGAAGATAAGTGTACGGGCGACACACCTGGTAGCTATAGCCAATTTGAAGTTAGCCGTCCCCACTTCCCAGGCCCTTTTTAGCAGTGCCCCTTGCCTTTTTTTCCATTGGCTCGCTGTGTGCCTGTATTTTTGAATGATAGGACGGTCGTCTTTGATATTTTGAACAGAGTCTATTTTATGACATTTTGCCCAAGGATCCATGTCTTCTTCTGAAAATGGGAATCTGCTTTTTAGAGGGGTTAGGGTAAACATCCATTTCTCTGGGTCCGCTCTTTCTGTCATTATGATATAGTTTAAAGATTTATGGACTGGAAATGTACAGGTATTTTTGGGTTGTTAGCCCCCTGTACATTTTGTCATGTAGATAGTTTGGTGTGTTCTTCCCTGATGCCTAAGGTCTCCGATATGGCTTTCAGAATCTCACCAGTATCCTCTGTGTGGAAGAGGAACTTTTTCAGTTTTTTTTCCTCTCCTGTAGACGCTTGGTTTGTGCAGTGCCTGTAGTAGATTGCATTTGTGCATTTGCAGGTTTTGTACTAAGGACTGGAGGGAAAGGAAGGTGGCGGACATCTCCTCTTTACCTGAAAACACTAACCCCTTTAAAGTTCCCCAAGATCCTTTCTCAAGTTTGTTTATGCACTTCTGCCATAATGGTCTTAGTCTCATAAGAAGCATGTTGCTTAGGGTGAGAATGAGAGATACTGCTTCTTGTCTTCTGAAGCATTGGTCCGCAGAAAAAGAAACCATGACCCATTAAGGAGAACTTATGGGGGATGCCATTCCCACAAGATAGACAAAATGACTAGTGGGTAGGTCAGGAAACAGAGGTTTTTACAATGGAGACTTCTAGCTTACTTTAGAGCCGTCTTGAAGCACAGGAACTGCAAGGCAGGTGGATCATGTGTTATCTGAAAGGGTCCACTTAGAAATGGTCAATAGTCAGTCATTTTAAGTGTTCTGCCCTTGGCTGTCCTGCAATATGTATGCATGGAAGTAAATACTGCTGTGATGTTTGACTCCCCAGCTGCCACTGAAGCAAGAAAGTATAGTCTCCATGTTCCCGGCCTTGCTATCTTGGGCCAGAGTAGCTTTCCGCTCACAACTGGAAGTAATATAGGTCCAGAATGCCCGCTGCTCACTGGAAATTACACTTTAGAGGAAGTGCATCACTGGAAGGGACCCGATCGCCATGTGCAGGTGCACCCGGCACCATTTTGCTTCACCTGGCATGGTGAGCGGTTGTTAACCAAGGCCCAGTGTTGGTCCACGGGCATCCCCCTCCCCCAATATTTTGCATGGGTAGTGGATTGAGTGGGGTCTACTTGAGGGGGGAAATGGCCAGGATTGACTAGCATAAGGCCTTTCAGCTGCGGGGAAGATTGCAAGCAACCAGGGAGGTACCTGAAACAAGCAGGGTAGCCTTCCTTGAAAAATAGCAAAAGTGGTGCTCCTTTTGGTCTGGAGGAAATGCAAATAACTGAGGTATGTGTCACTTTTTTTTGTTTTTTTTATAATGGTGGATGATGTGTTTCCAGGTTCAGGTAGGTGGAGCCTTCTCTCAGATGCTGCCCTGGAAGATAACTAGAGAAAATACTGATTCACAGCATTTAATATTTACGCCTCTTTTAAGGAGTCCTCTAAAAAGTGTCTTCAGTTCCCTATAGTAAGTAAAATTTGAATTAGCCATTTGCCTGCTGGGAAAAGTCTGCATAAGAAAAATATCATAATTGCAGAAATTTTCAAACTCCTTTTTAACTTGCTCCTATAAAATGCTGCACTATCCCGTCTCTAGTGATGGCAGAGTCTAAATCATGCTATAAGTGAACACTTTCGATTCTGTCCTGTATTTATACAAATGGTGACGTTTTGTTATAAAATCCACCCTAGACAAATCAGTATGTTTGTGAAAATTCAAAGAATGTGACATTGGAGGCAGCATCCTGTGGGATGCAGAACCACTGTAGTATAGAAGTGTACAGTCCACCAAGCAAAGCAGAGATGTCAGCAGTTTTCCCGACCTGCAGAATCCTGTGATTCCTTTTCCCGCAACAGTTATTTTTCTCGCTTTTCAAGAATAAAGAAAAGTAACCACATTCTATACTCTTCCAGCTTATTGCTGCCTGCTGTAACTGTCTTGCCTAAAGCCGGGTACACGCGGGCCGAACGTCGAGAGACAATTTACGGTTCAATGAAAAAACTGCCAATGTTCGTCCTGTGTGTATGACAGTCTGTTGGACGGGCATGCTGTAAGACCAGCAGCCAACAGCCTCCCGATCAGCACTCTTAGCCAATAGCAGCGCAGATTGGAGTGTTCTTGCGGAGGGGCCACCCCCCTGTCTGAACACAATAGCTCAGCGGGGGGGATTGCTATACTTCACATAGTGAGTACAGCGGCTCTGACCGGAGCTTCGTTTTTTTTCATTTCACCCAGGGATAAAACAAATTGTGTACCAAGCTTATGGCATGGGCTCGCAATTGTTTTATGATAAATTATAGCCCTGCATTACACATGAATAGAGCTCTAAATGACTAGCCAGTAACCAATCCGAGCATCAGAGGTTGTTGGAGAGAGGAAAGCTGCAGATGTGTCAAGAGTAAAACGAGATGATTTATAAATGGAGAAGCTTCCTTTCATTGATGGAACTCACCAGGACCAGACAGCACAGCACTCAGTCACTGCAGTCATATTTAATGTATGCAATTTTATCAGGAGCGCAAATCTATCTTAAAGTTCATCTTCACCTTTAATGTAATCTTAGGTGCAGGGGTGTTGTTAGGACTCTGAAAGACCTGGGCACTCTAGAGTGGCTGTGGCCTTATGCACTGACAGCAGGGGGAGCTGAAAGGGGCATGCAATAGAACCTGAGCCTGCTCACTGTATGCACAGCACCACACATCCTACAGATGTTATACTCGCAAAATTTAAGGTTTTATTTTTTTAAATAAAAATAATAAACATGTTCTACTTACCTGGTCTGTAGATTAAAAAACCTTCTGCCTTTACAAAGTCCTTTTTAAAAAGGAGCTTCAGTCGGGTATAAAATAAAAATCCAGTCAGCAGCTAGAAATACTGGAGCTGACTTTTTTTTACCCTACCATTACCAGCCCAGAGATCCAGCGCTTTCATCGCCCAGGCTAGTTCTTTGTCGATCTACAGGTCTCTGGGGCCGCCATCTTGCTTGTGGGATGCTGGCTGTGACTGGTAACCATTCACTGTTCACCTCTGCATCCTCCTTCTGCAGATTACCTATGCACTCCCACCTCAACAGCTCACCTTAATGTACCCTCCTGTTCACAGCTTACCACTGAGCCTTTCCATCCACATCGCACCTCTGTGCCCCGCCAACCTCACCTCTAAAGCTCCTCTAAGGAGAGGTCCTTAGTGATGTCAATGGTTTAGTATTTTTTTTTTTGTAAAGCACTGCTGGATTTTTTATGCCTTTCTATGAATGAAACTACAAGTAAAGTAATGATGTTGTAATTGTCTTTATCATGTGATGCAGGTAGAGGTGAAGCCATACGTGTTGGATGACCAGATGTGCGATGAATGCCAGGGAGCCCGCTGCAGTGGGAAATTTGCTCCGTTCTTCTGTGCCAATGTCACATGTCTGCAGTATTACTGCGAGTTCTGCTGGGCAAACATCCACTCTCGGGCCGGTCGTGAATTCCACAAGCCGCTGGTGAAGGAAGGAGCTGACCGGCCCCGTCAAATCCACTTCCGCTGGAACTAAACTCGGCTTAACCCCGTCAATCACTGAGAGAAGGGTGCATGCGGCTTACTGTGTTTAAAGATACTGACGTGCAGAAGGAATAAGTGCATTCTTCTGCCCCCCCCCCCCAAACCTGTATACGTGCATCTGTATCAGCAGCCAAAACACTAAAAGCCTCTCGTTTTTTCACAAAACAACCCCACATCTCAGGCTTACTAATTCTTTGTGATATTTTCATGTTAAATTTTTTTTATATTTTTTTCCAAGTTCTTTTTATATGTAATGCTGAAATTAGAATATGAGAATGTTCTGCATAGGGGCAACACAGTCTGCTGCTATAAATATATATATATCTATATATCTATATCTATCTATATGGATGAAGTGTGCACTTATTTCTAGACGTGGATTTTTAACTTATCAGATCAGCCCCAGTTATTTACCAAAGGTAGCAATTAATAGTGAAAATGGAAAATGTCTGCTACTAAAAGATTATTTTTATTGTTGCTATTTTAAGTGTGTATGTAAATTTGAAAAAAAAAAAAAAATATAGGGTTGATTTTTTTCGCTCTCCATTTTGACTTGCAAGAAATAATACCTCAAGATAATCTGATTTTTATTAGCTATTTTTAAACATTTTTAATCATAAGCTGTATTAGCTTTGCTGCTATATAGGTGTTGTGTGTAATGCCACCTATTTATACAGGATTGAAACGTTTTCAGAAACTGCATTGTGGGAAAAATGCAGGCAGCACAATATGGCTAAAACTGCCATAGTTTTAGAATGTGAAATATGCATGTTTACCTACCTGTCTACACCATATGCATGCACTAGAAATATTAACTAACCACAGATACGGTATTGCAGATAAAAACGTTAAAAAAAAAATAAAACAAAAAAAAAGCAGAAAAACACAGCTCTTTTTGAAACTAGGTACAGTAGCATGAGCAAAATTACAAAACCTTTTTTTGTAACAAAGCATATTTGCATGACTTGTGACTCAAAGTAAAACAAATGTCCTTAAATGTGTAAAATATGAAGATTTGTTTTAGATTAGTAAGTGCAGCCATTTATTGTCCTGGTCGGTAGTGGACTTCAGTTTACAAGGATTGGATGTAATATTGTAATCCCTGTGCAGTCCCCATCGTGATGTGTGGTTCTGACTTTCGTGACGTGAAGTAGTGTAGCGAAAAACTGGAACACAAAAAAACAAAAACAAAATATGAAATTGCTTTGGAAATACGTAGCTTACTCTTTTTCCAATTTAAATCATTTTTAAATTTAAACTTGGTTTAAAACTTTCTTTCAAACCAAAGATGGCCAGCACACTTGTAATCTGCCACCAAATGTATATCACGCAAGCTATTTATTGAAACTTAGTAGGTATAATTAATATTGCTATTAATGATAATTAAAAAAAAAAAAACTGCTTTTGTGCTTTAGAATAAGATTAAAAGTCAAAATGGAGATGGTAGAACACAGATGGCTAGTTGCATAAGGGCTCCTCTGTACCTTCAAGACAACAGTGGCTAAAACGTTATTTTGAAATTGGTTTTGTCTGCACGCAACTTTTTGTAGCTTTTCTATTTTTTTTATCTTTGTAATAATTTATTTTTTTTAGTGGAGCAAGGCTGCTAAATGATCGCACATTCTGTTTTTATTTTTTTAGTATACACATAATAAATATGTATTTATTTAAGAAGCCAACAGTCAAAGATAATAGTTTAGTCTTCAAATATAAAAAATAAATAAAAATTAAATCTCATTAAGCCATGAGGTTATGCAACTAGCCTATGAGAGATATGTCAGTCTAAAAAAAAAAAAAGAAAAAAATGGACTTGACAATTTTCACGCCACAAATTTTTACCAATTTAACACAGAAAGAATAGAGAGAAAAAAGGGGTTTTCTTGCTAAACCTATGGGACAATCTTCTGTGTACGATAAAAGAAAAATGCGTTATTACTGGTTGTCAGCAACGTGCTTTTTTTTGTACTGTACAATATGTGACTCGTCTCACCTTGCTGTTTTTGTTGTGGTTGTAGTTCACGTTTTAAATGTTTAAAATTGTTGGTGTTCTGAAGAGTGTCTCTAATTTATTTGTTGATACCCCCCCCTTACCCATTTCTTGAAGGGATTTCCTTCCTTTTCCCTGGGTCTGTGTTATTAATAGTATTTTATCAACCTTCACTCTTCTCACCTAACCCCAAAACAATTCTGACTTTGTTATGCACTATATTTTATATCTTGGAGAGAAATCTTTGAACGTCAGCTGTTTTGACACGTTTGTTTTAATTAACATCCCTTTTGCAATACCCTGATTTTTTTGGATGACCAAGAAAATCGAAAGAAACTTACCAATAATTTAAACTAATTTGAGAGGCGCATCTAAAGTGAGAAAACAAATATATTTAAAATTGGGTAGAAATGACCCCTTCCTACTAAATTTAAAATAAAAAAAAAAATAGAATATGATATAAAAATATTCTAAAGGAGAGATTGGCAGAAAGTAATTTTTATTGTCATTTCACTTCTGCGTGAGGCAGCTGATACTGCCTCCAGTTCCAGTCCTGCTTTTTGTGTGTGTATTTGTATGTAGTAAATTCTTTTTTTTCTAATTGTTGAACACTGTATTAGATTTTTTATAAATCATATTTATTTTACTATTTTTGTAGAAGATTGCTAGTTGATTTTGATTGTATTTTTATATTTTTAAAGCTTCACTTTTGTTCCCCCAGTGTGCATATTGCTGCCCAAGTGTATGACTATGGAGGAAAAAAAAAAACTTTAAAATCCACACTTTTTGTTAAGAAGGAAACATTTAGCATTTATATATTTGTGTATGGACAACACTTGATATTGTATCCCTGTTGCATCTGGCTGCACAAAGCCTCTCCTCAAAGATGCTAAAAAAAAAAAAAAAAACTTGAATATAACACATTTTGGAAGGCTGACTAACCTCGATTCTGTGTTGTGATGTGCAATACTGTTTCTAATATTTGTATAAAAACAGTGTAAACCTTTTTAATGCAAATTTATTTTTTTCATTGCATATTTTGCAGATTTTATCCACAGTGTCATTTTTTACTGTCAAAAAATACCCCTTTTGTCATTGCAACTATTTTTTAAAATCCAGAAATCTTTGTACTGATGTAAATGATTGTAGTTATTTTGGATAGTGTTTTGCTAACAAAAGGAGAGACTTTTTTCATGCATATTTCTATTTTGTTGGTTTTTTGTGTTTTTTATTTTCTTTTTTTTTTCTTTTTCTTTTTTTTTTTTTTTTAGAATTAATATTCTTGTCATTAATATAATTTTTGTATTTTTATGTGGGAAAAAATATAATTTTATGACGCTAATTGCTAAAGTTTTATTTTATTTTGAATTATTTTTGGAGCTGAAATCTTTGTACTATTAAAGCAACTAGTTTCTAAATCAGAGTTTCTGTATAGAATGGCACAAGTGGCTTATGGAGTGTTTGGATTGTAATTATTAAAGGTTATTTGATATGCAAATTTAGTTGATTTATATTTTTTGGGTATTCTGTATAATTATAAGCCCACGCTTAAGGACACTAGGTGATTGCCTTCAGCTTGATTTTTTTTTTTTTTCTTTTTTTTTTTTTTTTTCTCTTTTTTTTTTTTTAATTGATTCAAATTTTACTTTCATCTTCCAGGTGTCTAAATCTCCAGTCTGTCTGTTGTACTGGTAATTTAACTCTGTAATGAAATAGTTTGCTGCCAACTATTTATATTAAGTAATTTTTAAATATTTGTAATATTGTTGACTGACTAATAAACTTAAGTTATTGGCATGTTCTGTTTCCATGAGTCTTTTTTGAGGGTCACAATTTCAAAATCTAAACTTGAAAGCCTTTTTCATGGTTTAAGATGCAAAGTCCAGCCTCAGAGTGGCCATCACCAAGGTGATGTGCTTAAAGTGATTTGTAAAATCTCATAAAAAAATAAATAAAAAAATGACAAACATGTTATACTTGCCTTCTCTGTGCAGTGGTTTTGCACAGAGCAGCCCAGATCCTCCTCTTCTCGGGTCCCTCTTCTGTGATCCTGGCCCTTCCTTCCTGTTAAGTGCCCCCACAGCAAACAGCATGCTATGGGGGCACCCAAGACGAGTCTCGGCTCTGTGTGTCCATTCAGACAGGGAGCAACATGCCCCTCCCTCTCCCGTTTTGGTTCTTAGCCAATGAGGAGTCCTGGGCAGCTAAGACACACATGCAGCTTCGCTGGATAGAGATGGAGCTCAGGTTTGTATTAAGGGGGCTGAGGGGGGCTGCTGCGCACAGGTTTTTTTTATGTTAATGCATAGAATGCATTAAGATAAAAAAAAACCTTCTGCCTTTACAATGCCTTTAAATCACAAAAAACAAAACTGTGTTCACTCAAATTAGTTAATCCATAGCAAGAGGAAAGGTGCACATGTGCTGGGCAATACACAAAATTCAAAATGTTTCCCATTAATGAATAAAATAAGCTAAGGCTATGTTCACACTAGTGCGATTTCAGATGCAACTTGGGTCTCCAGAAGCACATGACGATGGAAATCATGCTGATGCCCATTCACATCAATGCAACTCAGCACTAAACTATTTTGGAAAAAGTTGCTGTACTACATTGGTGCTATTCCTGTGTGATTTTTAGCCCCATAAAATAAACCACATCCAAGTTGCACTACGTGACAAATGAATTGCAGCACGTGTGTGTGTGTGTGTGTGTGTGTGTGTGTGTGTGTGTGTGCGCGCGCGAGTTGCAAGTCCAGATAGTTTAGAGTTTGTTTTGTTTAAAAAAAAAAATACAAAATGTAAAGAATTTAATATATTTTTGTGCTGACTAACTGGAGAAGTGTGCCAGGGGGTTTTCTTGTATACTGTGAACATCTGTGAAATACTGGAGTCAAGCTACTTCAGCAACAGCTCAAAGGGAATGTCGTCTTACAAATAATAAATGCTGGATGAACCCTCTGCACACCGAGATACTTTACAATACATGTTTAACCACTTGCTTACTGGGCACTTAAACCCCCCCTCCTGCCCAGACCAATTTTCAGCGCTGATGCAACTTGAATGACAATTGCGTGGTCAAACAATACTGTACCCAAATGAAAATTTTTATAATTTTTTTTCACACAAATAGAGCTTTCTTTTGGTGGTATTTAATTACAGCTGGGAGTTTTGTTTTTTGCTAAACAAACAAAAAAAAAATTTCTTAGTTTGGTATAAAATTTTGCAAACAGGTCTTTATTCTCCTTCATTGAAATGCGCTTATGAGGCGGCACTGGTGGGCACTAGGGATGAGCTTCGTGTTCGATTTGAACATACGATCGACTCGAACATTGTCTGTTCGCCCGTTCGGCGAATTCCGAACGTTATGGGCTGTTCGTGCCAAATTCGTGTGGCGCTCATGGCCCACAATGCACTGCGTCATCGCAGTGCATTGCTGGCTCATGATTGGCCAAGCATGCACTGTGACCCCGCATGCTTGGCCAATCACAGCGCCAGCAGCGAGGAGAGCCATGATTGCCTGTGGCCAATCATAGCTCAGGCTGTGTGGTACACGCCCCACACTATATAAGGCCGCCAGCGCGGCGGCCTAGTGTAGCGTGTTGGCATCTGAAGCAGTGTGTGGGTGTTCTGTGTACCTTCAACACAGTACACACCGATCGTTTTCGGACGATTTTCGATCTTGCTGTTGTGTAGTGGTTGTTGTCTGTGTGCCCTGACCGCAGTATACACCGCTATATTCACCTCACCTCACCTATATAGCTAGTGATCTATCTTTTATAATAGAGCTTGCAGTCAGTAGTGTTAGGAGCTTGTGCGTGCTGTCTGCGTGCTCTGTACCCAGTACACACCGCTATATCCACCTACATAGCTCTTATCTATTTGAGCCCACTTGCCATCTGCAGGAGTTATTGGAAGTTGTGTGTGCCTCCAGCACAGCACAGTATACATCTGAATATACCCCTTTATCTCTGGTGTTCTATAAAAAAGGCATCTGCAGGAGTTAGTGGGTTTTTTGTGCCTCCAGCACAATATACACCTGTATCTACCCTTTATTGCTGTTCTCTAATAGAGCCATCTGCAGGGCTTAGTGGGTGTTATGTGACTCAATTACAGTATACCCCTTTATCTCTGGTGTTCTATAATAAAGGCATCTGCAGGAGTTAGTGGGTGTTGTGTGACTCCAGCACAATATACACCTGTATCTACCGTTTATTGCTGTTCTCTAATAGAGCCATCTGCAGGGCTTAGTGGGTGTTGTGTGACTCCATTACACTGCTGTTTTACCCAACTCCCTTCAGGCCATTATCATGTCTGGAAGGCCAGCAAGGAGAGGCAGACAGGCGCGAGCCGATAAAAGAGGGCAAGCAGGCTCTGTGTCTAGAGACAACAGTGCTGGTCGTGGACGCGGTGCATTGTCATCAGCACGTGGCCATGGGACACGCTTGTCCTTCTTTTCGGCAGCTGGACATGTTGAGCCGCAACATGCCAACGACTTGGTAGAGTGGATGACCAAGCCCTCTTCATCCTCCTCATCCTCTCACCCAGTCTCAGGGTACTAGCAAAGCAGCTGCCAACGCATCGTCTTCCCTCCTCTCAATGTCATCATCAGTGACTCCTTCCCTAGACCCACCACGTCCTCCTGAGGAGTCTCCTGAACTCTTTGAGCACAGTGTTGGGTACATGCTCCAGGAGGATGCCCAGTGTTTTGTGGGCTCTGATGATGACACTCAGCTAGAGGAAGGCAGTAGCGTGAGCGCAGAGAGAGGGGATGCTCAAGAAGGACAGCAATCTGGCAGTCATGTTCCACAAGCTGCAGCATACTTCCAGGTTTGCTACAGCGATGAAGAGGGAGGGGATGATGAGGGCACTGACTCCACGTGGGTGCCTGGAAGGAGGGAGGAGGAGGAGGCACATGTCCAACGAGGCAGGATGCCCTCCAGGGGCCAGCTTAGGGGCAGCACACCGACTGAATCACACCGCAGAGCTTCGCCTGTGCAGGGCGCTGCCTCTGCGCATTATTCTAAAAGTTCTTTGGTGTGGGCCTTTTTTGAGACGAGTGCATCAGATCGCACCGCTGCTATTTGCAACATATGTCTCAAGCGTATCTCGTGTGGCCAAAACATCAGCCGCTTGGGCACCACATGCTTGACCAGACATATTTTGACCTGCCATGCAGCTCGTTGGCAAGCGTACCTCAAAGACCCACACCAAAGAACAAAGCGGACCTCTCCTTGCTCCTCATCAGCTGGCATCTCCAACCCCACTAGACCTTCAGTCCTCTCTGAAACCTGCTCTGAGAGGAATGAAGGTGTAGAATTAGGTGTGTCACAGCCAAGTGCTTCCGGGAACTCTGCTAGCGGTACACCCAAGTCCGATTATAGCAGGCAAATGTCCCTGCCCCAGCTGCTGGACCGGCGAAAGAAGTTCACTCCCAGCCATCCACATACCCAGCGGTTGAATGCTAGCTTGGCTAAATTGCTAGCACTTCAACTGCTGCCTTTTCAGTTGGTAGACTCGGCCCCCTTCCGTGAGTTTGTACAATGTGCGGTTCCTCAGTGGCAGGTCCCCAAACGCCATTTTTTTTCTCACGGAAGGCGATTCCGGCTCTCTACCGGCATGTGGAAGGCAATGTCCTTGCCTCGCTGGACAGGGCGGTCAGCGGTAAGGTGCATATTACCGCTGACTCATGGTCCAGCAGGCATGGACAGGGACGTTACCTGTCTTTCACGGCCCATTGGGTCACTCTTCTGGCAGCTGGGAAGGATGCAGGACAAGGTGCAGTAGTGTTGGAGGTTGTTCCGCCACCACGCCTCCAAAATGCTACTATTGGTTGTGACACACCTCTCTCCTCCACCCTCTCCTCTTCTTCTTCCTCCATGGCCTCTTCCAGTGCTCTGTCCTCAGAACCAGCGGTGCTCCGTAGGCGTTCCAGGGGCTACGCAAGTACGCAGGCAAAACGATGCCATGCCGTGCTTGCGCTGGTTTGTTTGGGGGACAGGAGCCACACTGGGGCGGATGTTTTGTCAGCTCTGCAGGGGCAGGCCGAGAGGTGGTTGACGCCACGCCAGCTTAAGCCAGGAATGGTGGTTTGCGACAATGGCACCAACCTCCTCTCCGCCCTCCGACAGGGACAACTGACCCATGTGCCCTGTGTAGCTCACGTCCTTAACCTGGTGGTTCAGCGGTTCTTGGGCAGGTACCCGGGCTTACAGGATGTCCTGAAGCAGGCCAGGAAAGTCTGTGTGCATTTCCGCCGATCATTTAATGCCTGTGCTCAGCTGGCTGAGCTCCAAAAGGAGTTGAACCTGCCCAAGGACCGCCTTATATGTGACATGCCCACCAGGTGGAACTCAACGTTGGCCATTCTGCAGCGGCTGCACACGCAGCAGAGGGCCATCAATGAGTACCTGTGCGACTACGGCACCAGGACAGGGTCAGGGGAGCTCGGTTTTTTCTCACCACGCCAGTGGGGCATGATCAGGGATGCATGCACTGTCCTGTCGCCGTTTGAGGAGGCCACAAGGATGGTGAGCAGTGACAGTGCATGCATCAGTGACACTGTACCTCTTGGAGCATACGCTGCGTGGAATAATGGACAGGGCACTTGAGGCAGAACAGAGGCAGGAAGAGGAGGACTTCCTTGCCTCTCAAGGCCCCCTTTATCCAGACAGTGTTCCTGCTGTGCCACCCATCACACAGGAAGAGGATGAGGAGGAGGAAGAGGAGGAGGATGATTGTGTCAGCATGGAGGTGGAGGCTGGCACTCAGCATCAGCAGCAGCAGTCTTGTAGGGATGATTTACAGTCCCAAGAAACACGTGGACTTGTACGTGGCTGGGAGGAGGTAGCTGCGGATCATGTTGTCCTTAGTGACCCAGAGGACTCCGGACCGAATGCCTCAGCTAACCTACGCTGCATGGCCTCCCTGATCCTGCAAAGCCTGCGGAAGGATCCTCATATTCTTCGGATCAAGGAGAGGGACCAATACTGGCTGGCCACTCTCCTTGATCCACGGTACAAGGGTAAGGTTGCCAACCTTATCTTGCCATCGCAGAGGGAGCAGAGGATGAGACATCTCCGGGAGGCCTTGCAGAAAGGTCTGTGCAACGCGTTCCCAGAGACTGGGAGGTTACAAACTCCTGGTCCTGGACAACGTGTTGCTGAGGCATCGGTCAGAAGGAGCGGTGGAGAAGGTGGCCGTCTGACTGATGCTTTCAGACAATTTTTTAGTCCGCAGCCCCAAGGTATGATCGGTTCCAGCACCCATCGCCAGCGTCTGATTTACATGGTGCAGGAATACCTAGGGGCAAGGTCAGACTTGGACACCTTTCCCACCGAAAATCCTCTGGCTTACTGGGTCTTGAGGATGGATCACTGGCCAGAGCTTGCACAGTATGCAATTGAGCTACTGGCCTGTCCTGCATCCAGCGTTCTTTCGGAACGCACCTTCAGTGCTGCTGGTGGCTTTGTTACCGATCACAGGGTGCGCCTGTCCACCGAATCAGTCTTGGATCACCCACAGCTACCAAGCACCTGAAGCTGATGTAACAGAATAATTTTTTTTGAAATATCACATCCCTTCAAGACTGCCTATGCTGATGCTGAGTGACTGTCCTGTTATGTTGATTGTCTATCCTCTTCCTCCTCCGCTGATATGTTGGAAGAACATTTCTGGTTCTGGGTGATGCCTAAGGCCCAATTTGTCTGCCCCTGTTTAACAGGGGCGTTTAATTACAATTTTTGATGCAATGCTTTGCAGCAGGGCTAATTCCTGCAATAAAACTAGAGTATATGGCAGAGGTTGCAGTGTGGTGGCACCAGCACCAGTGCCTAAGGCCCAATTTTTCTGCCCCTGTTTAACAGGGACATGTAATTACAATTCTTGATATAATATTTCACAGGAGGGCCCCTTCCTGTGCCCACCCAGAGTAACGGTGAGGACTTATAGTGTTGTGGCACCAGCACCACAACCACCAAAGGTCAATTTTTCTACCACTGTTCAACAATGGCATGTAATTACAATTCTTGATATAATCGTTCACAGCAGGGTGCTCCAGCGCCCACCAAGAGTCACTTTGAGGGCTTACAATGTTGTGGCAAAACCAACACCTTGTTCTGCCATTTCTGCAGAGCATATAGGGCAGACCCCTACTTTCAAACATCCAATTTACAAACATCTCCTACTTGCAAACGGAAGGAGACAACAGCAAGTGAGATGAAAAAAGATGGACGACAAAACAAATTATACAGGGGTGATAACCCTTCCCTATGTTTTCCAAAAAGCTTAAAAATAGTTTTTTTGACTGGAGCTACACTTTAAAAATGTACCAGTTGAAAATTACAAACAGATTCAACTTAACACAACAAACCTACACAGTCCCTGTCTTGTTTGCACCGCCTGTATACTGCTGTTCTGAGTATATAGGGCCTGGGGGCCACACGCATTTCCTTTTTTTAATATGGGTACAGGGTTCCCCTTAATATGCGTAGAAGACCCAAATAGGCTGGTAATGGGCAGGGAGGGCTACCCATGCCATTTTTCTCAATGATTTGCACCATATTTAAAGGAATATTTCACTTTTTTTTTTCACTTTAATCGTCATTAATATCAGTGCTCCCGCCAAAACGGCCATTTTTAAAAACATTTTATGCTTTGACCCATGTCCCCTGGGGCAGGAGCCAGGTCCCCAAACCCTTTTTTGGACAGTATCTTGCATATTAGCCGTTAAAATGAGCACTTTTAATTTCGAACGTTCGAGTCCCATAGACTTCAATGGGGTTCTAAAGTTCGTTCGAATTTGGGGTCCGTTCGAAAGTTCTGGTGCGAACCGAACCGGGGGGTGTTCGGCTCATCCCTAGTGGGCACTGATAGGCACAGTTAAGGTGGCACTAATTGGCACAGATAAGGTGGCACCGATAGGCACAGGTAAGGCAGTACTGATGGGCACAGATAAGGCGGCACTGATGGGTGGCACGGATGGGTACCACTGATAGATGGGACTGATGGGCACTGAGAGGTGGCACTGAGAGGTGGCTCTGATAGGCACTGGTAGATGACACTGATGGGCACGGATATGTGGCACTGGGGTGCAGCACTGTTGGTGAGGCAGATTTTGGGCACTGATAGGTGGCACTGATGGGTGGCACTTTTTTATTAGGTGGCACTGGCAGGGGGCAGGTGGGCACTGATAAGCTGGCCGTGATCGGGACTGATGTCCCGATCACGGCCACCGGTGATCGGCTTTTTTTTTCTCCTTGCGCCGTCAGCGCGAGGAGGAAAAATAGCCGATTACCGGCTCTGTTTTGTCACATGATCAGCTGTCATTGGCTGGCAGCTGATCACGTGGTAAGGGGTCGGGATCGACCCCTTGCTCCGATCCGTGATCAGGCGAGTCTCATAGACTCGCTGATCACAGAGCGCACCGCGCGCGCCCCTCAGGGGGGCGCGCAGGCCGCTCGTGCACAAAGCAGGTCCGTGCTGAAGCCGTCATTCGGCTATAGTGCGGATCTCTAGTGGTTAAAGAGGAAGTAAACTCTCCCACTCTGATGCATCTTTTCATTTAGTCCATTATAATAAGTAATTATTATTATTCAGGATTTATATAGCGCCAACAGTTTGCGCAGCGCTTTACAATATGAGGGCAGACAGTACACTTGCAATACAAATCAATACAGGAGGGACCAGAGGGCCCTGCTCGTTAGAGCTTACAATCTAGAAGATTATCAGACCATAGCCACTGTAATCCAGCCCAAATCGCATATTACTTACTGTTTAAAGAAACTTTAAAAAACTTGTTTCCAGAGGTTAGGCAGCTCCATTTTAAGTATTGTTTTCTGAGTCCGCAGTGGAGTGTATTTCCGCCCTTACATTGAGCACTTCCTGTACTGTTAACCAAGCCTCTTTCTCAATCCAACATTTCTATGGCAACCCTGCTTCCCTGTTCATAGCTGACTTGTTTATTTCATAGTATTTACTTGTGCTGTTTACCTAGTATTTGCCTGTATGAGTCCCATCAGCTTCAGCTGATAAGACTGCAGTACTTCTGTCCCATTCTCTGCTTTACACTGTATGTGAGGTCACATAATCACATGGCATGTTGAAGGAAGCTCTGAGTGATTGGCAGCCTGCTGGGAGTTCAGTGATGTGCTGTAGGAAGTCCTGATAACAGATAGATAAGACACAGAGTGTGCCGTAAATCAGGGGAGATCTGGGCATGCTCAGTGATGTCATTCTAAAGAACAAAAAAGGATTACAACAATACTAATCAAATAAAGAACTTTCTACAAGCGGTGTTCATTAGGGTTTTTTATGCTGATTCACATGGAACAAAGTTGTGGGGGAGGGTTTACAACCACTTTAAGCTGACCAACTTCATCTACTACTGTGGACACAATGCCACCATGAAGCAAACAGACACAAAATGCAGGAGAACTGCTAGGCTCAGGTCTGGTCACTGACCTGCAATGCAACAAGATAAGGGAGCTGCCCTTGTCATATTTTCCTTGTTGCACTACTGCAGAAAATTGGTACAGTTTTTATTTTAACCACTCCTATATGGACATTTATGTGCTATGGCTGGACAGGAGCAGCACCAATGCAGGTGAACAAACCCATATGTCCGCCCACATCGCTCGCTCATGTGCACTCTATAGAGTGTGCAGCAGCTGGATCTGTGACTCATATCCACTGAACACAGTTGGTCACTGATCGTTGTACTGGGCTGCTGTGAGCAATCCGGATACCATGTGACCAACTGCAGTGAGTACATGAACAGTAGTAAACAATATTGTCATTGTTTACTGCTGTGTGAGCTCTGTGAGCTCTGTGACTGGTCACAGTGATCACATAGTACCAAGGTCAATAATAGCAGCCTTGTACCATGTTATTGCTGTGACCATTCGTAGTACACAGAGTTTTGCAAATGAAACCAGGGGTAGGCAACCTGGTGCTCTCCAACTGTTGTGGAACTACATTACCCATGAGGCATTGCAAGGCTGGCAGTTAGAATTAATCCCAGAGGCATGATGGGACTTGTAGTTCTGCAACAGCTGGAGGGCCTTAGGTTGCCTACCCCTAGTGATGATCACTGTATTAAGCAATCATCTGTCTGTAAAACCAAAAATCCTGATCACCCTGCAGTATGTTAAAAAAAAATATATCGTAATTATAGATATATAGCTGTGGCCAAAAGTTTTGAGTGACAACACAAATATAAATTTTTACAGTCTGCTGCCTAAATGTTTTTAGATCCTTTTTGTCAGACGTTATTATGGTATATTAAAGTATAATCACAAACATTTCAGAAGTGTCAAAGGCTTTTATTGACAATTACATGAAGTTTATGCAGAGTCGATATTTGCAGTGTTGACTTCTTTTTCAAGACCCCTGCAATTCTCTGCAGTTGTATAATCAATGCTTAAGCCCCATACACACTATCGGTTTTTCTGCTGAGGTTTTCCTTCAGGTTTACCAAAACCATGTAATGCAAGGGCCTGCCTGTTTGCATACACATTGAAACTCCTAAGGTTTGATCTCATATTATATGGTTTTGGTAAATCTGAAGGAAAAACTCAACAGAAAAACCGATAGTGTGTATGGGGCTTTAGTGTTTGTCAGAGCTTGTGGGGTTTTTGTTCACCTGGCTCTTGAGGATTGACCATAAGTTCATAATGGTATTAAGCTCTGGGGAGTTAACAGGCCACGGACCCAAAATATCAACGTTTTGTTCCCCAACCTACTTGGCAAGGTGCTCCATCATGCTGGAATAGGCATTGTTCGTCACCAAACTGTTCATGGATGGTTGGGAGAAGTTGCTCTTGGAGGATGTTTTTGTACCATTCTTTCTTCATGGCTGTGTTCTTTGTGAGTGAGCCCCACTCCCTTGACTGATAAACCCACATATGAATGGTCTCGGGATGCTTTACTGTTGGTATGACACAGGACTGGTGGTAGCACTCACCCTTTCTTCTCCGGACAAGGTTTTTTCTGGATGCCCCAAACAATCGGAAAGGGGATTCGTCAGAGAAAATGGCTTTGCCTCCAATCCCTGTACCTTTTTGCAGAATATAAGTCTGTCTCTGATGATTTTCCTGGAAAGAAGTGGCAGCTTTGCTGCTCTTCTTGACACCAGGCCATCCTCCAAAAGTCTTTGCCTCACTGTTCATGCAGATGCACTCAAACCTGCCTGCTTCCATTCCTGAGCAAGCTCTGCCCCAATCCTGCAGCTGTAGGACATGGCCCTGGCGCTTCTTAGACTTTCTTGGGTGCCCTGAAGCCTTCTTCGCAAATTCAGTGAAAATGTTTTTTTATGGGATTAAGTAAAATTTCATGGCAAAGAGGGATGATGCAATTCACTTGATCAGTCTTCATAGCATTCTGGAGTATATGTAAATTGGCACCCTAAAAACTGAAGCAGCAGACTTTGTGAAAACTAGTATTTGTGTCCTTCTCAAAACTTTTGGCCATAGCTGTACGTATGTACCTTCATACAGACTAAATAATATTCACTGATTTGGGTTATTTTTGCCAAAGAAGTATAGCTGAATATATTTTTGGTGTTTTCTTTAAAAAAAAAAAAAAAAAAAAAAAAAACTACTGGTGATGAATACAAATCCTAATTATGTAAATATGAAGGGATAGGTTCAGTGGTATGCATACAGTGGGTATAGAAAAGAATCCCCCCCCCACCACCACCTTTGAAATCACATTTTGTTGCTTTGCTTCCTGAAATGAAGACTGGCACAGTTTGTTTTATCCAGCTGTATTTACCAGTGCAACCTATATCATCCAAGTGAAAGAGAGAACGCCAACATTATAAAAAAAAAAAAAAACACATCTAGACTTTGCAATACAGTTGTGCTCGTAAGTTTACATCACCATCGCATTTAATAGAACTTGAGCAGTTCTGCAAAGAAGAGTGTGCTCATAAGTTTACATACCCTGGCAGAATTTATGATTTCTTCGCCATTTTTCAGAGAATATGAATAACACAAAAACTTTTCTTTCACTCATGGTTAGTGTTTGGCTGAAGCCATTTGTTAACCTTCCTGGTGGTATGATTATGTTTGATTTTTTCGCCTTAAAGTGTTACAGTTGTTTTGCATAGAAATTTGGCGTTTTATATTGTAGGCCTATAATTCTTAGCAATAACACACTTAAATCTATCCAAAGAGTCTAGTAGACATCCCGGTTATGACAAAGTTTAACCTCATACACACGATCGGACTTTAAACAAACTTTCCCGTGGATTTCTGTACAACGGGCGTTGGCCGTGAACTTGTTAAGTATACACACAATCTGAATTTTTCACCCAACTTTCACCAAATTACGAGTTTTTTTTTCTGCTCTTTACCGCCACCTTTGGTCAACTTCTGTATTGTTGTCTGATCTTTTGCATTGGTTCTGAGCATGCGTATTTGTAAAGTCAGATGGTTTTCTGTACACGCGATCAGACTTTGCTCCATTGGACTTATGTTGTCAAAGTTTGTCTTTTCGCATAGCCAACATTTGCATGTTTGTTGTCAAAAAGTCTGATCGTGTGTATGGGTTTTCAGAAACACAAACTCATAAATTATAATATAATAACTATAAATTATTATAGTAAAATGTATTTCCACACGATTCACTATCGCTCATTTCTGCAAGTGTTGTAATTTACTATCGCCGTTTTTTTGGCTGGTCTCAAACCACTTTTGACGTAAAGGGACACTTTTTGGTTCCTATGGACAGTCTCAGTTTCCAGGCAGAAAGAACAGTATATATAATCTAAAACTGCATGCAGGACACTGGACAAAGCACTAGGGACAAAAGGGAGGTGAAATGATTTCATATAGTAATGTAATCTGTAAGATTACAGTGTATGTTATGTATTTTCAATTTTCTGAATTTGCTGCCAGGCTCTGCCCTAATGCGTGCGCAGGGAACGGAGCCCGGCACACAGAGGCATCGGGCAGAGGACAGAGCCCACGGACGCAGCGGGGGGACATCGCAGGATCCTGGGGACACGGTAAGTACACTGCACCAGGATCCTGCAATGCAATCCCAAGTGTGGCTCGGGGTTACCGCTAATAATACTGAAATTTAGCCCCGAGCCACACTCGGGAAAACCGCCAGGGAGGTTAATCAACTCTGTTTACTCTTTTTAAATCATAATGACAACAGAAACTGCCCAAATGATCTTGATCAAAAGTTTACATACCCTGGTGATTCTGCCTGATAACATGCACACAAGTTGACACAGGTTTGAATGGCTATTAAAGGTAACCATCCTCACCTGTGATATGTTTGCTTGTAATTAGTGTGCGTGTATAAAAGGTCAGGGAGTTTCTGGACTTCTGTTAGACGCTTGCATCTTTCATCCAGTGCTGAACTGACGTTTCTGGATTCTGAGTCATGGGGAAAGGAAAAGAATTGTCAGGATCTGTGGGAAAAGGTAGCTGAACTGTATAAAAAGATATCCAAAGGAATTGAGAATGCCAATCAGCAGTGTTCAAACTCTAATCAAGAAGTGGAAAATGAGAAGTTCTGTTGAACCCAAACCAGTCAGGTAAAGTAAAATGTCAGCCACAACTGCCAGGAAAATTGTTCCGGATGCAAAGAAAAACCCACAAATAACTTGAAATACAGGAATCTGAAAACGTGGCGTGGCTGTTTCAAGAAGCACAATAAGGAGGTACTTGAAAGATGGGCTGCATGGTCGAGTCGCCAGAAGCAAACCGTTACTACGCAAATGCCACAAAGTATCCTGCTTACAATATGCCAAACAGCACAGAGACAGCTTTTTGGCCACAACCGTAAACACTTCATTTGGAGATAAGTCAACAAGGCCTATGATGAAAGGTACACCTTTCCTACTGTGAAACACGGAGGTGGATCGCTGATGTTTTGGGGATGTGTGAGCTACAATGGCACAGGAAATTTGGTCAAAATTGTTGGCAAGATGAATGCTGTATGTTATCAAAAAATACTGGAGGAACATTTGCATTCATCAGCCAGGAAGCTGTGCATGGGACATAGTTGAACATTCCAACATCACAATGATCCACAAGGCCAAGTCGACCTGTCATTGGCTACAGCAGAATAAAATGAAGGTTCTGGAGTGGCCATCTCAGTCTCCTGACCTTCAATATCATTGAGCCACTCTGGGGAGATCTCAAATGTGCAGTTCATGCAAGACAGCCCAAGAATTTACAGGAACTGGAGGCTTTTTTTCCAAGAAGAATGGGCAGCTTTACCATCTTAGAAGATGAAGAGCCTCATCCACAAATACCACAAAAGACTTCAACCTCTTATTTGATGTTAAGAACTGGGGTATGTAAACTTTTGATCAGGGTCATTTGGGTAGTTTCTGTTGCCATTATGATTTAGTAAACACAGTTGATCGATAATAAATGACTTCAACCAAACACTAACCATGAGTGAAAAAAGTTTTTGTGTTATTTATATTCTCTGAAAAAATAAAAAATATAAATCATAAATTCTGCCAGGGTATGTAAACTTATGAGCACACTCTTCTTTGTAGAACTGCTCAAGTTCTGTTAAATGTGATGGTGATGGTTTATGAACTGCAGGCACTAAGGCCAAAAAAAATTCCTGACAGACTCCATGGCAGCCTACGTGTGGGTTAATCCCGCCCCCTCATACCTCATAGGACTCTTCTTCCATAAATCTTTGCTCTGGGCCAGAGGCCGTGTTCCTTTTTTGTCCTCCTCCTAGGACCAAGATGAAGTCTTACCTTTTTGATGAAGTTTTCTGTAATCCAAGCCTGGCGGTATGCACGGCGATACGTTGGTGGTTAGCGGTGATCCTCTTTGGAGTCCAGCAATCCTAGCTATTAGCAGGTGGACATGGGCAATATGATGCGATACCATGAAGAGCTCACTAACCTGGCCACTGGCAGGCAAGCGGTAATATGACCAAATGTCCCAGCTACTAGCGAGAGACCTTGTAAACGCTCGATCGTGCAGTGGGTCGAGCGAACAGCTCCCCAGTCCCAGGTTCTGGTCCAGATTGTGCTGTGGTGGTGGTAATGTACAAAGATATTCGTTTTATATGGCAGCCGTATCTCTGTGTATTGTGTGTCTCCTTATTTTCTATCAAGCTCCAGTGAGAGGCCATGGCGACTGGAGCGCTGCTGCTTTCCAGCTCCCCGTTTCAGGAATTTGCAGGACCTGTCTGCGCATCCGCAAGCCACGAACGAAGATTCTGTAAAAAGAAAGGGTTGGGACTTTGGCTAGGCATGCGATTTTGGAAGCAACAAGCAGAAGAGCAAAAAAAATCAAATAGTGTAAATTTATTAACTATAGATTAAATGTATGGCATAGGGCACAAAGATACACAATGTATAATCCATGATCCATCATAAGTAGTAAATATATTAAAGTATTACACATCAAAAACATCAATCCCACAGTTCATACATCAAAAGCATTGACTTCATGTATAGGCATTTTGCACATAGTAAAAATCAATAGAATTAAGTAAAAACATTCCAGAGTCTAGTAAAACTGCATGTTTGGATGTGATTTGTAGTATTTAAAGCTCTACGCGTTTCGTGGCTACATTGCCACTCATCAGGAGCTGATATATGATGAATATCTGTGGGACGAAAAATGGTGTGCCAACAATTAGTCAGGTTTGTATAATAAATAAGAAAAAATGGGGGAAAAGGGACAGTGTATCCAAATCGAGTACCCATACTTACGGGTCAGGGAATGGCGAGAGGCGCAATCACGGGCAACGGAAGTAGCCAGGAGTGTCTGTTCCGTTGCCCGTGATTGCGCCTCTCGCCATTCCCTGACCCGTAAGTATGGGTACTCGATTTGGATACACTGTCCCTTTTCCCCCATTTTTTCTTATTTATTATACAAACCTGACTAATTGTTGGCACACCATTTTTCGTCCCACAGATATTCATCATATATCAGCTCCTGATGAGTGGCAATATAGCCACGAAACGCGTAGAGCTTTAAATACTACAAATCACATCCAAACATGCAGTTTTACTAGACTCTGGAATGTTTTTACTTAATTCTATTGATTTTTACTATGTGCAAAATGCCTATACATGAAGTCAATGCTTTTGATGTATGAACTGTGGGATTGATGTTTTTGATGTGTAATACTTTAATATATTTACTACTTATGATGGATCATGGATTATACATTGTGTATCTTTGTGCCCTATGCCATACATTTAATCTATAGTTAATAAATTTACACTATTTGATTTTTGTTGCTCTTCTGCTTGTTGCTTCCAAAATCGCATGCTTCGCCAAAGTCCCAACCCTTTCTTTTTACCGTATCAATAGGGATGGAGGTCATCTGGCCTCATTTAAAGTCCCAACATTTTCTCTGCAATCTATATGAGCCAGGGATGGAAGCATGCGATTCTTGGTGTAGCCTTTTAGCCAGCACATATATTTCAATGTGCTAGGCTTATTTTCCTTTTTCCCTGTCCCCGTAACAACCGTGGAATGGGACTTAGGATATGCTATTTGACATGATACCTTCATGTCAGATCTAGCTCCTTTTACTGCAATATTGCAAGGTATGGTCATGATTAAATTCCTTTCATGATAATGCATGTGCAACGTTTTAGTTTTCTTTACTATACTATACCTAACCCGGGTCTGCTGTGGTATGGGGCGCAGGCTCTATGGCTTTGGCTTTGTGGTTGGTGGTTTTCTTCTGACTATGGGAGCTGCGATGCGCACCGGGGCTCTCGCCCCTCCTCCCTTCTGGGGGCTTGGGCGGTTTCCCCGCTGCGCATCGACGTCACGCATTCCGGCGTCACGTGGTTGACGTCATCACGTGGGTGCCATGTATTTATCTGGCGCCTTGCTGGGAGAGAGCTAGCGATTGGCGCCGCTCGCTGGGGGGTTGACTCCCCCGGGGGACGACGCTGTCCCCCCCCCCCCTACTTGGATTGCCAGCGTGACGTTGGCGGCATCGTGCGGCCGCAGTGAGGCATAAATAACTTCTGGCACAAGACTATTGGACACTATTAGTATGGCTACTGTTGCCTTTGATAGCCCTAGGCACCTAGATGGAATGAGCAGTATGTTCAACACATCCAGGTATTGTTTCCCAGTACACTCACTTAGTGGTTTTTGTTTTCAACACTCACTTGTTTTGTTTCTGTTTCTGTTGTCGATTTAGTTCACATTTAATTTTTATTTATCCTTACACGATGGTGTTTACCACTGTTGGAGCATTTCCATTGCCCTCAACATGATTTCACTATCTTACATTCCTTAAACTGTGCCACACCTTTTCTAATCCAATTCACATTATATTTCAGTCATTTAGATATCTCAATTAATTAATTTACACTCACACATTCAATCATTCATCCTAGGGTGATGATCACTTTTGGTTCACATCAATGGTACATTGCCTCATCGCGACACCGCACGCTCTGTCTGCCTCAGCTCCCGTGTCAGTTGACACTCCTGGCTACTTCCGTTGCCCGTGATTGCGCCTCTCAAAGCTGCCAAAGAAGCTTTGAGATGGGAAGAGCCAGTGGAGGCACCCGCCAAACAGAGGAAATATTTTAAACACCTCAAAAAAGACGCCCCAATTTCCCCTTTTTGTGTGTACTCGGCACAATAATTACTGATGAATGGGGTGGTGTTGATACCGACCTCAAGCAGATCTACAGTACATTACAGCGGGTATGACCTGCAAACCAGCTCTAGCTCTCGCAGCTCTTTCTAAAGCGTTGGAAGTCTGGACGGACGACGTAGATGCTTCTCTGAAGAGCGTCTCTGAAGAAGTGGACCAGGAGCTCACCTATTCATGTGCTAAGGTTGGCGACGGCTTTTCTGGGTGAGGCTTCCCTAGACATAATTCGCCTGGTAGCTTGGATCATGCTGTCATCTATCACGGCTAGGTGTGCCTTGTGGCCAGAAGAGAACACAGCTCAGGCAAGGTTCAGATAGCGCAAGGGACGCTTGCCGCTATAGGCCTGACCGTGAGTTTAGGAAGACCTGAAAAAAAAAATAACAGCCTTCAGGCCAGACGTTTTCAAAGGGGCATCTTCCGGTGGACAAGTAGCCCCTAAGTCTTTATGATATTGGACCTGCCCAGACAGAGCGAGTCGGCATGCTTGCCTCTCTCGGAAGAGATAACGCTCATTCTCCTGTCCTATGCAGTCTCCCTTGTGGCTCAAGGTGCTGCAATTCCAGTTCCAGCCGAGTAAAGATTTTAAGGGGTCTACTTGCCCCTCTTCATGGTGTAGAATAAAAATTAAAAAAAACAGCTCCTGGAGGCCAGTTATAGACGTAACGCACTTGAACTCTTTTATCAAGAAGGAGAATTTCAAGATGGAGACACTACTCACAATCAGTCAAGCAATCCAACCAGGCAATTGGCTTGTGTCTATAGACCTGAAGGATGCCTACTTCCATGTTCCGATAGCGTCAGAATTCCAGAAATACCTTTGCTTTACTATCAATAAAATCCATCTGCAGTTCACCTGTGTCCCCTTCGGGCTTATGACATCACCTTGTGTGTTTTCAAAACTATTGTTGGCTGTCGTGGCTCTGATCAGGTCCAGAGGTATCCGTCAGTATCACTATCTAGACGACCTGCTGTTATCTGGGACAGGGAGCAGTTGCTGATCCCAGGTCATCTCCACTCTACTCGAGTTCAGTTGGCTTCTGAATTTGGAAAAGAGCCCTCTGGATCCTACACAGTCCCTGGTATTCCTCAGAGCACACTGCAACACTATCAAGAGCACCATCTCGTTACCCCTGGAAAAATTCCAGTAACCTGGGACAGAGTTTGGCTTGCAATGTCATCCTCTCATCTCCGAGCCTCTCCATGCCTAAAGATTGTCGGCACCATGGTGGCAACAACACCCATGGTAAAGTGAGTTCAGTGGAAAATGTGGCCCTTTCAGAAGGGCTTCGTCCAGCAGTGGAACCCAGGGCTTCGGGATCACGCTATCCGAATAACCTCATCCATGCGGGAGAGCCTTCCTTGGTGGCTACAACAGAGGAACCTTTCTCAATTGTCACTCCATCGCACCTTTGTCTTGTGTCACCATCACTATAGATGCCAGCAACAGGGGCTGGGGCGCGCTCTGCTTGACAGAAGTAGCCCAAGGCATATGGAATTTTCCCTCACAGCAAAGTCTCCAATGCTCTGGAACTCCGGGCAGCGTTCTGCGCTCTGCAGGCCTTTTAACACTTAATAGCAGGAGCCTCAGCCCTCCTAAGACTAAACAACATGACGGCAGTTGCATGCATTAAGAGACAGGGGTACTTGCAGTCTTTCCCTGTCAAAGGGAGTAGAGCCCATCATGCTTTGGGGCCAGAAAAACCTGGCCGACCTGACAGCTATCTATCTCCCTGGAGTCCAGAACGTTTAGGCAGATTTTCTGTCAAGAGTTTTTCTGGACAATGAGTGGACTTTCCCCTTCAGGTGGGTCCGGGACTCCTGTCCCTGGGAGTCATCCCGAAGTAGACTTGTTTGTCTCCCCGTGCAACTTCAGACTAGAGAGATACTACACAAGGCCTTGGTGTCCCCAGGCTTTCAGATAAATGCTCTGACAGACCATTGGCGGTTCCACAGTGCCTATGCCTTTCCCCCGATTCCTGTCATTCTCTGGTTTCTGTCGAGGCTCAGGATGGAAGAAGTGGAGATAGTCCCATACTTTGCAGACAGGCCATAGTTTCCACTGCTGATGCAACTCCGACCCAGTTCCTCTATCCTCCAGACCAGATCTCCTATCACAAGGGGCAATTCTACATCTATGCCCAGACCATCTACATCTGATCTGGTTCTTGAGGGGGAGGTTGGAGGCCCTAGGCTGTCCAAGTAGGGCCATCTCCACATTATTAAATGCCAGAAGAGCAGGCACCAACAGGGTCTACCAGAGGATTTGGAAAAATTATACAGACTACACCTCTTCTACTGCAGGTTCTTGCAATAACCCAAAGATACATGATATCCTGGGCTTCCTACAATCAGGCCTGGATCCCTCATTGTCAGTCAGCTCGCTGAAACTCCAAGTCTCTGCAATTTCTGCCTTTTTATAGGTGTTTCCTGGGTTAGACACCCTCTTACTCAGTAGTTTTTAAGAGGAGCAATACGACTCAGACCTTAGAAAAAGCCAAGATTCTCTAATTGGGATCTTGTCCTGTTTTTTTTTTCTCAGGTAGAGAGTTGGAACATGAAGATCAATCCTCTATCAAATTTATCTCTCTAAAAGTTGCTTTCTTGGTGGCTATAACATCGGCCAAGAGGATCTCTGAAATCAGCTCTCTGGGATTTATTTTCTTTCTTTTTCCTGAGCGGGTAGTTTTAATTTCTAATTTGGGTTCAAACCCCAAAGTGGCATCTGTGTTTCATGACAATTAGGAGATTGCTCTTCCAACATTCAGCTCTACCAAGGATTCCAGTGTTCATCCCTTAGATGTTGGAAGAGCTCTGAGTCCGTATCTTGAGGCTACAGCTTCTTTCCATCAGACTGACCACCTGTTTGTTCTTTTCATGGGAAGAATAAGGGAATGCGTGCCTCTTCCAGATCTAT
Organism: Lithobates pipiens; assembly: GCF_037356315.1. Taxonomy (NCBI): domain Eukaryota; kingdom Metazoa; phylum Chordata; class Amphibia; order Anura; family Ranidae; genus Lithobates; species Lithobates pipiens. Next base: position 450,534,954 of record NW_027507718.1, on the reverse strand, counting down.
CGCAGCATGTATTGTTCAGGCCATTCAGTGGGCTTACAAAGCCAAGGGCTTGGCGCCTCCAGAAGCGGTGACTGCTCACTCAACTAGAAGTGTGTCTTCTTCATGGGTGGCATCACGTCACGTCATGTGGCTCCAGAAGTTATTTGCAAGGCGGCCTCGTGGTCTTCAATTAACACATTCATGGCTCACTACTGCATAGAGCCAGCCTTGTTATCTTCTCTTAAGTTTGGTTTACGTATCTTGTCTGTTGATAGTGCCAATTAAACCTTTTTCTTTTGTCCAGCACTCTGCCCACCGGGGTGTGTATGGCTAGTTATTTCCCACACGTAGGCTGCCATGGAGTCTGTCAGGAAAATGGAAAATTTATATCAAATACTTACCGTAATTTTCCTTTCTTGATGGACTCCATGGCAGCAGGAGTTCCCTCCCAGTGGCTAGAGTAGGCTAAATTATGGAACACGGCCTCTGACCCAGAGCAAAGATTTATGGGAGAAGGGTCCTATGAGGTATGAGGGGGCGGAATTAACCCACACATAGGCTGCCATGGAGTCCATCAGGAAAGGAAAATTACGGTATTTGATAGAAATTTTCCACTATAGCCTCATTTGACCAGAACACCTTTTTCCTTGTGGCCTCACCATCTTCAAGGTGCTTTTAATGTGCTCAGATTAGTCTAAAATTGTATTATTTGGCCTCAACACCAAACGATATGTCTGGTGGAAATCCAATATATCTCACTATCCAAATAACACCATTCCTACATTAAAGCATGGAGGTGGTAATATCCTGTTATGGGGTGTCTCTCTGAAGCAGGGACTGGAGCACTTGTCAGGATAGAAGTAAAAATGGATGGGACAAAACACCGTCAAATTCTTGGGGAAAATCTGCTTCCCTCTGACAGAAAGTTGTCAATGGGAACAAGGTTTACCCTCTAACATGACAATGAGCCAAAGCACACAGCAAAAATGACCACACAGTGATTGATGGGAGAAATAGGTGAATGTCCTTGCATTGCTTAGTCAGAACCCAGATTTAAACCCCATTGAGTATCTGTGGAATGACTTGAAGACTGCAGTCCACAAACGGCCACCATCACATTTAACGGAACTTGAGCAGTTCTGCAAAGAAGAGTGGGCAAATATTGCGAAGTCCAGATGTGCAAAGTTAGTAGAGACATATCACAACAGACTGAAGGCTGTAATTAAAGCAAAAGGTGGTTCAACAAAATACTGACATAAGGGCATGATCCTTTTTCCAACTCAGTGATTCTGTTTTTTTTTTTTTTTCTGACATGCTGGTGTTACATCTTTCACTTGGATGTTATAAGTTGCACTAATAAATACAGCTGGATAAAACAAAAACTGTGTCTGTCTTCATTTCAGTCTGCAAAGCAACAAAATGTGATTATTTTAAAGGGGAGATTATTTTCTATACTCACTGTATGAGTTCACCCTGTTGGTAAAGCTATATGACAATTTATTTCTCAAATTTAATTAAGCATTAAGCAGAATTAAGTATTTCAAAATCTTTCTTTTTTCACTATTTACAAATAAAGCTGACGTTTAGGAGTGATCTGTATTGCATATTTACATTGTTCCAGCTCGGCACAATGTATGTGCATATCTCATACCTAATGGGCTGCTGGGAAAGCTGAAAACCACTGTAGTGGTCGGTGATAGCGGTGATCTTCTGGGTCCTGCAGGGGTTCTGTGCAAGCATCTTCCCTTCTGCACACTGACTATGGTTATACAAAGAATTCTCTGATTGGTGAGAGAGATTAAGGTGGTGAGGAGGGGTGGTGGCATCACATTTTTCACCTCGTATTCATTGAAAAAAAAAAAAAAAACAAGGTGTTTACCCAATAAGTGCTAGCCCACCAACAGTGTCTAGCACACGGGTAGGCAACCTTGGCCCTCCAGCTATGATGAAACTACAAATCTCATCATGCCTCTGCCTCTAGAAGTATTGCTTGTGATTGTCATGGTCTTGCATTGTCTCATGGGACTTGTAGTTTCAAAACAGCTGGAGGGCCGAGGTTGCCTACCCCTGGTCTAGCACATAAAGAATAGGTCCACCACTGCATATATATTTCCTACTCTGTCCACCTTTAGACGATTCCTAAAAACTCATCTCTTTTGTTTCACCAGCCCCTCCCTATTAGATTGTAAGCTCATAGGCGCAGGGGTACACACTATTAGGTTTTTTTTCATTCCAACCCCTTGAACGAAAAAGATCTGTCAGATCCAGTTGGAGCCACTGTACTAACCATGCAAGGTTAGTTCAGCAATCTCTCCAACTGAGTTGTTGTGTTCTGACAGGGGGATGTCCCCCCCACCAGAACACTCTGATCAGCACTCTTTGCCATTGGCTGAAAGTGCTGATTGGGAGTCGGATGGACTCTGGTTTTCCAGCATTCAGAATCCGGCCGAGGCCGACATACAGACGGGCTGAATGTCAGACAATTTTTTTTAACCACCTGTTGTCTCCTGACATTCACCCCATGTGTACCCAGCGTAACCCTCTTGTATTGAATTATATTGTTGCTGTATTGTCTCCCTTTATATTGTAAAGCGCTGCGCAAACTGTTGGTTCTATATAAATCCTGTATAATTATAATAATATATGCATCTCCTGCAGAAACTGTGCCAATTTTGAAGTGCTAGATGATTATATTGATTTTAAATCTAACCAGATGTATTTTAATAATAATATGGTCTTTAACCACTACAATACAGGGCACTTTCACCCCCTTCCTTCCCAGCCCAATTTTCAGCTTTCAGCGCTCTAGCGCTTTCAGTGACAATTGCGCGGTCATGCTACACTGTACCCAAATGAAATTGTTATCATTTTGTTCGCACAAATAGAGCTTTATTTTGGTGTTATTTATTCACGACTCCGTTTTTTTTTTTTTGCCATATAAGCGCAAAAATAGCGGAAATTTGGAAAAAAAACAATATTTTCTTTTTTCTATTTGAAAAGAAATCCAATAAAATCACATTTTGTCATAAATTTAAGCCAAAATGTATTCTCCTACATGTTTTTGGTAAAAAAAATTCCGTTAAGTGTATAATAATTGGTTTGTGTGATCACGGACATATGTACGCAAATGATCATGTACATATGTGTGCAGGTGATCACGTACATATGTGTGCAGATAATCATTGGGACATGTGATTTTAGTGGGACATATGTGGGGGACATGTTTTTATTATTAGGGACATGTGTTTTTATTATTTGGGGACATGTATGTTTTGGGGACATGTGTGTTTTGGGGACATATGTGGGGACTGTGTTTGTACTGTGTGGTGTGTTGTGTGTTTACACTACACTGATGATCAGTGAGTAAAAAGCTGTAAAAAGCAGCCCATACTCACTGATCATCAGCCAGCTGCAGCGTTCTGCTCTCCTCTCCTCAGCGGTGACTTCCGTGTGAGGAGAGGAGAGCCGATTGCCTAGCAACCGGCTGTTTGTTTACATCACATGACAGCCGTGATTGGACACGGCCGTCATGTGATCAGGAGGGCCAATCACAGAGCCCTCCTGCCGATCTGAGATGTGCCGTGTCCGGGTGACACGAGCACATCGGGATCGCGCCGCTGCGCGGGCGCGCGCACGCGCGATCCCGCTACTCCTGAAGGACGTTCCTGAACGTCCTATCAGGAGTAGACGGCTCCCACCCGGCCGTATATATGCATTGGCCGGGTGGGAAGTGGTTAAATAAGCAATAAAATGTACTTTTATTTATATATTTGATTTCTTCTTTCTGTTACATTTAAAGTCCCACTTGGTACGCTCATCCCATTTTTAAGTTATGTGACTGATATACAGCAGTATCAATATACTTTATGCTGCCACTATACTGTATATCCATTCAATGTATGCTACAGTGAGGGAAACAAGTATTTGATCCCTTGCTGATGTAGCGCTGGAATTTTTGCCATGTAATGCTATTAATATTAATGTTAATAGATTGGTATTTGGCTCCCTCTACTGGTATGCAATGGAAAAAGACTTGTTTAACTTTCACATAACAGCTAAGCTTGAAGTGACTTAATTGTTTTACTTTGTGAAAGGACTCACCTACCCACAATGCCCACTCACCTACCCATGAACACTGAGTGGCTGAACTGCATGCTGGGTAGGTAATAAAAGGCCCGGCGCGGACATTTTCTGTCTCTTCTCGCATGGCCTGCCTACAGGGATCTGTGGGTGTCTGAAGAGCCACAGCCTGCATTGTGCGGAGCAGAACAGCAACCACTAAGAGTGTCTTACCACAGTGTGCTGGAGCAGCGGTGTGATCTGACCAGAGGATCCAGAACACCTGATGGAGCCAAACGAGGGTCCCGGTCATCTTGCGAAGTGGTGCAGCGTGACGGAGCTGGCTGGCAGCAGGACTGAGACCACTGGAGCAGAGGCATCCAGTTATCCAGACCTGGTGTGGTGAGAGGGCTGTTGCCCAGATGTTATATACAGCACTTCACACACTTAGACTAATCTCATAGCATAGACCTGTAGTCCCACGGAACAGTCCTTTCAATTAGACTGTGCTCACAATGGCCTCAAAGCCTAACTTCACTAACAATTGACTGACGACGGGGGTACATTCCCAGGAAAGGAGCTTATAAGTGCATTGCACAATTGAAGTTACTGTTGTTCATTACTTTACGTCACATTACCACCTGCAAATTCTATGGAATACAGATACTGCAGTATAATGGCTAGCTGAAGAAAGAAGACAAGAGACTATATCATTTACTGTAAGGCCTTACAGTGTTGCCGCTACATACAAAGAACTACATTTCTCCACAGGGGGGCGCTCTTGAGTATTACATTGTGTTATATTGTTTTGCTAGCACTGTAAAGTGTATTGCAGGCTTAGAGTGTTTGCACGTCCGTTGCTGTAAGTGGAAAGGTGCCCAGTGCCAAGAGTTCATCGCTCTGAGCATTAGTCCCACTTGGAGGTGCGCCTGCAGGGGTCATTTAGGTAACCCTTGAGTATAGCCATTTACAAACACTCATCTCAGTATTGTGTCAAACTTGTGTGCCAATACAATTCTTGTACTTATTGTTTAAACTTGCTTCACGTTTGGGTTTACGTGCAATTGTTGTGAGGCTTGTTCATTCTCCTAGCAGATGGAGCAGCGTATACCCAGGTCATAACAAAGGTATGATGTATGTGAACTGTCATTATTAAATTATTCTTTGTTACTGGGTCTTCGCACCAACATTGTTACACAGCTGTGTCAAGCGGGTTGAGCCAAATTATTGAGGGTGGAAAAGCAGGGTACAGGCCCATTCAATTACCAGCATCTCCTTCGGGGGTAAGTGCTACATTTATTTTGTATGTTTGCCTACTGACAAATGATTTGTCTATAATTTTAATGGTAGGTTTATTGTAACAGTAAGAGAAATAACAAAAATATCCAGAAAAACGCATTTTGAAAAAGTTATAAATTGATTTGCATTTAATGAGTGAAATACGAATCTGATCAATCAGCAAGATTTCTGTCTCCCAGGTGTCTTCTATACAGGTAATGAGCTGAGATTAGGATCATTCTCTTAAAGGGAGTGCTCCTAATCTCAGCTTGTTACCTGTATAAAAGACACCATCCACAATCAATCAGATTCCAATCTCTCCACCATGGCCAAGACCAAAGAGCTGGTGAGAGGGTGACAACAGCTGGTGCGATCAGGGCTGCTGATAAGACATCACAGCCAGCGCTCCTGTACTGATCCCAGGCCCCATCAGTTCAAAAGGGGGACGGCTGTACTGTCCTGTTGCAGACATTATTCCTCTTCTGTCTCCCACTGCAGCACAGCCAGCTTCTCCTCCTCTCCCTCCCCCCGAAGCATTGCAAGGGGATTGGTTTTAGCTAATTTGCCCCTTCCATCTGCAGTCTGGGCCCACCAGTGTGCCCCTTTCCTCTGCTACGCTGCCAGCTTCCCTCCTCTCCCACCAGAAGCTGCTGCGGTAACAGAGGGGGATGTCATTTACTGGCCCCTTCTTTTCCTGAATTAACACAGTGAACTATCCGTACTGATCACCCCTGTGCATATTCATCAGTGAAGCATAGTAAACTGTGTTTCCTTTGCTCCAGGTTGTGAATTAGCAAAAGGGTCAGAGAGTTTCCTATTCATTCATCTGTGCAACTGAGACTGTAGAGGATGGGACTGATAAACCTATGTCCTCAGTCACTTTCAGCCGGGGGCGGGGCCTTGTCAGGTAGGCTATATGGGACCCAGGTATTTATAACAGCAGCCCTGGATGCAATTATTCACAAATGGAAGAAACAAAATAACTGTCAATCCCCCTTCGTCTGGGGCTCCATGCAAGATCTCACCTCGTGGGGGTTTCTTTTTTTTTTATTTCAATTTTATAAATTTTTAAAAATAGACAAAAATAGCATAATATACAGACAGAAAAAAGACTGTCTTATACAATCCATATATTTTCAACTTAATTACATTCTATTTTCATCTTATCTCCCACCCTCTAACCCTATTGTCCCCTATCCTCCCCCCACCCATCCACCCCCTGTTCTGTTGGCCCGCCATCCTCTGCTTATTTTGCTAATGCCTGGATGTAGTTTTCAGTCTTTTTGAATGATCTCCACTTTTCCCATGTTGCCCAGTATCTGTTCATTTGATTATTTTCCATTTTAATTAAATATTCCATATTGTTAATAAATTCAATTCTCTGTATCCAATCTCTAATTGGGTTTTTTTTGACTTGTAACCAGTTTTTGGGTATCAAAGCTTTTGCTGCATTGAGTAAAAAGGGTATCAGTTTTATTTTTTTTTCCTTTTGGTCCGCTTTTTGTTTTATATTTTGGTTACCACTTTCTTCCTCTACCCCGTAAAACAGACATTCCCTGGGACAATATGGTATTTTTTCCCCTGTTATTTTTTCTATATAATCTAATATTTTATACCAATAATTCTTTATCTCTGGACATTCCCACCATATATGATATGTTGTTCCGGGTAGTTTGCATTCTCTCCAACACTGTGTGGATTTAGAGGGGTCTATTTTATGTATTCTATCCGTTGTCATATGCCATCTCATCATACACTTATAGTTAACTTCCACAGACGTTGTGTCCGATACATGTCTATGCACTGCCTCCATCATCTGCGTCTCGTCTACTTTTATACTCATATCCTGTTCCCATTTTGCTATAGCTGGAATGCATTCTCGTACCTCTATTTCTGAAAGGATTTCGTATACTCTTGACATACAGTGCTTTACTTTTACCTTGGAATTACAAAGTTTTTCTATTGGTGTTAAAGTATTCTCGTCCCTTATAGGTTTTGGGATTGAATTAACAAAATGCTGAATCTGTAGGTTTTCCCATTGTTTTAGATTTTGCCATCCATGCTTCTTTATTATTTCTTGTTTTGACATTAAATCCCCTCCACAGGTGATATCTTTTAATTGTACATTTTTCATTTGTTTACCTAATTGTGTGCCCCTTCCTGGGATAAAAAAAATCTGTGCCCTCTAATGGAATTAATGGGGAATTATATACCCATTTATTTCTCCGGTGTAGTGCGTCCCATAATTTAAGTGTCGTTAAAGTGATTTCGTGAGCCTTATTACTACCTATTCTAAATTTTGGAGGGATCCAAATATTTTTTTGTAATTGTGTGCCTATAAGTGATTCTTCCATCTTTACCCACCTCTTCGTTGTGCCGACGTTAGCCCACTCCACCAATCTCGCCAAAGTAATTGCAAGATAATATCTGTAAGTATCTGGAAGTGCCATCCCCCCGCTTTTTTTTTCCTAGTTAATATATTATAATTTATCCTAGACTTTTTATTTTGCCATATAAAATTTAAAAAAAGTGTTTTTATTACTATTTGGGATATTAATCGGAAGCATTTGAAGTTTGTAGGTGATTTTTGGTAAAACCACCATTTTCAGCATATTGATTCTACCCGTCCAGGAGATTGATCCCTTTTTTATTTTCCTTAATACTGTTTTGATTTCATTTACTAGTGGAATATAATTAGCCTGATATAATTCCTGGACCGTTTTTGTTATTTTTATACCTAAGTATGTTATTTCTTTTTTTTCCCATGTAAAGGGAAATTCCTGCTGTAATATCTTTTCTTCTTTATTATCTAGGCCTATGTTCAATATGACTGTTTTTATAGGATTTATTTTAAAATTTGAGAGAGCACCGTATTCCTTTATTTCTTTTATTAAACTGGATAAGGACAAACGTGGGTTTGTTATGTATAGGAGTATGTCATCCGCATATGCCGCCACTTTATGATTTTCTTCCCCCATCTTAACCCCCCCTATATTCACGTTCGCACGGATCTTTGCCAATAATGGCTCCAAAGCGATTACGTACAGAAGGGGCGAAAGCGGACATCCCTGTCTTGTCCCGTTTAGCATTTCAAAAGCAGATGACATACTCCCATTTACTCCTATTCTAGCTGTTGGTTGTGTGTATAAATTGTTTATCCATTTCAGCATCTTTGGACCCAAGCCTATTTTCCGAAGAGTTTCTGTTATAAAACACTAATCTACTCTATCGAATGCCTTCTCGGCATCGATCGATACTAATACCATTGGGGGCTTATTTTCCTTATCTTTACCTATAAGTAGCAAAGTTCTCAGGCTATTGTCTCGTCCCTCCCTCCCTGGGACAAATCCTACCTGATCCCCGTTAATTAGTTCCGGCATCACATTTTTTACTCTAGTTGCTAATAACTTCGCATATAGTTTTGTGTCCACGTTCAACAACGCTATAGGCCGGTAATTAGAACAAATGGATTTATCCTTGCCTGGTTTTGGTATAACAACTACAGTGGTGTGAAAAAGTGTTTGCCCCCTTCCTCATTTCCTGTTCCTTTGCATGTTTGTCACACTTAAGTGTTTCGGAACATCAAACCAATTTAAACAATAGTCAAGGACAACACAAGTAAACACAAAATGCAATTTGTAAATGAAGGTGTTTATTATTAAAGGTGAAAAAAAATCCAAACCATCATGGCCCTGTGTGAAAAAGTGATTGCCCCCCTTGTTAAAACATACTATAACTGTGGTTGTCCACACCTGAGTTCAATTTCTCTAGCCACACCCAGGCCTGATTATTGCCACACCTGTTCACAATCAAGGCATCACTTAAATAGGAGCTGCTTGACACAGTAAGGTCCACCAGAAGATCCTTAAAAGCTACACATCATGCCGAGACCCAAAGAAATTCAGGAACAATTGAGAAAGAAAGTAATTGAGATCTATCAGTCTTGAAATGGTTATAAAGCCATTTCCAAAGCTTTGGGAATCCAGCGAACCACAGTGAGAGCCATTATCCACAAATGGCGAAGACATGGAACAGTGGTGAACCTTCCCAGGAGTGGCCGGCCACCCAAAATTACCCCAAGAGCGCAGCGACGACTCATCCAAGATGTCACAAAAGACCCCACAACAACGTCCAAGGAACTGCAGGCCTCACTTGCCTCAGTTAAGGTCAGCGTTCATGCCTCCACCATCAGGAAAAGACTGGGCAAAAATGGCCTGCATGGCAGAGTTCCAAGGAGAAAACCACTGCTGAGCAAAAAGAACACCAAAGCTCGTCTCAATTTCTCCACAACACATCTTGATGATCCCCAAGACTTTTGGGACAACATTCTGTAGACCGATGAGACAAAAGTGGAACTCTTTGGAAGGTGTGTGTCCAAGTATATCTGGCGTAGAAGGAACACTGCATTTCATAAAAAGAACATTATACCAACAGTAAAATATGGTGGTGGTAGTGTGATGGTCTGGGGCTGTTTTGCTGCTTCAGGACCTGCAAGACTTGCCGTGATAAAAGGAACTATGAATTCTGCTGTCTACCAAGAGATCCTGAAGGAGAATGTCCGACCATCTGTTCGAGTACTCAAGCTGAAACGAACTTGGGTTCTGCAGCAGGACAATGATCCTAAACACACCAGCAAGTCCACCACCGAATGGCTGAAGAAAAACAAAATGAAGACTTTGGAGTGGCCTAGCCAAAGTCCTGACCTGAATCCTATTGAGATGTTGTGGTATGACCTAAAAAAGGCCGTTCATGCTCGAAAACCCTCTAATGTAACTGAATTAGGACAATTAGGACAATTCTGCAAAGATGAGTGGGCCAAAATTCCTCCAGGACGCTGTAAAAGCCTCATTGCACGTTATCGCAAACGCTTGGTTGCAGTTGTTGCTGCTAAGGGTGGCCCAACCAGTTATTAGGTTTAGGGGGCAATCACTTTTTCACACAGGGCCATGATGGTTTGGATTTTTTTTCACCTTTAATAATAAACACCTTCATTTATAAATTGCATTTTGTGTTTACTTGTGTTGTCCTTGACTATTGTTTAAATTGGTTTGATGTTCCGAAACACTTAAGTGTGACAAACATGCAAAGGAACAGGAAATGAGGAAGGGGGCAAACACTTTTTCACACCACTGTATATTCGCCAATAGCGATTCTTTCCTCATACCCTCTTCCTCTCCCAGGTTATTCCAATATTTACATAACTCTGGTATCAATTGCTGCCGGAATTTCTTATAATACCTAATTGTAAAGCCGTCTTGGCCTGGGCTTTTCCCATTTGGTGTTTCCTTTATTGCTTTGTGTATTTCTTCTGGGCTAATAGGCTCGTCCAGGCTTTTGGCCATTTCTTCTGTTATTCTAGGTAGGTCTATTTCCCTTAGATAGTCTAGGATTTTGACTTTCCTATTCTCCTTCTGTTCTTCTGTCTCAGTGCTTCTAATTGTATATAAGGCACTGTAGTATGTTTTAAAAGCCTGTGCTATCTCAGATGTTTTAAATTTCAGTTCCCCATGTTCATCTTTAATCTTTTCTATATAATTTGAGGCTTTTTTTTCCCGCGCTAACCTGGCCAGATGTTTCCCCGTCTTGTTCCCCCACTCGTATCTTTCTTTAGCTACATTTTTGAACACTTTTCTTCTCTCCTGTTCTATCATATCATTTAATTGTGCACGCTTTTGGATAATCTCCTTATATGTATTTTTATCTAGTTGTCTCTTGTGTTTTTGTTCTAACTCCTAAAGTTCTTTTTTTAAGTTATTAAATCTAATTTCGCTTTCTTTTTTTTTCCACAGCGGCCGTTTACAGCGTGATCGGCGTGTCCAATGAGAGATGATCTCATATGTAAACATATGAGATCATCTCTCAGCGCCGCTATCCCTCCTCACACAGACAGTGTGAGAGGGGAGAGATGAACGGCTGCAGCGGCAGCCGTTCTGCCTTAAGTTCTAAAAAAAAAAAAAAAGTAAAAAAAAAAAGTGCCATCCTCCCCCAGCAGTGCCATCCTCCCCCAGCAGTGCCATCCGCCCCAGTGCCATCCACCCCAGTGCTACCTGCCCCCAGTGCCATCCACCCCAGTGCCACCTGCCCCCAGTGCCATCCACCCCAGTGCTACCTGCCCCCAGTGCCACCTGCCCCCAGTGTCACCTGCCCCCAGTGCCACCTGTTGTCAGTGCCATTTGTCCCCAGTGCCATCTGTCATCAGTGCCACGTATAAGTGCCATCTGTCATCAGTGCCACATGTTATCAGTGCCACATAGTGCCATCTGTCATCAGTGCCACGTATCAGTGCCATTTGTCATCAGTGCCAACTGTCAGTGTCACGTGCCATCTGTTGTCAGTGTCACATGTCATCAATGCCACTTATCAGTGCCATCTGTCATCAGTGTCACGCGTCATCGGTGCCATGTATTAGTGCCATTTGTCATCGGTGGCACGTATTAGTGCCACGTATTAGTGCCATCTGTCATCAGTGCCACGTATTAGTGCCACGTGTCTTCAGTGCCACGTATTAGTGACACGTGTCATCAGTGCCACGTATAAGTGCCACGTGTCATCAGTGCCACATATTAGTGCCATCTGTCATCAGTGCCACATATTAGTGCCATCTGTCATCAGTGCCACGTGTCATCAGTGCCACGTATAAGTGTCATCATTGCCACGTATCAGTGCCATCTGTCATCAGTGTCACGTGTCATTGTCCTGGTGCTTCAAAAGTGTAATAAATAGTCAACAAGTTAGATGTGTAATTTATGTTCCTAGAACACATGATGGCGCTACCTGCATGTTGGGCCTCTCTATGTGGCCAGGCTGTGAAAAAGTCCCACACATGTGGTATTGTAATACTCAGGAGGAGTAGCAGAATTTTTTGGGGGGTGTCATTTGTGGTATACACATGCCATGTGAGAGAAATAACCTATTACAATGACAATTTTGTGGAGAAAAAAAATGAAAAATCTTAATTTTGCAAAGAATTGTGGGAAAGAAATGACAACATCAAAAAGCTCACTATGCCTCTTACTAAATACCTTGGAATGTCTACTTTCCAAAAAGGGGTCATTTGGGGGGTATTTGTACTTTCCTGACTTGTTCGGGTCACAAGAAGCGAGATAGGCCACCAGTACATCAGATGTGATCAATTTTGTGCGATTCGCACCACAGCTTGTAGACTCTCTAACTTTCACAAAGACCAAATAATATCCACTAATTTGGGTTATTTTTACCAAAGATATGTAGCAGTATAAATTGTGGCCAAAATTTATGAAGAAAAATTAACAATTTGCATAATTCTGTCACAGAAACAAAGAAATATGCTTTTTTTTTCAAAATTTTCGGTCTTTTTTCATTTATAGCGCAAAAAATAAAAACCCCAGAGGTGATCAAATACCACCAAAAGAAGCTCTATTTGTGGGAAAAAAAAGGACAAAAAATTAATTTGGGTACAGTGTTGCATGACTAAGTAATTGTCATTCAAAGTGTGAGAGCACCGAAAGCTGAAAATTGGTCTGGGCAGGAAGGGTGTTTAAGTGCCCAGTAAGCAAGTGGTTAATGACTTGGAGAGGATCTGCAAAGAGAAGTGTGACAAAATCCCTCCTGAGATGTGTGCAAGCCTGATGGCCAACTACAAGAAACGTCTGACCTTTGTGTTTGCCAACAAGGGTTTTGCCACCAGGTACTACAGTAAGTCTTGTTTTGCAAAGGGGTCAAATACTTATTTCACTCATTAAAATGCAAATCAATTTATAGCTTTTTTGAAATACGTTTTTTCTGGATATTTTTGTTGTTTTTCTGTCTCTCACTGTTAAATCAAACCTACCATTAACATCATTGTCATTCACAACTCTGCCCCGAGCTACATCACCAATCTTGTCTCCAAATATCTCCCAAACCGTCCCCTCCGTTCTTCTCAAGACCTCCTACTCTCAAGCTCTCTCGTCTCCTCCTCCCATGCTCGTCTCCAGGATTTCTCCAGAGCCTCTCCAATAAAGTATGTAAGAGTATATAGTAGTGTGCAGAAGGTTGATTGAGAATTTTATGTTTAACCATGTAATCATAGTAGAGACATTAGAATAAAGCATGGCCTGGATGGTCTATTTGTTAGTGTTCTATAAATTGTGGGTAAAAAAATATGCGGAGGCAACTTTAGGTATGTAAATTACATTATTTGGATATTAGGGAGATAATAGAGAAAATGGAACCTCCAATTTTATTTGGTATTGCTCTTTATCCTATCTTATTGTATACATGGCACATCATATTTCAATTTGATTGCAGCACATAAAATTGGACATGTGAGCATGCGGTATAATCGGTGTCATATTCATACCAAATAAAAATAATCAATGTTTATTGAGGCAGGCTGTGATATTTTGACGATCGTTATTTAGATTTATTTGTGTATTTTGGATTCCAGTGATTGTGGGGAGCTGTGCTGCATGTGTCAGAGGATAATGCATTTATATTGGATGCTGTCATCCTAACAGAAAACAGCAAGCCAAGTGTATCCATTAATAAAGCTCCTAGCAATGAATTTCATACAATGAAAAGTTAATATCCCTGCCATGAAAACTGCAAAGCAGATGGCAGAAAGAGCCATTTTGACTGTGATAAGTAACAGTAATTATCTTAGAATTTGCGCTCATTGTCATCAGTGCAGTTACATTATCCAATGCTGTTAATAACACATATACTGTACATATTGCACATATTTTAGGCTTAATAAAATGAATGCTGTTGTTTTGTTCTTGCTGTTTTCAGAGCCAACCTAAAACCTAGAACCTAAAACTAAATAAATCAGTTACCCTTAACATGTGAAAAAGAGCACACATTAGGCCAAATGTTCTGCTATTTTATTATGCACTAACATGTTGTAAGGATACTTGCGCTTAAGGACCTACAATCACATGAATAGCACCCGCACTTACTCATCAAGGTAACAAACCACCAGCAGTAGTGAACAAGTTCAAATTGCCATAGCTTCCATTTGTCATTAAAATGATTGCGGCTTCAAATAAGCTTTTAATTGACATGCTTATTTATTCATTTATATGGTCATCCTGAACCACATTTGGCTTTGCATCGCACTAATTTGAATGCAAACAATAAATTCTGTATACACTTGAATTAAAGAAAGCAGAATGCACAAAAAAGTGGGTGTTACTGTGGATGTGGCAAGATAGTTTCAAGTACATTACACAGTACGCTTAGCTGGGATGCATATTGATTATTTGTTGGGGTGAAGGAATCATGGAGGCCCAGATCTGAAATCCTGGTGAGGTAGTTCACAGCTCACAGTCAGTAGCCTACCCTCCTGCAGTACAAAAACAGACTTTAAATGGGAAACGATACTTACAATCAGGAAAAACTCTTTGATTTAATTTAGCTGTTTGTGGTCAACCTGAGAACACATATATTTCTGCTGCAGCCCTGGTCTGGACTAACTGCCAGGGAAAGCCCAGTCTCTCCCAGCCACTAGCCTTTCCCCAGGTCCCAGTGCATAAAGACAATTGCAAAACTTGAGAGGATTAATACATCTTTGGACCAGACTCCCTTTCTCCTTCTCTGTCTGTAACAAACTCACCTCTCTCCATTACCTCTTTATCGATAACTCATTTAATCTACTCGCCATCACCGAAACTTGGCTTCATGAATCCAACACTGCGTCTTCTGCTGCCCTATCCCATGGTGGTCTTCTTTGGATTCACTACCCCAGATCCAATGGACATAAGGGAGGGGGTATCGGAATCCTTCTAGCCCCACATAGCAACTTTCAGGTACTTCACCCACCTCCCTCTCATGTCATGCTCCTCATTTGAGGCACACTGTATTCATATTTTCTCTCCAGTTTCTCTTAAGATAGCTTTTATCTACCGGCCCCCTGGACATGTATCAACCTTTCTTGATGACTTTTCTGCATGGCTACCCTACTTTCTCTCTTCTGAAATCCCCACAATCATTCTCAGTGACGTCAACATCCCTATTAATACAAACACTCCTACCACTTCCAAACTTCTCAGTCTAACCTCCTCCTTTGACATGAAACAAAGGATACATGCTTCTACTCTCTCTGAAGGCAATAGCCTTGGCCTCGTTTTCTCCCACCTATGCATTCTGTGCAGCCTCTCCAACTATCCATTCCCTCTCTCTGATCACTACCTTATTAGTTTCACTCTCTCTCTCCTCCACCTCCTGTCCCTCCAACCACCTAACAGTTACCTAGAAACCTACTCCATCTCAAACTTTCTCTTCTCTACTCTGCTACCGACCACCTCTATGACAAAATCTCACCCCTATCCTGCACCAACCTAGCCACTTCTGTCTACAACGCTGCACTTCTAGTCTCACTGGACACACTGATCCCCCCTCACTACACACAGAATCAGGCCCCGACCGCTTCAACCTTGGCAAACAGATGACACTAGAAGTCTGAAAAAACATAGCTGTGCTCACGAACGCCCGTGGAGCAATACCGAGTCTCAGAAAGATTTCAACCAATATAAATCTGCCCTCCAAAAATACAATTCCAGCCTCCTCACTGCCAAGCAGACCTATTTTATCACTCTCATTAACAACTTATCATCCTGTCCCTGTCAACTCTTCTCTACCTTCAACTCTCTACTTCATCCTCCACTGCCTCCACCCACTAACTCACTCGCTGCCCAATCACCTCAAACAGAAGATTGAGGAGCTGATTGATTGAACTCGTGAGGAGATCTCTGCTGTTCAGATACCCTCCACGCTTTATACTTCATGCCCACAAGTATAATCATTACTTTCCTCATTCAACCCCACCACTCCCCCTCTCTTCTGGTATCTTCCTCAACTCTCTAAAACATGCACTAGTCAGCCCCATACTTAAAAAGCCCTCACTGGACCCAATCTTAACAAAGTACGCTGCATCTCCTTGCCCCCCTTTTTATCTAAACTCCTTGACTGTCTGGTCTACAACCAGCTGAGTGAACACCTTGCTGCGAAGAAACTTCTTGATCCCCTTCAGTCTGAATTTCGTCCTCAACACTTTACAGAAACTGCTCTCCTAAAACTAACAATCTACTAACGGCCAAAACTAATGGGCACTATTTGTACATCTACTACTAGACCTTTCTGCTGCTTTCGATATTGTGGACAACCCCCTTCACCTCAAAAAACTCCACACCTTTGATCTCTGTGACTGCACTGGTTCTCTTCCTACTTATCCAACTGCACCTTTAGCATTACTTACTATTCTAATTCCTCCTCTCCTCTTCCTTTCTCTTTTGGGGTCCCCCAAGATTCTGTTCTTGGACCTCTCCTATTTTCAATCTACACCTCTCCCCTGGGTCAGTTGATAGCCCACCATTATTTTCCAGCAGTGTCTTAACCCTCTTGGGAATGAAGTTCACCAGAACTTCATATGTTGCCACTGGAGTCCTCTTCCACTCCTTCATGACAACATCACAAAGCTGGTAGATGTTAGAGACCTTGCGCTCCTCCACCTTCCATTTGAAGATGCCTCACAGATGCTCAATAGGGTTTAGGTCTGGAGAAATACTTGGCCAACCCATCACCTTTGTCCTCAGCTTCTTTAGCAAGGCATTGGTCATCTTGGAGGTGTGTTTGGGGTAGTTTTCATGCTGGAATACTGCCCTGTGGCCCAGTCTTCGAAGGGAGGGGATCATGCTCTGCTCCATGTCACAGTACATGTTGGCATTCATGGTTCCCTCAATGAACTGTAGCTCCCCAGAGCCGGCAGCACTCTTGTAGCCCCTGACCATGACACTACCATGCTTGACTGTAGGCAAGACACACTTGTCTTTGTACTCGTCACCTGGTTGCTGACACCATCTGAACCAAATACGTTTATCTTGGTCCCATCAGACCACAGGACATGGTTCCAGTAATCCATGTCCTTAGTCTGCTTGTTTTCAGCAAACTTTTTGCGGGCTTTCTTGTGCATCATCTTGAGAAGAGGCTTCCTTCTGGGACGAAATCCATGCAGACCGATTTGATGCAGTGTGCGGCATATGGTCTGAGCACTGACAGGCTGACCCCCCCCACCCCTTCAACCTCTGCAGTAATGCTGGCATATATCTACTTCCCAAAGATAACCCCTGGATATGACGCTGAACACGTGCACTCAACTTCTTTGGTCAACAATGGCAGGACCTGTTCTGAGTGGAACATTTCCTGTTTAACTGCTGTATGATCTTGGCCACCGTGCTGTAGATCAGTTTCAGGGTCTTGACAATCTTCTTATAGCCTAGACCAGTGATGGCGAACCTTGGCACCCCAGATGTTTTGGAACTACATTTCCCATGATGCTCAACTACACTGCAAAATGCAGGAGCATCATGGGAAATGTAGTTCCAAAACATCTGGGGTGCCAAGGTTCGCCATTACTGGCCTAGACCATTTTCATGTAGAACAACAATTCTTTTTTTCAGATCCTCAGAGTTCTTTGCCATGAGGTGCCAAGTTGAACTTCCATTGACCAGTTTTAAAGAGAGCAATAACACCAAATTTAACACATCTGCTTCCCATTCACACTTGAAACCTTGTCGACCTTGAGACCTTGACCTTGTTGACACTAACAGGTCACATGACACCGGGGAGGGAAAATGGCTAATGGGGCCCAGTTTGGACATTTTTACTTAGGGGTGTACTCACTTTTGTTGCCAGCGGTTTAGACATTAATGGCTGTGTGTTTATTGAGGGGACAGCAAATTTACACTGTTATACAAGCTGTACACTCACTACTTTACATTGTAGCAAAGTGTCCTTTCTTCAGTGTTGTCACATGAGAAGTTATAATAAAATATTTACAAAAATGTGAGGGGTGTACTCACTTTTGTGAGATACTGTAGTTCCAGATGATGTGAAAGGCTCTGGAGAAGTGCTGGAGATGAGCAAGGGAGGAAGAGAGAAGGGTGCAGGAGAGCAACAGAGAGGACAGATGGAAAACATTTGTGTGTTACAACAAGCACTTTCAGCTTTGAGAAGTATCCAATATTGCCCTCTAATCAGGTGTCAAGGAAATGTCTGTAGAACAACTGGCAATAGCGCCAGTACCAGTAATGGTCGCCTCCAGCACATCCTTGTGCGCGCTAATGCTAATGATGCGAATGGGCGCACACAGATTCGCAATTGAATCAACAGGCAAATGCGCATATGCAGAAGCACCAATTGACGAATGTGAATACGCACAGTGCAACAGATGTGGCCACATGCTGGCCTATATAAGCCTGCGGCTAAACCCATCTCATTTCTGGATTGTCGTGAGCCTTCCTGTGTTCCTGAGCCTCTGTGCAATCGCTGTTTGGATTTCCCGTTGTGACCCGGCTTGTTCCTGACCTGTCTGATCTGCTCTTCTGGTTTGACCCCCTGGCTTGTTTCACCAACTTGTGGCCTTCTCCAACTACCTGATCCCAGTTTGAATCACAGACTTTGCTACAGTTATCTGTTCCTGCCTGCTTCCTGATACCAGACTTTTGGCTTGTCTCCGTTTCTGCAAACTGCCACTTCCTCCTGCCAGATCTCCTGTGTTTGACCCCTGGCCTGGCTTCCACTATTATTCTTTGTGCACACCTTGTCAAGTGTCACTGAGGATTCCTTGAGACTTCAGACTAGCTGTGTTTCCTGTAACACCAGTATTCTTCAAGTGCCCACCAGCTCCTCTCTCCAGGAAATCCATCTGGCAACCTGTGCTTCCCTGGGCACTACACCCTCTGTACCCAACTTCAGGGGTGTACTGCACTCAGCCGCAAGGGGAGCCCTCTTGGCATTTCAGCCTCCAACCAGGTACGTGACAACAGGCTTTCATTTTGGGGTATTACTAGGGCTTTTTCCTTTGGGACCTCAATAATGGACTTGTGTGTTAAAATTGTAAGAGGGTCAATGCTGAAAGGGAAGTTGCCAGTTCGCTTGGCAGGTTTTCTCCCTTCAGTAGATATCTTGCGACTAAAATGATTAAGCATTTAGTCACGTGTCCAGCCTCTGTGTATGTTGTTTAGCTATAATAAGTACCTGGAGGTCTCTGCTACTGCCTGACTTCATAGGAAGCAGGGAGGAAAGGAGAGCAGGGCTTGGGCTTGTTATCTACTTTAGTATCTACTGTGTATTTTTCTGACTTTTTACTTTCTAACACCTACTTCATTGGGGAAAACAAGAATATATATTTTTAACAGGACAATTATGCAAAGTTGAAATGCAGCAGAAGAGTGTTTTGTAGGTGTCACCATATTGTCACATACGGTAATGTTCCATAGATATGTTTGGCATGCTGCTAATTAGTGTGTGGATCCTGGCTCGTTACAGAGCCGAGAAGCAGTTTGACACATTTGTGTGGAATTTTCCTAAGCTTACAACGTCCTTGTGTGCCAGCTAATGAACTAACTGTTAGACTAATTACTTTAGACAAACCTGTTGACATTTTCTATTAGGACTAGTTTTATGGCTGCGGTATAATGCGTGGGGAATGTAGGTACCTGTTCTATTTATTTAGAACCTTCCCCATACTCCGTGTCAATGACATTAGTAGGCGAGGTAAAATTTCATCAGATTTACTTTTTTTTAATTTCCTTCTTTTTATTTTTATTTTGCCAAAATCCACTTTATACAAAACCATACAATAAAATCCAACATTTAACAATTCTGTTAGCCAAACACATAAACATTAGTTCGCCATTATTCTTTTTATCCCCTCCATGGTTTTTTCCCAATCCTCCGGGGTTGGGGGGGTCGGTGATTGCCATTTTTGTGCCACTAGTTTTCTTGCTTGATATAAGCTCCTTACTACCACAATCAATGCCCATGTTGGTCCTTCTTTACTTTACTTTTTAATTGATTTTTAGATACTCAATAGCTACATGACGAATGCCCCAAGCCTATTTTCTTGTGAAAATTGATCATGACACATTCCTTTCAGAGTGAAGGTCTTGTATTCAGTTGGTTAGAATAATGGGTGCTAGCCACATATATGTGAAAAATTGGGAAGGAGGATGATGGGAGCACAGGATACCTGCCAGTCTCTTCACCAAACTCAGTCTCTGTTCTTCTTTTTTGTCCCTCTAACTCTCTAGGTCCATCTTTCACTACACTATACTGACTGAACAATAAAACTTAACGATGGCATCTGAGGTTCATGTGGTAACTCAAAAAAAATTGAAAAAATTCAAGGCAGGACTTCAATGGGACGGTTCTTGTGTTCCTTTCCTACTTCCTACCTAGAAGTCTCTCGCAGCCTCCAGTTCTCCATCTTTTTGGTCTGAGTTCTCTAAGCACTTGTAGCACACCATTGTAGCCAATATTTTATATAAGGAGGCCTTTCAGGAGCCGAGATCCCTGCAGCTTTCCACACCCTTAAGCCCCAAGACCTATGAACAAGACTGGCACAGCAGCATCCTCCCAGGGTAAAACTCTGGAGGGAAGAACGGCGAAGATCCTATGCCGGGAAGTGCCTCAGATAGTTAATATTTCTCCCAGCATGCACAGTAGTCTCCCCTAAGCCTGCCAATTGGCCAGATAGATTTAACACAAAGAGTTATCTATGAAACACCCTGCTAGAGCAAGCTGAACTCAGCATATGATTGAGTTGTTTAACTTCATGCCTAAGGAGCACAAGCCAGCAAATTTGATCTTGATGGTGGTGGTTAGGCTTCCTCAGTTGGTTTCTCAGGAGTTGGATATTTTGAATGGAATCAAACAGGGTGTCCCCTTCTGTGTTGCTGTTTTCCCTGTTTTATGAACCACTGGCAGACTCAGTTCATAACAACAAATGCATAAAGGTTCTCAAGATCAGTAATAAACAGTTTGTTGATGATGTCCTATTCACACTTTCAAATCCACTGACCTCTCTTCCCAATCTACGCAAAAACTTTACGTGTGTGTTTTTTTCAGGTGCAGAAAGCCCTATCGTGCTTACTGTAATTTCTCATTTCTTACTTATTTACTGAGGAAAAAATCCTACATTTTCTGGTATGCCAATTGGTCACATGATGTGTGCAGTCATGCATTGTCTCCTTCCTCCCAGTCCTAGTTATAGCCTAGAACTTTGTGTGTTCTATGCAGGGTGTATATGGACCCCTTGTCCAAATTCACCTCTGCCTCCCCCTGTCTGCAACTTACTTCTGCACCCCCCTCCATCTACAGCTCAACTCTGCACTGCCTGACCGCAGCTCACCTCCGCATATTTCTCCCCTTCTATAGCTCACCTCTGCACCCCTGGCCATAGCTAATCCCTGTCCACAGCTGACCTCAGTACCTTTCTTCAACAGCTTATCTCGATCAAAAAAAAGCTGAACAGATTCCCCCATTCACACAAACGAAGTAGTTGGGGGAATCCTCTCCGCTGTGTCAGAATACACTGATCAGTATTGCAGGAGATTGGCTGCATTGCTGATCAAAGCAACATTTTCCTTCAAGCCTGTTAGAGAGCAGTTGGTCATTAGATTAAGTACTCTTAAAACAGAATGGCGATAGATGGATTGAAATTCATCCAGTCCCCGCTGAACCATCAGAATTTATTTTGATACATCTATGGCCATCCTAAGGCTTTGGACCTCTCTCTTTTTAACACTTTCTGTACCCCACTTTGAGAGAATTTGTTAAATGAACCCTCCCCAAAAATTGCTTCAATAAGGGCAAAGAGGGCAGTAAAACCCTAACCTTAATAATGATTTACTACTTGAAAAAATGAATATCTGGTAGCCCTCTGGCATCCAACTAGGGACTTCAGATAATCAGTTTGATTACCAGGTGTCAATGCCCCTGGGAGCTCAATCTGGATCAGCTGCCAATTAATTGACTGCAGTAGCATCATTACTCCTGTTACCCAGCAACCAGTGTAAAAAGCAGCACTGGGAAATAGGACTGAGCTGGTAAGAGGCACCATGCATGGTCTCTTTTCCTCCATCTTCTCCCTCTGGTCACACGTGTTCTGAGATGGACAGTACAAAGACACTGCAAGGTATTGGTGGACCTCTGCCAATAGAAAAAAAAATCCAATAATTGCCAATCGTGAAAGAGAGGATGAAATCATTGTATCCAGGCAGATTTAATATTTTTACACATGCTTTCACAGCTGCTGTGTAGGGATTGCTAGAGGGATTTGACATGAGAGGGGGAGCTAAAAAGCACAACATTCTCGATGTGCAGGTATTGTTAGATGAGCTGGAAAAAAGAAAAAAAAACTCTTGCAGGGACAGTTTTAAATAAATTATTTCAACTGTACTATATGATTTTAGAGCCTAAGTATTGGATAGATGAAGATTTCTACTGGAAGCAGAAAAATCTGGACAAGGGACACATTGTAAAAACTGTAAGTTATGTCCCTTGTGATGATTTTTATGCTTTTAGATTTAGCTAAACTTATGCCCCGTACACACGTTCCGATTATCGTAAGACCGATCATTCACATTTTGTTGTATACAACTAAGATTGAATACAACAGTGCAAAATGTGTGTAAGACTTTTGTCGTACGATTCTGGAAAAATCTTCCGTCGTGCGTAGCTACGTATTTTAAATGATGTCAAAAACGTGTGACCTGTGTGTCCTTCTGGTTTATTTTCATGTTTCCGATCATGCGTGGTGTTTGTCTAATGACTTTTATCGGACGCATACTGTACTGACTACACGACTGTCGTACGATGGGCTGTCATCCGACCAAAGTTTTCCTGTTTGTTCCTTCGGATTTAGTTGGACGGACTGTCGTGATCGGCTGTCGAAAGCTGCGTACTAACGATCAGATTATCGAACGATCTGTCCGAAATCGACTTTTGTGGTCCGATAATCGGAACGTGTGTACGGGGCATTAGGCTTTAAATCAACTGTAATATTGTACATGTATATGCAGGCATTTCCTAGTTGTTTTTGTGACTGTGTTCTCAATCTTCTTAAGAGTATATTTATGCATTATCGCCGTCTTCTTCTACTATATCAGTACTGTACATGGTTCTTTAGAATATCAATTAGAATATTAATAGTATTTCTATGTCAAGGTCATTTTCATTCAGACAGGTGACAGTATCTGCCTAATTGAGCCTGCTTGACCCCATATGATATTTGCTATTCAATATACAGTGCCTTGAAAAAGTATTCATACCCCTTGAAATTTTCCACATTTTGTCATGTTACAACCAAAAATGTAAATGTATTTCATTGGGATTTTATGCGATAGACCAACACATAGTGGCACATAATTGTGAAGTGGAAGGAAAATGATAAATGGTTTTCCAAATTTTTTACAAATAATGTGAAAAGTGTGGCATGCATTTGTATTCAGCCCCCCTGGAGTCAATACTTTGTAGAATTACCTTTCGCTGAAATTACAGCTGCAAGTCTGTTTGGGGATGTCTCTACCAGCTTTGCACATCTAGAGAGTGACATTTTTGCCCATTCTTCTTTGCAAAATAGCTTAAGCTCTCTCAGATTGGATGGAGAGCGTCTGTGAACAGCAATTTTCAAGTCTTGCCACAGATTCTCAATTGGATTTAGGTCTAGACTTTAACTGGGCCATTCTAACACATGAATATGCTTTGATCGAAACCATTCCATTGTAGCTCTGGCTGTACATTTAGGGTCATTGGAAGGTGAACCTCTGGCCCAGTCTCAAGTCTTTTGCAGTCTCTAATGCCACATATACATGATCGCAAATTTGGCCAGTAAAAGACAGATGAGAGCATTTGGTCGGAAAATGCGATCTTGTGTATGCTCCATCAAACTTTTGCTGGCCGAATTTCGGCCAACAAAAGATTGAGAGCATGTTCTAAATTTTTCGGTCAGAAAAAGTTCCTATCTGAAAACGGGTTCGCGTGTGTGCAATTCCGACGCACAAAAACTCACGCACGCTCAGATTCAACTACGAGACAGAAGCTATTGGCTACTGGATATTGAACTTCCTTTTTCTAGTCCCGTTGTACGTATTGTACATCACCACATTGTTAACGATCAGAATTTGGTGTGACCATGTGTATGCAAGACAGCTTGAGCGGAATCCCGTCAGAATTCTGTCGGGAAAACCATCAGAGCTTTTTTCCGACCAAAATTCTGATCGTGTGTACGCGGCATAGCAGGTTTTTTTCTAAGCTTGCCCTGTATTTGGCCCCAACCATCTTCCCATCAATTCTGACTAGCTTTCCTGTCCCTGCTGAAGAAAAGCATCTCCACAACATGATGCTCCAACCACCATGTTTCACAGTGGGGATAGTGTGTTCCGGGTGATGTGCAGAGTTAGTTTTCCACCACACATAATGTTTTGCATTTAGGTCAAAAAGTTTCAATTTTGATCTCATATGACCAGAGCATCTTCTTCCGCTTTCTTTCAACTATGGCTTTCTTCTTGCCACTCTTCCATAAAGACCAGATTTGTGGAGTGCACGACTAATAGTTGTCCTAATAGTTGTCCTGTGGACAGATTCTCCCACCTGAGCTGTGGATCTCTGCAGCTCCTCCAGAGTTACTATGGGCCTCTTGGCTTCTCTGATTAATGCTCTCCTTGCCCGGTCTATCAGTTTAGGTGGATGGCCATCTCTTGGTAGGTTTGCAGTTGTGCCATACTCTTTCCATTTTTGGATGATAGATTGAACAGTGCTCCGTGAGATGTTCAAAGCTTGGGATATTTTTTATAACCTAACCCTGCTTTAAACTTCTCCACAACTTTATCCCTGACCTGTCTGGTGTGTTCCTTGGTCTTCATGATGCTGTTTGTTCACGAAGATTCCCTAACAAACCTCTGAGGGCTTCACAGAACAGCTGTAGTTATACTGAGATTAAATTACACACAGGTGGAATCTATTTACTAATTAGGTGACTTCTGAAGGCAATTGGGACCACTAGATTTTAGTTAGGGGTATCAGAGTAAAGGGAGATGAATACAAATGCATGCCACACATTTCAGATATTTATTTGTAATGAAAAAGGAAACAAGGAAGGGGGCTCGAAGGAAAAAACAGGGGGGTTTGGAGAGGCAGGGTGGGTTTGGTTGGATATTAGTGGCGGGAGAGGACGGGGGTGGAAAAGGGGGGGAGAGGGAGGGGAAAGGGGAAGGGGGGAAAAGGGGAAAAAGGGGGAAGAAAGAGTGGGGGGGAAAGGGGAGAGGGAAGAGAAGGGAGGAACGAGGGGGTGGGAATAGTAAAAAAGTAACGAGGGACCGGGACTAGGGAGGGAAAGGGGAGGCTGAGAGGGAAAAGTGGGGAAGAGAAAGGGGGGAAAAATTAGGGTGAAGGAGAAAAAAAAGGGGGGGGGGCGGGCGGGGAATACGGGGGGAAGGGGGAGGAATGGTGAGGAATGTGGAAGTGCAGATACATTATGGTTAAAAAGATTATAACCAACCCAATCAGATGACTTCCAGTGTATGCTTAACTACTTCCCACCCGGCCAATCTACATATATGGCCGGGTGGGAGCTCTCTACTTCTGAGTGGACGTTCCTGAATGTCCATCAGAAGTAGGGGGATCGCGCACTCACGTGCCCGCACAGCGGTGCGATCCTGATGCGCCCGTGTCACCCGGACACAGCGCATCTCGGATCGGCAGGAGGGCTCTGTGATTGGCCCTCCTGATTACATGACGGCCGTGTCCAATCACGGCCGTCATGAGATGTAAACAAACAGCCGGTTGCTAGGCAATTGGCTCTCCTCTCCTCACATGGAAGTCATCGCTGAGGAGAGGAGAGCAGATCGCTGCAGCCGGCTGATGATCAGGGAGTATGAGCTGTTTTTTTACAGCTTTTTACTCACTGATCACCAGTCTAGTGTAAACACACAACACACCACACAGTATAAACACATATGTCCCCAAAACATACATGTCCCCAAATAATAAAAACACATGTCCCTAATAATAAAAACACATGTCCCTAATAATAAAAACATGACCACCACATATGTCCCACTAAAATCACATGTCCCAATGATTTATCTGTACACATATGCCCATGATCATTTGCGTACATATGTCCGTGATCACACAAACCAATTATTATACACTTAACCAATTTTTTTTTACCAAAGACATGTAGCAGAATACATTTTGGCTTAAATTTATGACAAAATTCGATTTTATTGGATTTCTTTTAAAATAGAAAGAAGAAAATATAGTTTTTTTTCCAAATTTCCGCTATTTTTTCGCTTATATCACAAAAAATAAAAAACTGAGTCATTATTAAATAACACCAAAATAAAGCTCTATTTGTGCAAATGTGACAGACTGGGGTTTATATGGTCACAAAACAGACACCCCATAAGCAAAGTACATATTCATTTTTTTTTTTATATTTCTAAACATCTCCCTTCTATTCTATTAATAACCAGTAGATGGCAGAGAAGGTACACAAACAGAGTCTATATAAGGCCACACACCATGTGACTGGAAATTAAACTACTTCCAGCCATAAAGGCAGTGGTCATATCTCATGCTGTTTGTGTGATTCTTTGCAGTCCACGCCAAGCTGATCACCTTATCTCATCGCGTCTACAATCACCGGCTCTCTTAATTCACATTTTGAGGCCGGTAACATTTTGGGGGCTCGTCCGGGATTCGTTGTGTTACCAGTGAGAAGGAAGCGCGAGACAAGCGTGAGCCTGCTACAGAGCTACAAGGAGAGTCGTGAGAGTCGTCTGCCTCGTGAGTGCAAGTCTTCAGATTGCAACAGAGATGGCGTCTCCTCGTCGTGCGCTGATGTGGGATATCCAGAAACAAATTCATCTGCTTAATGAAGAACAGCTGCATAGCCTCGCTATTACACTGGGAGATGAAAGAGAAGTGGACGTTCCATCAGTGACTGGTACCAACGAAATGGAACTTGTTGAATTTATTGAAGACTACTTGAGAAGTGATCAGCTGGAAAAGTTGGAAGATCAAGGTATGTCTTACCTACTCATCATCCAAGACAAGATCAATGAACTAAAACTTAACAAGGAAAGTACACCAACTGTGGACATTGCAACCGCTGCAAAAAAAATAAGTAGTGGAACTGCAAGGACTGAACAGGTATCGGAGGTGGTGAGATTAACTGATGTTGTTGCTTTATTGCCACGTAGAGAATTTAAAATGCATGGTGGTGTAATTTCAGATCATGGTTCGGACATGAGTTACAGTAGCGTGTGCAGACAAATTGACGAGGGTCTAACAGAAAAATTCCCTGAATCTGAAATTATACGCACAGTGTTGAGAATAATCAAACCTGGTAATTTTAAAGATATGTTGACTGACAAAGATGATCTTACTGTTGCTGAATTGAAAAGGTTTTTGAAGTCACATATGAGAGAACGAAGTGGTAATGAGTTATTTCAGGACCTTAGCAATGCTACCCAGCAAGAAAGAGAAACAGCACAACAATTTGTTTACAGGCTAGTGGGGTTAAAACAAAAAGTTCTGTCTACATCACAACATGATAGCCAAGAGTTTAACTATGACAAAAAACTGGTGCAAGGCATATTCCTTCATACACTGTATCAGGGACTAAATGAGAAAAATTCTAATGTTAGACGAGATATCAAGCCTTACGTGTCTGATTTGACAGTAACGGATGACTTTATCATAGAGCAAGTCACCACATCAGTTGATGAGGAAACAGAAAGGCAGAGACGCTTAAACAGTGCACCTAAACATAAACCTCTTACTGTTCATTCATCCCAGACACCAGGGAATAGCGAAAAAGACACCTTCCAAAAGGGAGTTGAGGGAGATGTTAGAGCAAATCACACGGCATTAATGGAACTAACAACACAGGTCTCTGCTCTCACAAAGAACCTGGAAAAGATGATGAAGCAAACTCCTATTGTTGGAAACCAAATGACTAAGCCACTAACCAATGTTCAAGTTCCAGATACAACTCACTGCAAGCCCAGGTGTGATGATTGCATTAAACGAGAGAGTCAGAACTGCTACCATTGTTTCTACTGTGGTTGGACAGGACACAGAGCGGTTGATTGCTTGAAGAAAAGAAGGCAGTCGGGAAACGACAGATGGTCACTGGGAAAGGGACAACCAGTGACCACCTCAAATGATCTGTCCCATGCTAAGGTAAACAGGGTATTCACCCACCGGTCAACTAGAACACTCCCAAAAGAGAATGGATTCTCCAAACAACACGTAGCACAATTAATTGGAGGAAAATGCCTACTGTCATGTCAGATGAATGGTGTACCGGTTGACATGTTGATGGATACAGGAGCTCAGGTCAGCATTGTCGGGAAGGCATGGTTAGAAAAGTTTCTACCCAGCGTCTCCATTAGGCACATACAAGATTTACTTTGTGATGACAACTTATCCATTACAGCTGCAAATGGTTCTCTCATTCCATTCATCGGATGGATTGAAGTCTGCCTGGAATTCAAAAATAGTGGACATGGAAACTCAGCCATTTATGTGCCAATGCTGGTGAGTGACTGCTGTAATGACAATCCAATTCTTGGGTTTAATGTTATCGAAGAATTGATCAGAGAAAACCGTGACCGACCAAACAGCACCCAAAACCTGACTATCTTGCTGAGTGAAGCTATGAAAGTAAGACAGAGTGTAGCGAATAACATTGTCAATGCTGTCAGTCAAGCAACTGACCCAGGAGAAATATTCGATAGTCGAATGGTCAAAGTGGGGAAGAAGGGACTCCAGATTAAAGGAGGCAAGCTCTGTGAAGTCAAATGCAGAATTAGAGCATGGCCGAAAGGAGGAATCATGTCATTTGAACCACTTCCCGAATATCCAGTTGAGGAAGGACTTGAACTATTTCCTTCAGTGGTAGATGTGCCAAATGGGTTCTCTAAACTGGTGAAGATACCTATACTGAACCGTGCTCAACATGACATCTACCTTCCACCCAGAACAGTATTGGGTACCATTTCTCCAGCAGCTGAGATTCTACCATTGTCTCCAAACAAAGACGATGGAAAGGGAATTGACCAGAAGAAAAGGGTGTTTCATGTAAACCAGTTGAATCAAGTGGACACTGTAAATCAGCTACCCACTAACAAATCTGTTAAGTGGCACCCACCTGTC
Source organism: Lithobates pipiens (assembly GCF_037356315.1). Taxonomy (NCBI): domain Eukaryota; kingdom Metazoa; phylum Chordata; class Amphibia; order Anura; family Ranidae; genus Lithobates; species Lithobates pipiens. The sequence continues at coordinate 450,505,671 of NW_027507718.1, read as the reverse complement.
AATTTGGAAGATCTCTCAGAAGAAGAACAGGAGATAGCGAGACAAATGTTATATGATGAATCAGATGTCTTTGCTCGAGATGAGGGAGACATAGGATGCATCCCTAACCTGAAACTGAGTATAAATCTGAAAGATGAAACTCCTGTCCAGAAACGCTACAATTCGATACCGAAACCCCTATACAAAGAAGTGAAAGAATATATCCAAAACCTTCTTGACCGAGGTTGGGTAACAAAATCTTCTTCCGCATACTCATCACCAATTGTTTGTGTTCGAAAGAAGGACAGTAGCCTACGACTATGTGTTGACTTTAGGGAGTTAAACCGAAAGACTATCCCAGATAGACATCCACTACCCAGAATACAAGATCTGCTGGATAGCTTAGGAGGATTTACGTGGTTCTCAATCCTGGACCAGGGTAGTGCGTATCATCAAGGCTTTGTGCATGAAGACTCCAGACATCTGACGGCTTTCAGCACCCCCTGGGGACTCCTGGAGTGGAACCGTATTCCATTTGGATTAACGAATGCCCCAGCAGCTTTTCAGAGATGCATGGAGAATGTATTAGAGGGCATCAGAGACAAATGTTGTTCTCCATACTTGGATGACGTACTTTGCTACTCCAAAACTTTTCAGGAGCATGTCAATGATATTAGGCAAGTGCTTAGTCGAATGCGTGAGCATGGTATCAAACTTAGACCGAAGAAGTGTGAACTCTTTAAACGACAGATTCGATACCTTGGACGAATGGTGTCAGAAGAAGGCATAAAAATTGACCCAAAAGATCTTGAAGCGGTATTACATTTGAAAAGGAAAGAACCAAAAACAGTGGGAGGAGTCAGATCTTTGTTAGGATTCCTGAGCTACTACAGGTCCTTCATTCAAGATTTCTCTCGACTTGCTAAACCACTGTATGAACTTTTGCAGAACACTGAGAAAGAATCTGCTACATCCATCCCCAAAAACAATCGGAGGGAATCTACAAAGAAAAACGGGAACAAAGCACAAGTGCCATCTAAAACACTGATTCAATGGACACCCAAACATCAAGCTGTGGTATCCAGACTGGTGGACATGCTAACCAATCCACCAATTCTAGCATACCCTGATTTTGACTTACCCTTCGTCTTACACACTGATGCTTCCAATGAAGGCCTAGGTGCTGTACTATACCAACGACAAGGAGAAAAACTTCGTGTTATTGGGTTTGGCTCCAGAACATTGACTCCAGCAGAGCGCAATTACCATCTTCAATCTGGTAAACTTGAGTTTTTAGCTCTCAAGTGGGCAGTCTGTGACAAATTCAGAGATTACTTGTACTACGCTCCAACATTCACCGTTTACACAGACAACAACCCATTGACATATGTATTGAGTACTGCCAGACTGAATGCTGTGGGTCATCGCTGGGTTGGCGAGTTGGCTGATTTCCACTTCGATATCAAGTACAGGCCAGGTAAACAGAATGCAGACGCAGATACACTGTCACGATTTCCGGTGGAACTCACGAAGAATCTGAGTGAGTACACAGAGCTTGTACCATCTGAGGTTGTGTCAGCTATCTGGCAAGGGAGCAAAGCTGTTGACGAAGAAGAGGCATTATGGGTGGCTTCATTGACTCTTCACTCAGAAAGTGATGTGGCCGAAGAATTGCTGAAAGGACAGACAATCTGCCTAATGACTCAGGAGAATATCAGAGCATTACAACAAGACGATACCAACATTAGAGAAGTGGTCTGGCTTAAGGAGAACAACTGGATTCCAAACCACAAAGAAAAGGAGAGTATGACCAGCAAAACAAGACGTTTGATACATGAATGGAATAAACTCAGAGTCGATGAGGGAATCCTCTACCGACACTCTGGAACCCGAAAACAGCTAGTTCTACCAGAAAAGTTAAAACCATTGGTCTTAAGAAATCTTCATGATGACATGGGTCACATTGGTACTGACAAGGTAACCCACCTAGCACGTGAACGATTTTACTGGCCATTTATGCAAAAAGACATTGATGAATATGTGCTGAAGAAGTGCAGCTGCATCAAACGAAAGCGTCCAAATATCACCGAAAGAGCACCTATGGGTTTGATTACTACCAGTTCACCTTTGGAGTTAGTATCCATTGATTATCTTCACTTGGAGAAAAGCAAAGGAGGATATGAGTATATACTTGTAATAGTTGACCATTTCACACGCTTTGCACAAGCGTATCCAACTAAGAACAAATCTGGAAAAACGGCGGCAGAAAAGATCTTTCAAGATTTCATACCACGTTTTGGCTATCCAGAGAAACTCCACCATGACCAAGGAAGAGAATTTGAAAACAACTTATTTCAGACATTGCAACGATTGGCAGGGATTTCTCATTCAAGAACTACACCATACCATCCACAGGGTAACCCAGTGGAGAGACTGAACCGTACTTTGTTACAGATGCTTCGCACCTTAGAGGAAGAGAAAAAGTCAGATTGGAAAGAACATCTTCCACATATGGTTCATGCATACAATTGCACCAGGCATGAAGCCACAGGATACTCGCCATTCTTTCTATTGTATGGAAGATCTCCTCGTTTGCCAATTGACCTAATGCTCAACCCAAATTTGGAAAAGGAATCAGAAAGTCAACCAACATTTACTCAGAAATGGGCATCTAGAATGCAAGAAGCTTACAAAATCGCATCCGAGAATAGCAAAAAATTATCTTCTAAAGGGAAGAAGTACTATGACAAAAAGATAAAAGGAGCACCTCTTCAACCGGGTGATCGGGTCTTAGTACGAAATCTCTCTGAAAGAGGAGGACCTGGTAAACTTCGTTTATACTGGGAAGAATCAGTACACAAAGTGGTAGAAAGAATCAAAGATGGGCCTGTGTACAAAATTCAGCCTGAAAGTGGTAAAAAGACTATTCGAGTACTGCACAGAAATCTTTTACTACCAGTAAATGACCTACCAATTGAAGGACACATTCCAAGAGTACCGATGAAACAAAGACAATCAAGTAACAGAAAGGATACCAGAATGGATGTGGACCAGGAGGAGGAATGTTCAGATGAAGAAAGATGGTATTATCCTTATATACCAGAGACTACAGAAAGTCATGATCGTGTTGTGTCTCAACCAAACTCTCAAAACGTACAGAAAATCCCATTAAGAGTTTCTGCTGAAGAGTTCTATCCTACAACTACCACACCCAATGTTGAACAAGAACAAAATGATGGAACAGTAGTTGGCGACCAAATCTGGGCTACAGACATGGTGGGACTAGACACTGCAGAATTACCCTCATTAAGTCAAGACATACCTGTGAACCAAGATATGCAAATGGAAAATGATGTTGATGGAGAAGACTCAACTCCTGTCAGAAGATCTACCAGACAAGTTAAGCCTAAAGAGATCTTTACGTATGACACACTAGGTCAGCCAAGATACATACCAAGTCAGATTCACACCATACAAACTCCTACAATGCTAGCTACTCCCAGGACATGCCAGGTAGTTAACGTAGCTCCTTGGTGGCAACAAGTACCTATTTGGGTTACTTAAATCACTAAATAGTGTTCAGATACCAATTGAGTTTAATGTCGGGAGCCATTAACTGAAGGAGGGGAGAGTGTGACGGACTGGGGTTTATATGGTCACAAAACAGACACCCCATAAGCAAAGTACATATTCATTTTTTTTTTTATATTTCTAAACATCTCCCTTCTATTCTATTAATAACCAGTAGATGGCAGAGAAGGTACACAAACAGAGTCTATATAAGGCCACACACCATGTGACTGGAAATTAAACTACTTCCAGCCATAAAGGCAGTGGTCATATCTCATGCTGTTTGTGTGATTCTTTGCAGTCCACGCCAAGCTGATCACCTTATCTCATCGCGTCTACAATCACTGGCTCTCTTAATTCACATTTTGAGGCCGGTAACACAAACAAAATGATAACAATTTAATCTGGGTACAGCGTAGCATGACCGCGCAATTGTCATTGAAATTGAGAGAGCAATGAAAGCTGAAAATTGGGCTGGGAAGGAAGGGGGCGAAAGTGCCCTGTATTGTAGTGGTTAAAGATGATATATCATACTCCAGCGGGGAAGAAAAAAAAAGAATGACGGGCAAGGAGGAGGCAGGCAAGCAGACCATCAATGAGGTATCTGGGGTGGAAATAGCTGGAATGAGCTGTAATCCTACAGCACTTGTAAAGGATTGCACACTTCTCAGTTCAGTTTAGAAGCAAGCCACAGCCTGGTAAGGGAGTTCCTCTGTTTGATAATAGCCAGACCAGACCCTTAACAGTCAATGGAATCTGAAAAGATATAATAAATAAGGCATCCATACATGGGAAGCCAGAAGTTTACACAGCCACAGACAATGTTGCCAGCCACAACCCCCCTGGAGAAAGATCCACGCTGCTCACTGATGGGCCGAATCCCATTAAATGAGCGCCCCAACCCGGGAGATGTGCAAATGCCGCTGGGGATTCACGCAAGCGCACTCTGCCCATGTCAAATGGGCGGAGAGACCAAAAAAATAGGCAGTATAAGAAAGGGGCGGCTCCCTCAAAGGAAAGCCGCCCCCACCAGGGGAGTCACATATCCGCCGCTGGGGAGAAGAAAGATGCTGTGAGGAAGAGACTGGCTGAGCGTGCAGGATAAGCAAAGACTCAGATTCAACAATTAAAAACAACATTTAATACATACATCAAAATAGATTACAGCCAAGTACTAGGAGACCAGACAGCCCCAAATGTATAGAACACAAAACATTAGTTATAAACAAAACATTTTAAAAATGTGACCATTTCTGACTTGATTAAGGAACAATTATGAACAAACAGATTAACTGAGGTGTAATGGGCCAGTTGGGAATTACCACAATAGTGCAGCAGGGAGACACAATGTAAACCCAGAGGAAAAGGGAGGGAAAAAGGGGGGGTAGGGTTTTTGAGTTGGCCAGCTACATGAGAGAACCCTACAAAAATGGTTTGTAGGATATCATCTCATTAAGGCCTGGGGGAATAGTAGCATTTAGAGGTTTGATCCACATTGTTTCTCGTTGTAAAATAATCCTATCCCAGTCACCCCCTCTTGGACTCTTGAACTAAGAATTTAACGGTCATAACATCAAAGCGATGGTACAGTCCAATATGTCGGCCTACAGTGGTAAGTTTACCATTTCCGGAATAATATAGGTGGTCTCCGATTCTCTGTCGGAGTTCTCGTATTGTTTTGCCTACATAAAAGGCGTTGCACTTACACAGAATTAGGTAAATCCCCTCCATAGTGCAGCAATTGGAAAAAATACGTGGTGAAAATGTTTCACCGTTAGGTAGCTGGAACTTGGTCCCCTCGAATATCCAGGGGCAGCGGGGACAATCCCCACATTGAATGGTTCCACTTGGTCCTGTGACCGATCGTTCGGATGTTTGGAAATGGCTGTTAATCAAATGGTCTCTTAGAGAGGATGCTCTTCGAAACACCAGTTTGGGAGTAGACCTCAAATGTCTATTCAAGACATGGTGGTCCGTTAACAAATGTCAATGATTGGATAATATCTTTATAAGTTGTGGGTGGTGGGAAGAGTACTTAGTAATAAATTGAACTCAGTTGATGGAGGCTTAGGTAGAGTATAAAGCAAGGAGTTCCTAGTATGTGCTAGTGCTCAATTGAAAGCTTTCCTTAGGTTTGTGTGCAAATCACCTTGAAGTAGGAGCCTATCGCGCAGGGAGTTGGCTTGAATTCTGAAGTCTGTCTCCAGAGTACAGTTTCTTTGTAGGCGCAAATATTCTGTTATGGTACAGTTAAATGGTAAACTTACCACCGTAGGCCGACATATTGGACTGTACCATCGCTTTGATGTTATGGCCGTTAAATTCTTAGTTCTTGAAGTAGTCAGAGTCCAAGAGAGGGTGACTGGGATAGGATTATTTTACAACAAAAAACAATGTGGATCGAACGTCTCAATGCTACTATTCTCCCAGGCCTTAATGAGATGATATCCTACAAACCATTTTTGTAGGGTTCCCTCATGTAGCTGGGCAACTCAAAAACCCTCCCCACCTCCTTTTTCCCTCCCTTTTCCTCTGAGCTTACATTGTGTCTCCCTTCTGCACTATTGCGGTAATTCCCCACTGGCCCATTACACCTCAGTTAATCTGTTCATTCATAATTGTCCCTTAATCAAGTCAGAAATGGTCAAAATTTTTAAATGTTTTGTTTATAATTAATGTTTTGTGTTCTATACATTTGGAGCTGTCTAGTTTCCTAGTACTTGGCTGTAATCTATTTTGATGTATATATTCAACGATTGTTTTTAATTGTTGAATCTAACTGAGTCTTTTCTTATCCTGCATGCTTAGCCAGTCTCTTCCTGGCTGCCTCTTTCTTCTCCCTAGTGGCGGACATGTGGCTCTCCTGGTGGGGGAAGCTTTCCTTTGAGGGAGCAGCCCCTTTCTTGTACTGCCTATGTTTCGGGCTTCTCCGCCCATTCTACACATGCTTGCGCAATATTTATGGGCTTCGGCCCATCAGTGAGCAGCACAGATCTTCTCCAGGGGGGTCGTGATTGGCAACATATAGTAAGGTGAGACTCTGTCCCTGTGTAAGCTTCTGGCCTCCCATGTATGGATGCCTTATTTGTTATATCGTTGCTATATCTTTGCAGATTCCATTGACTGCTAAGGGTCTGATCTGGCTATTGTCAAACAGAGGAACTCCCTTACCAGGCTGTGGCTTCCTTCTAAACTGAACTGACGAGCGTGCAATTGTTTACTAGTGCTGTAGAACTGCAGCTCATTCCAGCTATTTCCAACCCAGATACTGCATTGATGGTCTCCTTGCCTGCCTCATCATTGCCCTTCTTTCTTGGGGGGAGGGGGAAAGGGAAGGGGAAAAGGGGGGAAAAAGAGAGGGGACAAGAAAAAGGGATGAAAAAGGGGGGGGGGGGAATAGGGAAGGGAGGGTGGGAGGGAAAAGAGGGGAAGGAAAGGGGGGGAGGGCATAGGGAGGAGCGGAAAAGGGGAGGGGGAAGGTAAAAAGCAGAGTAAAGAAGGTGGGGGTGGAGAGAGGGGGTGGGGGAGAGGAAAGGGAAGGAAGGGAGAATGAAGGAAGGGAAAGCAAGGGAAAAAAAGGGTCATAGTGTATTTGCCACAGTAAGCAAAAGGGAATATATACAGATTTGTGATCATGGTTGATAATTGGCAACCTACCTGATAAAAACACTTTACAACACGATTTCATTGAAATTCTAATTCCAGGAGGGGGACAAAGGACAATTGAAGGAGAGACCAGGAAGAAAACAGGCTTTCTCATCGATGGTGGTACCAGCTGAGCACAGTGGTTAAACAGCGTTTCTTAGGCAATGACAAGTTAACGGCTCAAATAGCATAAAAGAAAGAAAAGCCTGGTAAGGATTTCCTTTGGCCACTATGTTTGATACAGCATGCAGACAGCCTGATGGCATCGCTCAGACAAACAGATGTCGATTAGTATGGATCCCAGGGCGGGGCACAAAGATGGTAAAGGGTCTCACCTTTGGTGCCAGGGGGTCTCACCTTTGTCCATATAACCAGCCAGAACCAGCCTCTCAACCTCCTGGAGAAGATGTCTGTGTTGCTCATCACCGGGCCGAGGCCCATTAAATGAGCTCCCCAACTCAGAAGACGTTCAGACGCTGCCAGGACGGTGGCACATGATTGCACTGGGTCTGGCTCCCTGCACTGCGCATGCATGATCCACGCTGATGCGGAAGCGTGCATCACCTATTGTCAAGTGGGCCCAGAACAAAGGCAGTACAAGTGGGAGGCAACGCTCCCTAAATCTCTCCCATTTACATGAAAACAAGAACATAGACATAATATTAAAGACACATTTCTATTCAAAAGACATAAATAGCAAAAAAATGCTATTTATGTCTTTTGAATAGAAATGTGCTTTTGCTATATATACATCCCTGAAGAAGGAGACGTTCAGCGCTCTGAAATACGTAGGGTGACAAACTCTATAGTGTATTGCACTGTATACCATTGATACCCATGTTGTTCAAGTGGTCTTTCTATGTAATGTTTTTATGATAGTTCAATTAATACATTTTGTTTCTTATTTACTTTTCTTTTTTCTTTTTTTTTACGTGCCTTTAAAGTCCACCACTAAGGGTTCTTTTTGGTTAGATTTCAGGAGAATATAGAGTGGGTAAATACTAGAATACAAATAGAAAAATAAATATACATACAAGGTCATCATGACAAATACATGTCATATGGTAAAGATCAGAGTAATGCGGGAACACTCACCTAAAGATCCAAACCTAGCTGACAAACAACCAGAAGGGGGGGGGGGGGGGGGCATCAGGGAAGAGGACCCCAGGTGAGCATGGGGGCAAATATACCAGAGTCATTGGAACTTCTCTGTTCATAATATACAGTATATATGTATATTTGAGTATACAGTATATAATCCATTTGATTATAGAAAATAAACTTTACAATTTATAAAAAATATTAGAAAACATGGTATTGGTTTTAGGTACCAGTACACACAGTAATGGTTGGTCCTAGTTCTGGCACTAATACAATAGATGGAACAGTGCTGAACCTTAATGAATTGGAATGGTCCCTTCCCAAGATATATAACATATGAGGTGGATGGAAGTTTATACAGTAGGCAAAGTTGTTGGATAGTGCAGCATACTTAGGTGTATAAAGAAATAGCTTAGGGCTAATAACTCTACATCATAAGAGTATTCTTCTGAGAATTTATTTCAAATAATCATAATGAAGATTCAATGGAGTTTAGGTATGTACAAAGAAGAAGGGAATATTATTAGGAAAATGTTATTAACAATGATGATTATGCATTATCCCTTGATAGTTTTTAAAGATAAGATGGCATCATCCCTGAGCCCCTACTGGAGTTGGCTTCGCAAAAATACATTTATTTAAAAACTTTTTTAAGCATTCTGTGATACTGGCATCTAAATGATTTTTTGTCACATTGGTTGAGCAATTGTCTCCAGGTTTATTCATTAGCTTTCCCTCCTTCTCTATAATTCCCCCAAGGTTTCTCATGTATCTTTTCAGAATGATTAATGATTCTGATTTGCAGAAAAAAATTGTCCATATTTCATGTTTAAGTAAGAAAAATGAGAGCCAGATGGAACTTAGGATGTAATTTGATTGATAATATTTTGTCCTACATGACCCACATTGGTGATAAACTCATTGGGGTTCATTTACTAAGGCATATAGGTTGTTCACTTTAAAAATTTCCCTTAGGTTAGTGAATGTGGTGAAAATTCATTTTTTTTCTATTATGTGGAAAATAGAAACAAAATGAATTTGTGCTTGCACATGATTGGATAATGGAAGTTAGTGGAGCTTTAACTTGATCCTTGGGCTGGAACAAAAAAGGTATGATACCCTGTTTCCCCAAAAATAAGACCTAGCGTGATTGTCGGTGATGACTGCAATATAAGCCCTACCCCTCAAATAAGCTTTACCCGGTTTCCCCGAAAATAAGCCCTACCCTGAAAATAAGACCTACAAGGACTTTAACTAGGGCTTATTTGGGGGTAGGGCTTATATTGCAGCCATCACCAACAATCACGCTCTTATTTTCAGGGAAACGAGGTAGTAGTGTATGGGTTATATCTTCAGTATTTCTAAAACATTGAGGAAGAAGCTGTATTACTTACCCTATTCCCCCATTCCAGCAGGCTCCAGCACTGCCCTCCTATTCCTAAGGCTCTGGCCTGTAGTCCCTTGGCATCTTAACATACAATGCAGGGGGGCAAGTATGCCACCATGGCTTGGAGCAGTTTATTTTGCTTGAAGCACCTTATTTTGCCCCACAAAAAGCCAGTTACTATTTATTTTATCCTCTGTGTGACTCCAGAAAAGATTGACTAACTAGACTTCTGGTGTTACCTTTTTGGCCATTCTTTACCCTAGGACTTTCATTATGCACCCCAATACATCAGATACATTATGTGACTGTCTCTTGAAGGACATCAGGATCATTATCTGCACAGCCCTTTTCAGTTTTGCTCCAGATATAGTGATGGAAAACCTTCTGCCTACACAAGAGGCTACTGCATTAGGTTGCAAAGGCTACTGGTTATTAGTAGTAGAATAAGTGTTTTTTCTCAGAAAATAGGTATAGGAACTCAACCATGATCTCCAAAACCACCCCTCTCCCCCACACACACCCTCAAAACCGCATCAGATAGTGGGTGTGGTTAAATTTCACTAACAGTGGGAGGATCGTAAAGGGGCACTAAATACCAGGAGTGCATTAGGTACAGAGTTTGAGGTGTGCTATGTACATAGTGTAGAGTTCTGGGGTGCGCTGCATAGAGTGCAGAGATTAGCCTTCTTCCACATCTTGCTTTCATTCCTCTTCAGCTCTGATCTCTGCATGCAACCTTCCTCCACTGCCCACATCTTCTCTCCTCCTTAAAAAGCTCCAACATCTTCCACATGTCTTACTTTTGTTGCTTTATTAAGTTTAAGCACCCAGCCGACTCTAGTACATCTTTCACACTGTAGGTGGCTCAGCCTCTCTCACTTGCAGGGAGATCATCCAGTATGAGGTTTGGGCATCTGCACTGCACCCTGGGCACCTGCAGCTCCCTTGCTCCCATCATGCACTCACTGGGAGCTGCTCAGGGGAACAGAGCATTGGGAAACAAGCTGTCCATTGTAAACACTGGAGTCGGACTTGTGTTCACAAGTGATAGTGGTGAGCAGGGAAGCCAAAGGTGGTGGAACTGAGTTGCACCAAGTTCCAACTGAAAAAAAGCCCTGAGTATAATTGGATATGCTACATAATCTATCCATGATGTCATTCACCCGGGCCATCCCTCCCACTGGTTGTCCTTGTTTAAAATCTGAGAAATCTGCAAAACACCATAAGATGCAAAAAATCTAGTTGTTAAGTTCTTGTGCTATAAGATAGTCTAACAGCGTTAAATACATTTTAAAAATGTGTTTTGCATTTTGAGACTTTTACAAACAGATTATCTCAAAGTGTCTCTAGCTGCTCTTATACTAGCCATATGCAGTTTAAAATTCAAGTCGTGGGTGCTCATGTTGCCACAAAGAAAAACAGCATACATGTTTAACCTGACTGTTGAATGGACTTTACAGGGGGGTGATGGTGCATGGAAGGACATCCACATGTCCATATCCAGAAGTAAGAGCATAGACCTCACACATGGTGTGCCTTTCCAAAATGTTTCATTGAAAATCAGGCAAATGTATGAAAAAGACATTGTCCATGTGCGAGTTCTATGGTTTTATTCCTGTTGACATCACCCAGCTCAACAAATTTTTACTGAAACGTCAAAGAAGCCAGGTCACTGATGCAGTCGCTGTTCCAGTACAATAGCCAGAAACGTTGATGGAGGAATCTACTTGATTTCATCTTTTCAGCCTAAGGGTTGAAGGAAATATATATATATATTTTAAATAACAAACATGTTATACTTACCTGCTCTGTGCAGTGGTTTTGCACAGAGTAGCCATGATCTTCCTTTTCTCTGGGCCCACAAAAGCTCTTCTGGCTCCTCCCTCCTGCCGGGTGCACCTAAGCAGGCACTCTCCTGATTGGCTCACTGGCTGTGATGGACAGCAGGGGGAGCCAAAGGCTCAGGTGAGTATTAGAGGGGCTGCTGCACACAGAAGGTAAAAAACCTTGTGCCTTTACAACCACTTTAAGCTTACCATACACTGGTAGAATTTTGTTGAAAAGTTTTCCTTTTTTATAAAAACATTTATTCGCAAACAAATTTTTGAAGTTCTTTTGAATAACCTTTGTCAAGTCATTAAATGTCCTGAGAATTTTCAAACAAATCTACTAGTGTACTGTATAAACATTGACCAATATAGGTTAGATCATTTCTACTTTGTAGGCTTAGGAGCCACAAACACTACCTCTAGAATCTGGGACACATTTTTGTCCATTGCAGGGACTGGAAAAGTGAAATCTTATCCTAAATAATTCTCCTTTTTTACAGTTCTTTACACAGATGTTGAGCAAGTTCTAGGCCACAGCTCTATCAACGTTAGCCTCTTAGGCCCTAACCAACCTTTCCTGGACTGTGCATCCTATAGCAGTTAAATTTGTGAAAGCTACGGTAAGGTAGTTCCTTCTAAGGGACTTATCCTCTTTTCTGCACCTATTCTATAAACTAAAATAAGTTTTCGTTAGCATTTTATGTTAAAATGATCTTTCCAATTACAATCCGTTTACTTGGAAGGTGTTAGGAAATCAAGCAATAAGATGCATGAACCCTATTCTTTGTTTCTTTCCAAAAAGCATGGTGCCATGTCCTGTCCAAAATATATGTTGTATTTATATATATATATATATATATATATATATATATATATATATATATATATATATATATATATATATATATATATATACACACACACACACACATATATTATACATATAATATTATAGGTGCCATCTTCACACTAATTTAAAGGGGTTGTAAAGGTAAACATTTTTTCACCTTAATGCATTAAGGTGAAAAAACATTTGACAGTGCCGGCCCCCCCCAGCCCCCCTGTTTTACTTACCTGACCCCTCGAAAGTCCCGCGCTCACCCCCGACATCCTCTTTGCCGCTCAGCCTGGCCGTTGATTGGCTGGAGTGGACATTTTTTCACCTTAATGCATTCTATGTTGGCAGAGCTGCTGACTGACAGCATCTTTCTGCTCAGGGAGCTGTGAGAAGCGAGCGATCAGGGGTGTTCAATCACTCGGTTCTCAGTGATTATCTAATAATCAGTAGCATACTACTAAGGATAGAGTTTTTAGAGGGAAAACATTACAATAAATTTCTGGAAATCATTTTTCATTATACTATCGGCTGATAATCTTACTGACCTCATATTTATTCTGAATAGCTAAATTTTCTGGTTCCTGTCCTGAATGTATACTGCAATAATATAATTAGCCACTAGGTGGCAAAATAACCTAACAATTACCGTACATCATTGGATTTTTTCGATGAAGAAACACAATTCTCATAGCCTTGGAAATTACCAAAACTTAAAGGGAAATAGATGTCAGGCAACTAGTCTTCTGAACTATATACCTCCATACAGGACAGTAACCAATGACCATTCATTATCTTTTGCACACAAACAGCAAGATGCTAACAGCTGCCTCCCTGTATCTCCCTGAGGACCAGCATTTTAAAATAAATAATCAGATACATAATCCACGAGAAACATTTTCCTGCTATTCCAAAAAACTATCCCTCCGATATCTTGTTTTCTTATCAGCTCCTCGCAAGCCCCTACACTATATTGTTCCGGACTTGTAATGACTATTTGTTGTTTCTGGAATTCTTTATGCTTTTTTGACATTGACAAGCTAAAACCTCTATTACTGCCTGTAAGGCCTATTTTTTTCTTAGATTTGTTATTATTCCGCTTGCTTTTTGAACGTGTTATATTAGGAGTGCAGTTTTGAATTAAATTGATGCAAAACACACGGTTTCATTTACATCGTCCCTTCTATTTCTGTATATGGATGATGGAACTGTCATTATTTTAATCATGAAAAAAAACATCTAAGTATCTTTTTCCTAATGAATATACAGCTGTCACATGATTTTTCCCAGCCTGCCTGCTGGGAAATTTAAGCAGTAGAAGCGTATAGTCCTTTGCACATGTTAAAAAAAAAAAAAAACTGCCTTTGGAATAAAGAGTAAAAATAATCAATTAATGTCATTTAACTGTTTAAATGATCATATAAATATATATTTGAAATCAAATCTTTATTATTTTTTAGCAATAACATGAGGTGGGTCACAGGTTGTGCCACGCACTTCCAGCCTGTGGATTAGAAAGTGGTGGCCTGTAATGCAAGGCACACGGGCGCCATCCCCTTATTCATGCGTCCGGCCCCCTAATCTACATAAGTTTTTTTTTTTTTAAGTACACGATTGGGGTCAGAGGGTCTAATAGGCTTCAAAAGAGGGTGTGTGAAAATTAATTCGCTATTGTCTTCCTGATTCTCCTCCTGGCCAATCAGGAAGTGGATCGTGAGATCCATTTCCACATTGGCCTGAAAGGAGAAGCGTTCCAATTGGCATAGGAGGAGGAGGGAGGAGATGCACAGCGGAAGCCGCCGTGATGCCAAGGAGGAGATGCAGGGGAAACCGCTGTCTGTCGCCCAGAGGGAAGCGCTGCCTGCGCCATAGATGGGGTAAGTGCCGGATTGGTAACAATTTGACCTCTTTGCCGCCGACCCCCATCCCCCCCGCAAAAAAAAATTCAGCCACCACTGGTCTTAGAATAAGAGGAAGGTGAAACCTCCATTATTGTACTATATTTTATATACTATATTATGTTTTTTTTTGTTTGTTTCTTTGTTTGCTATATATTTTTATTTTCACAAAAGTGGAGTTACCCTTTAAGGGGCACAGAAAATAGAAACAAAATATTTCCAAGGGCGCTGTATGGTGCCAGTGGCCCTTATGTTACTTTAGAGAGGCTGCTAAACATCTGGAAGTTTTGGAAATATATTGATACATATAAATCCTGAAAAATCTTTTCACTAATTACATTTTTGCAAATGTGTAAACGTAGGTACCGAATCAATGCAAACGGTCGACATGAAACTGAAAAAATCTAGTAAATAAATATATAATAAATGTTAATAAATAGACTACATTGTGCTATGTTCTACACAGCACTGCCTTTTAGTTCTCATGCACACAGGATATCAAAAATGACGCTTTTACAGACGTTTAACTTTTTTTATTTTTGCACAATATTTACACAATCCCACAATGTGTTTAGGCGCATTCTCACGTTAATGCATTCTAATGGACAAAATAAATTATTGTTATAGCCAATAGAATGCATTAACGCAAACAAAATGTAGCTTTAGCTGTGTTTTTTCAGCTGCCCCCCCCCCCCCCCCAGAGGAAAGGTATCCAGGGGAGGAAAAAAATAGTCCTGTGTGCATTAGGCCTTATAGTTTTTAAAAGGTTTGGGATAAGGTATAACCAGGGCTTTTTTTCAGCAGGAACATGAGGCAACCCAGTTCCGGCACCTCCAGCACTAAATGTATGTAATAGCATGGGGTATGGGGTGTGCTGGAGGGTCTATTGATGTTGGCTGCTGGGGGATCTATTGTCACTGGTGTGGATCTGATTTTGTGTGAGGGTCTATTGTGGCTGATGGGGATTCTGTTGTTGCTGAGGGAGGTCTTATGTTGCTGGAAGGGATCTACTGTTGAGGGAGAGGTCTATTTTTACTGGCTGCTGGATGATCTATTGATGCTGGCTGCTGGGAGATCTGTTGTTGCTGCTGGGTAGGGGGGGGTCTAATGTTGCTTGGGTGGCTATTTTGTTACTGAGTGCGATATTTTGTTGTGGGTAGTTCACTGGTGCTGCAGGGGAATCTATTGTTGTTTGGGTGGAGTCCATTGTTGCTGGGGGAATCTATTGTTGTGTCGGGAACTATTGCTGGGATTCTATTGTTCCTGGCTGCAGGGGATCTATTTTACTGCTTTTCTTTTTATCATTAACATGTTCCATACAAATGATTTGGCACCACAAAATGATACTTGGTTCTGTATTCCCTAAAAGGGACAGTACTGGTAGGTGGGTAGGGGGTGGAATCAAGGGACGATGGTCAGGGGTAGGTAGGGGCAGAGACAAGGGGTGAGTTCCACCTATTCTCCAAGAAAAAAAGCCCTGGGCATAAATAATGGGCAGGTTCAAGACTACTGATAGAAAAACTCTTTGGTCATTGCAACGTAATTTGCTTAACATTTACGTTACAAACTGATCTTGTCTGCCATTTTAAATAGTTTGGAAGCAGTATGGTAACAGTTTACTGTTATTTAAATTAAAATCTGCAGACAGCATCCAGACATGTTGTAGACAAAAGAAGGCAAACTAGGGAAATCTATCTCTATAGTTATGATGTGTGAAAACATGTAAAGCAAATACCCAGGATAGCTGAAAATGATATTTTGGTTATGCTATATTTATTCTGGAATCATGCTCAAAGCTGGAATATTACAATTTATTACTGAAACTATTAGAAGAGGTTCACTGTAGGGAGGTATTTTGTCAGCGATTAGCAACTGCAGCTGGAATGTATAAAATTTAATAAACAACATACAAACCATGACCACATGGAGCATTTCAAACAATGTTAATAATTAAAATTGAATTACAATGTCTTCATTGCTGACATAGTACGCTCCCACATGAATCACATTTACTTTATTGCTGAGGTACAGAAGGTAGTTTGATAACATTTTACTGGATATATTGTAACACTTTTTATTCCAAGATAATGTTAAATTGAATTAGTAAAGTGGATGTAAACCCCACATTTTGTTTTTTAATGAAGAGTTCTACCTGGTACAGTAGAGGATGTCAAGTCACCTGTGCCCAGTCCTGCCATGAAGAGTTAATCCAGCTCTAAGCAATTCTCTTATCTTTTTTCAGTAAGATAAAAAACAAACAAAAAAAACATGTGTGCTGGTTTCTTCCCCTGTGCTGTGAGTGACATCTCATTTCCTTATCTCATGCACAAGCAGAGAGTACACAGAGTCTCCACTATTTCAGTCTCACAGCCTTCCTCCTTTCTTCTCCAGCTCTCCCAGGATTGGCTGCTTCACACCTCAGCATGATTGGGCATGCAGAAGTCATGTGGTGCCTTTCCTGAGTTTTAAGAGGAAAAAGGAGGAAAAACATAGCGCAGCTCCCAGAGCCAGCAAAAAGCAGAAACACGGACAACTGGTCCAGGGGAGGTGCATCTAGTCAGATCTGGGCAGAGGAGAAGCTGCAGTAATTTGATTACTGCCATGGTGCAGTGTGTGTGTCTGAGCTAACCTGCTCACTTTTGCAGCATTCATTTTGATCACAAGGACGTGTTATATGGGGGTGGGGTGGATGTCTTCCTTTTCATAGATTAGACCCAGTAAGGCTGGGTGGGCTCAAAGCTTACAGCCTTACTGGGTCATCTGACTGCTCCCACCAAGTCCCTACCCAAGTCATCTGACTGCTTCCACCAAGTCTCTACCGGGGTCAACTGACTGCTCCCACCAAGTCTGTACCCGGGTCACCTGACTGCTCCCACTGTGTCCCTACCCATGTCACCTGACTGCTCCCTCCAAGGCTCTACCCAGGTCACCTGACTGCTCCCACCAAGTCCCTATCCAGGTCACCTGACTGCTCCCACCAAGTCTCTACCGGGGTCAACTGACTGCTCCCACCAAGTCTGTACCTGGGTCACCTGACTGCTCCTACTGAGTCCGTACCCGGGTCACCTGACTGCTCCCACTGTGTCCCTACCCATGTCACCTGACTGCTCCCTCCAAGGCTCTACCCAGGTCACCTGACTGCTCCCACCAATTCCCTATCCAGGTCACCTGACTGCTCCCACCAAGTCCTATCCAGGTCACCTGACTGCTCCCACCAAGTCCCTACCCAGGTCACCTGATTGCTCCCACCAAGACCCTACCTGGGTCCCCTGACTGCTCCCACCAAGACCCTACCCGGGTCACCTGACTGCTCCCACCAAGTCCCTACCTGGGTCACCTGACTGCTCTCACCAAGTTCCTACCTGGGTCACCTGACTGCTCTCACCAAGTTCCTACCTGGGTCACCTGACTTCTCCCACCAAGTCCCTACAGTAGGCCTGTGGATGGCATCAGTAGGACAGTGGACATCGTCAGTAGGACAGTGAATGGTGTCAGGAGGACAGAGTCAGTAAGACAGCAGACGGTGTCAGTAGGGCAGTGGACGGCATCAGTAGGACAGTGGACGGTGTCAGTAGAGCAGTGGACAATGTTAGGAGGTAGGGCTGGGGAAAAAATTGATTTAAATCTTGAATCAAGTTGAGAGGTCAAATCAATTCAAAATTTCAGCAAATCAATTTTTTTGGATTTTTTTTTCACCAGGGTGTCCTCAGACGATTTTAGGAAGTGACGAAACGCATCAGACCATGATCTACCGGAAGTGACGTGTGGATCTCAGCAGTGTGTTCCATCAGCCGAACAACCAGGAAGCCGTCTGGGGACACTTGCTCAACAACCCGGAAGGGCGGCCGGAACTACTAACAGGCACAGTGCACCTTACTTTTCACAGTGCATCTTACTTTTTGCTTAATTTTATTGTTTATTTGGTGCGCTTAACTTGTATTAAGCGGGTTTTGATTTAATAAATGTGTGAAAGGGGACTATTCTATGTGGCTATTTATTCCTTTCACATGTCATGCTGGAGCCCCTGATAAGCGACACGGACATCTAGTGGATGGTCAAAGTGTAGTGGTAGAGAAGCTGTATATTTAAAGGTGCATTTTGCTGTCTCTCTGGTGAGTGCATCCCCATAGGGGAAGTTTGCCGCACGTGGTGAAGTTTATGGTGGAAGTTTCTTACAGATCACAGGAAATACTTTTTTTTATATTTTCTCCTGCTACTCTATTTTCTCATTTATGAACTTTTAATGAGAGCTTGTCCTGGCATTTGAGGGAGGACAAGAAGTACTGCTACAATATTCAAAAAGCACCTTGTATGATTTTGTAATATTTATAGCAATTTTTTTTTTATCAGGCCCAGTTGGGGGTCTTCGGTGAGACCCCTGACATCTCCCCTTTGAGACAGAGAAAGGGACTGAGGGCACAGATTCCCCAATCCCTTTCTCTGCAGTCTCAGCATTGAAGATGAATGGGCAGGAGACCGAGGCTCCCATTCATTCATAAACTAAGGCAGAGAAACACACAGTTTACTCTGCTCAGTAATCACAATCACAGGACAGAGGAGCGATCTGTAGCGAACACTCTCTATGTCCCATTCAGAAAAGGAAGAGGCCGGTAAATTACATATTTACCAGTCCCTTCCTCTGCTCTCCATCCTGACGTCCCCCCACCGCAGCCCACAGGAGGGGAGAGGAGAGGAGGGAAGCTATCTGCAGGGCACGAGGGGGGGCGGAGAAGGAAGACACAGCAGGCCGGATGAGGAGGGCACGGAGGGTGGCCAGAGAAGAAGGGGGGGTGAAAGAGAACACAGAGGTTGGAGGAGGAGGAAGAGACCGGGGACAGTTGGGGATGACTGGTGCAGCAGGGGGAAAGTTGCTCGCCCCAGTCTCCCTGCATGGCTTTTCATCAGCAGCTTCTCCTTCTCTACCTCTATGGCTTTTTAGCCCTGTCAGCTAAAAAGCCATGCAAGGAGATCGGTGCTTACAGCTGTCCCCTGCCGCACCGATCATCTCCGACTGTCAGGTGACAATCATCCATGAAGGCGCTCTGCTTCTGCCCTGAACGCGCTCTGCTTCTCTTGTGCGTGCACTTTTCACTCCCCAGGCTCAAGGTTCATCCTTGTGATGCTGCCTGGACAAGGGGAGTGTAAAAGTGGGTAGGGAGTCTTGTGACATCACGACATCACGACTCCCACACACTGATTCTGGAGTTTTGCGGGGCTCCATCTGCAGAAGGGGGTGACATTTCGAAAGTAGGGATACATGCAGGGGGCATGTATATACATAAAGATTAACCACTATAATACAGGGCACTTATACACCCTTCCTGCCCAGACTAATTTTAAGCTTTCAGCACTCTCGCACTTTGAATGCCAATTACTCAGTCATGCAACACTGTACCCAAACAAAACATTTTTTTTTCACACAAATAGAGCTTTCTTTTGGTGGTATTTTATTTTTTTGCGACATAAGTGAAGAAAGTGTAAAAATTAAAAACAACAAAAACACTTTTTTTTCGTTTCTGTAATAACATTTTTCAAATAAGTAAGTTTTGTTTATAAATTTGGGCCAAAATGTATACTTCTACATATCTTTGGTAAAAAAATAACCCAGACAAGTGTATAATATTTGGTCTGTGTGAAAGTTATTGAGTCTACAATCTAAATCTGATCTAAAATAATCCAAACATTTTAGGATTTGTTAAAAGTTCACTAAAATAGTTAAAGAGGGATTCCGCCAAAAAAAAAAAAAAATATTAAAAGCCAGCAGCTAAAAATACTACAGCTGCTGACTTTTAATAAATGGACACTCACCTGTCCCGGGTTCCAGCGATGTCGGCAGCCGAGGCCGATCGACCGCTCGGGCCTCGGCTGCTGCCGCCACCATTCTAGGTGAGGGAATCAGGAAGTGAAGCGAATCGGCTTCACTTCCCGGTTCCCTACTGCGCATGCGCGAGCCGCGCCGCGCAATAGGAAATCTCCGCGCTGTCACTGGGACCCGTGTGTGTCCCAGCAGACAGCGCAGCAGGGCAGGAAATGGCGTAGACTCCCGTGGGAGTCTATGCCCGGAAGTGGGTGAAAATACCTGTCTTGACAGGTATCTCCACCCCCCTCCCCCCTGAAAGGTGTCAATTGTGACACCGGAGGGGGGGGGGGGGGTTCTGATCAGCGGAGGTTCCACTTTAGGGTGGAATCCCGCTTTAAATAAGTATGAAGTCCACTTTATATATAGAATAAGGCAGATGTAAATGTAGGATTGTCCATCACAGAAAAAACGTTGCAGATAGTAATTCAAAACAATCGCCTCCTCCATACTGCACGAGTCCCAATCCCCTTTGAAATACACTTACCAGATGATACTGGGTTATACAGTTATCTGTCAGTGGATGATGTCTGCTCACTGCATACACTCCGTCAGATGATCCTGGGTTATACACTTGGCTTGCAATGGGTGTTTTCAAATCTCTGCATGTAATCCATCTAGAGGTTTGCTCTTCACAAGCAGAGAACAAAGATACACATAGCGTAATCCAGTACTAAAAGGTATTTATTATAGGTTTACTTAATTGCACACTTACAATGTGATTAAAAATAAAAGATCATGTAACAACAATGTATCACAAGTCGATATTCCTGACTACCTCTCACCGCTCCAGCGGTGTTCCCGGGTAAGGCCAGCAGGAAAGCTGATGATGTAGATTGCTGTGTGGTCAGGCCCTGACTAGTTTTGCGATTGCTTCATCAGAGGGAGTGGCCTGTGCTGTGTGGCCACGCCCTCTGACAAAGGGCCTCTTGTCCCCGATTACCATTCTGCGCTCCCCTAGGGGCACACACGAGCGACGTGCATGAGGACAATGCATGTGACCGGCTGTGATTGGACACAGCCGGTCACATGGTAAAGAGCCGATTTTTATTGCCTCTTTAAACTGATCTGGGATCAGCTGTGTCCTGAGGGACACGCCTCATCCCCTATCACTCCCGGGGGCCCGCAGGAGTGGCGAGGTGCCCAGGGCGTTATATGACACCCGCCCAGAGGAACAGAGTGTTCCTGTGGACATCATATAAAAATGGCCTGGTATGGAAGTGGTTAATAGTATGCCATTGATTTATAAATGATGAGTGCGGGTTTACATTCACTTTAAGGCTTTATGTACACTGCAGCTGGTAAATGGACGTTTAGGAGCAGTTGGGCATTTTTTTTTAGCTGCCCCTGAACTCCCCTCTATGTTATCTTATCAGTACTTGTACACAGAGTCATTTATAGTCCTTTCCAGGCAGTTGAGGTTAGAAGCATTTTTTGGAAAGCCAAAAATGCTTTCAGTATGGATGTTCATAGGCATTTGAAACGCCAAATGCCTGTAACCTCTTGTAACCACGGTAAGTCGCATTTAGCCGCATTTCGTTTATAGGTGTTTTTAATGGAGACACATTTCTGACCATTTGCAACACAAAAAACACTTCTAATCGCAAACGCGGCATGTAAACGTGGCACAACAGATGCTTTTAAACGTATTTTTATTCTGGAAAAAGCTCAAAAGTACAAATGAACAGACATTTCCAACAACAGGTTGAATACAATATCAGCGAAGTTACAGAGTAATCAGAGTATATATAGTATAGAAACATACTTAAATTCACAGGACCATACAGGTTTGAGAAATAAAACCGACTAAGTGCTTGTCAGGTTGATAAGCAGAGTAAGAGCTATCTGGTATGGTTCATAACATATTACTCTACAGGTAATTGCCCCAAGGTCTATAAGAAGATCGGTTAGAGGGAGGATATAGGGACTAATAATATGGAATGGTGGTTCAACCCTTGTGAAATCATGGGGCTGGCGGTGAGTCGTTTTTGGTGGCAAGTCTAATGGGTCATAGCAGGGGAGTCCCAGGTGGGAGTCCACCTAAGATAGGGAAGGTTACGTGAGCTAACATGTGTGCACGTCTATTTTGGGATGGTATAATACCAGAATAGGACAGGGGAAGGGAGCAGGGGGGGGGGGAAAGAAAAGAGGGGAGGGCAGTGGCGGCTGGTGAAGTTTTAAGATGGGGGGGCGCTAGACCACGCCCACCCTTTTGACCCATCCCACTTCTCATAAGCCCCACCCATTATAGAATCCACCAACTCCGTCCCCTGTAGTACATCATATACAAGGCTCTACATTATACACAGGGCTCTATACTTCATATACCAGGCTCTACATTATAGACAGGGCTCTGTACATCATATACCAGGCTCTACATTATACACCAGGTTCTAATGACACATCAATATGTCTGACAGCCCAGCCACACTCCTCGTTCACCAGAGAAAAAAAAACAGGAAACACAAAAAAGGTGCTCGGGAAACAGCAATAGGCAGAGGTCACCGCAGACAATGAAGTACAAGAAAGCCTAATAAAATAAAACAAATACAGTCATCACATTTAGTGACTGCAATAATGCAATATCTTACATGTTTTCCTTTAGTGGTGGGATCAGAGGGATGGTGATGATCAGAGACAGAAGGATGGAGGTGGGGTGGGGAGTTGGATCAGTGGTGGGTGGGATGGGATCAGGGACAGAGGGATGGATCAGGGACAGAGGGGTGGATCAGGGACAGAGAGATGGTGGGTGGGATGGACCAGGGACAGAGAGATGGTAGGTGTGATGGATCAGGGACAGAAGGACGGTGGGATGGATCAGGGACAGAGAGATGGTGGGTGGGATGGACCAGGGACAGAGAGATGGTAGGTGGGATGGATCAGGGACAGAAGGACGGTGGGATGGATCAGGGACAGAGAGATGGTGGGTGGGATGGATCAGGGAGAGAAGAAGGATGGTGGGATGGATCAGGGACAGAAGGACGGTGGGATGGATCAGGGACAGAGAGATGGTGGGTGGGATGGATCAGGGAGAGAAGGACGGTGGGATGGATCAGGGACAGAGAGATGGTGGGTGGGAGGGATCAGGGACAGAGATATGGTTGGTGGGATGGATCAGGGACAGAGGGATGGTGGGTGGGTGGGATGGATCAGGGATCAGGGACAGAGAGCTGGTGGGTGGGATGAATCAGGGACAGAGGGATGGTGGGTGGGATGGATCAGGGATCAGGGACAGAGAGATGGTGGTTGGGATGAATCAGGGACAGAGGGATGGGTGGGTGGGGGGAGGCTTCATATGGGCTGTGTGTTTCACAAGAGCCTCCACTGGTATAGACTACATTAAAAGGCTAAACATTTTGAACTGGCATACAAATTGTTCTTTAGGTTTAAAGGCAGGAGAAATTGGCTTAAAGCTCACAAAAAAATCAAAGGCAGTGAGCAAATCTTCAATATTACATATCGATAAAGATTTACTACTACATACTAAAGGGACAGAAGTCATCAGATGATACACAGAATGCAAGCACGATGCGGAGAATATTTGGCAACTACTAAAAAGGCTTCTATTGAAACCACAGCTACAGGAGGTAAAGCTGAACAGCAACCACGACCATGCAGACATAGCAGCGGGACCTAGGCATTCACATCCAGATGCAATACACTGTCAGGGTTTGATGAGTATACTTTAGTGAAGCAGTGGGGAACTTTTGCTAAAGGTAATGTTATCCTGGGGTGTTGGGGGGGGGGGGGGGTGGGGGGGTAAAACACTGGAAGGAGTGTTGGTTTCCGAATGGCCAACAAGTGCCTATACTAGATGTCACTGTCTGCAGTAGACAGGCTTTTGGAGAGATTCAGGTCTGACTGCCAAACCGAGACACAGCAAAACCAGTGGAGATAATAGAAGTGCTGATCGTCAGTGCTGCCCGTGTGAAGCCTCCCCCTCCATCCATCCTGTAGCTCTGCCCCCCTCCTGTGGATTTCCAGCAATGCATCGCCATCTACCTTGTTGTTTCATAGTGCAGCAGCAGTTCACATTCCTCTGCTCCTCCGCTCGGCGCACTGATCCGACAGGGGAAGACCGGAAGTGACGGCTAACTAGTCTGTCACTCAAACCCATAGCATAGTAAACCTATGGGCGCCGGGCGGATGCAGATCGGCATTTGTAGTTGCGCCACAAGGCGGGTTAAAACCCCGCAAATGAAGCGCCGCGTCTGCAATCTTGTGATTGCGTTGACGTGGCGCTTCACATAGTGCACTGTGTCCAGCGCTGCACTGTGTCCGGCGCTCGTACACAGTGCACTTAAGGACTTTTTTTCATTTTTTTTTTTTTAAAGGGCCATTTAAAAAAAAAAAAAAATATTTTTTTTTTCAATTTTTCTTTTTTTTTTTGTGACTGCCTGGAGGGGGGGCGGCGCCCGGGCGCCCCCTATGGACGGGCCGCCACTGGGGGAGGGATGAAGGGATCATGTCAAGGGGGGAGGGGTCCCCCTTTCCTATGACCCCCCCCCCCCCCCCCCGAAGCAGAGCAATTGGTATGTATCTTAAATTCTTACTCTTCTCTCGGTTTCTGTAGCTTAAAGTTCAATATTGTGCATGTAAATTAGGCCCTATAGGGTAAAGGCATCAAATCTGTGATCCTGAGGCCTTTACTTGTATACATCTGCGTAGGCTGTGGTGGTCTGGAAGTGTTTCCAACAGGCCCATTTCGTGCTAAATTTCGAGGGGGTTGTCCTTGGATACATGGATCAGCTCTTCCATTTCGGCTGTTTTGTTGATTCTGGTAAACCATTCTTTAATGGAGGGGACTCTGGGCGACCCCCAGTGAATGGGGATACACTGTTTTGCCGCGTTGAGCATATGCATCGCCAGGGAGCCATGATAGACTCGTCTTGGTAAAGGCGAAAGATGGAGAAGGCATTGGGATGGGGTGGGCTCAATGTTGTAGGTGGTAATTTGGGAAGTGATTCTACATACTTCTCTCCAATAACCCTGAAGGAGGGTACAGGACCACCAAATGTGCAGTGGCGTATCCTTGTCTAGGAGACACCTCCAGCAAATGTCGGTGGTATTGGAAGCAAATTTGTGTAAGAGTGAGGGGGTGCGGTACCATCTCGATTGGATCTTATAACAATTCTCCTGAGTGCTGACATTTGAGGAGCCTCTGTGGATAGTGTGGAAAATGGAGCTCCATTGTTTGACGGATATTGACAGGGAGAGATCTTCCTCCCAGCGTTTGCATGCTAAGGTGGAGCCGGGGTGTTCTTCATCAAATAACATGTTATGGGTGAGAGCTATCAAGTGCCTTTGGGGGTTGACTGGGTGAAAAGCTTCTCAAAAGGAGATAGTGGTCTGGAGCATTGGGAGTCTCTGTTTAAGGATTGCAGATAATACGCAATTAAAAGGTAAGTCCAAGGGGGAATAGGTGGTCTAGCTACGGTGTTGGCAAGGGTTGGGGCGGTGATGAGTTTACCTCTGTCGTACATGTGGCAGGCATTTAACCTGTCTTGTGTCCAGTTAACCGATAAAAATTCGGAAGACAGGCCAGGTGGGAAGTCCGGGTTGCACTTGATCGGAGTTAGGGGCCCAGGGATCGAGGAAATTTTTGTACGGGAGCAAATCTGTTGAAAACATTTTAGAGTGGGATGTAGAAGAGGGTGCAGGGTGGCAGAAGTGGGGATGTGGGCAGGCCGTATCCAGGGTAGAGAGGCGAGTGGTAAAGATGAAAAGGATGCTTCTAACGAAACCCATTCTTTACAGGGGTCCTGGACGTTCCAGTCCACAATCCTGGTCAGTTGGACCGCTCTGTAGTAGTTAAGTATATCTGGGAAGCCCAGGCCTCCCAGATGCTTTGGGCGAGAGAGAGACTTAAGTGAGATTCTAAGTTTCCGGTTTCTCCATATGAATCTGGAGCAGATGCTGTTATATGTTGTGAAGAAAGATTGGGGGACCTGTATGGGTACTGTTTGAAGGATATATAATAAGCGGGGTAGAATGTTCATCTTGAGAACCGCGATCCTGCCAAACCAAGATAGAATTTGTTTGTTCCATCTCTCAAGGTCTGTCGTTATTTTATGTAGGATGGGGAGATGTTTTTTTTAATATACAGATCAGCTAACTTCCGCGGGATTTGGGTACCTAGGTAAGTGATAGAGTCAGTTTTCCAGCGTATCTGGAAGTTTGTTTCACATTGTGTCTGGAGCATTTCTGGAAGGGAGATGTTAAGGGCGTAAGACTTGGAGAAGTTTATCTTGAGGTTAGATATAGCCTTAAACTTTTGGAACTCTGAGAGGACGATTGGGATGGTAGTGATGGGTTCCGTGAGATACATTAGAATGTCGTCGGCGAAGGCCGCATATTTGAACTCTTTTAGTGGAGTTTGGACACCCTTGATGTCACTATTTAAGGTAAGAGTCTGAAGGAGTGGTTCTAGCTTAAGAATAAATAGGATCGGGGAGTGGGGGCATCCCTGCCTTGTTCCATTCCGGATGGAGAAGGCGTCTGACAGAGTGCCGTTGACCCGTACCCGGGAGGTCGGTGTGGAGTAGAGGGACATGATCATGTTGGTCATGTGGGGGCCGAGTCCTAAGTTGGTAAGTACCGCTTCCATATAGTCCCAGGCCACTCTGTCAAACGCCTTCTCCGCATCCAGGGATAAGAAGAAGGACTTCTGTTTAGATTGTGTGATCAGATGATGTATATTGATGGACTTCAGGGTGTTATCCCTTGCTTCGCGTCCGGGGACGAAACCTACTTGGTTGGGGGATATGAGGGTCGGGAGAAGCGGGAGGAATCTATTGGCGAGGATTTTTGCGAATATTTTAACATCTACATTAAGTAGGGAAATCGGCCTATAGCTACTTGTGATTGTGGGATCTTTATCTGGTTTGGGTATAACGGTAATGTGGGCTTCTAAAATACCGCGGGGGAGGGATTTCGAGATGGGAGTGGAATTGAAGGCCTTCAGAAAGGGTGTTTGAAGCGTCTCCACGAATAGTTTATAATATGCCGAGGTTAGCCCATCGGGGCCAGGGCTCTTACCAGGCTTCAGTTGTTTTATGGCTTGTAACCATTCCGCCGATGAGATAGGGGCTTCCAGGGATTGGAGAGCACAGACGCTTTTAAATATCGGTTACTAGCTGTCAAGTTCCAATGTTCAGGAGAGGTTTAAAAATGTCCCATGTACATGAAGCCTAATAGTTTCATGGCCTGTATGTGATGTCAGAAGTTCATTCTGGTGGAGATCACGTGACCGCCGAGCTATCCGCTCGGCCCCTCTCGCTTTAGCGCTGAATCAGAGTAGGAGAGTGGCCAGGAGTCACGTGACCGGCCTGGAGATACATTACAAAAAGGTATTTAGAGGCTTTGTTTCTAACAATTATGCAGTGCAGGATCACAGCTTAAAAGAGAGGGGTTGGCAGCAAATCTAAAATTTCTACTAACAGCAGCGGTGGGGGGGACAGAGAAAAAGACCACCGAGCTGACAGGCAGGGAGGAGAGGGGAGAGAGGACAGGGTAGAGCAGAGAGAAGAGCTGTGGATTACGGAGGCAAAGTGACCACGATATCACGGCTCAGCAGTCATGATAAACCGTGGTCAGGTTGGACAGGTTAGACAGCACAAGCACTGTGCTGTTTAACCTGCTATAAGGTAGCAGGATCTTTTTTTTTTTTTTTTTATGGTTATAAACACTTTAACGCTACAAAAAGAAAAATATTACAGAAGGGTGTGGCTAGCCGCTGGTAGTAGAGAAATCATTGGCAGTGATGTTCATATGAAGCACAAGCAATCCCCTGCAGGCTGCAGCTAGACCGCAAGTTATTTTAGTTCTTACTCCACGGGATATTCCAGACAATATCTAGTAACTTCTTCTGGCATAGCTAATTACATCTGTAGGGTAGGGGTGTGGGGTGGGAATGACTAATGGGAATCATATTACATAGCTATGGATAGCATACACATTTTATAGTTTCAGAGGATTTTCTTTGTGGAGAATTTTATTAACATGATGACATGGTGATGTCAGTGTCAGATTTTAGGCTTATACATGGAAAACATTAGATGGAACTTAAAAAGCTGAATAAATATTTGCTAGGTAGTACAATGCTGGTGTTATATATATGGTAGGCGACACTCATAGGCGTGCACACAGGGTATGCCAGGTGTTCCTGGGTACACCCTAATCATCCGGTGTGACACCGATTCCCCCTGATTCCTGTCTCCCCCTTGCAGTGCTGCCAGCTTCCCTCCTCTCCTCTTAGGAGTGGGGAAGGGGCAGGTAAATATTTCATTAACCAACCCCTTCCTTTTCTGAATGAACACAGTGAGTGATCTGTATCGATCACTCCTGTCATCATTCTTAACTGAAGCATAGTAAACTATGTTTACTGCACTCAAAAGTTAGACATCAGTGTCTATTTAGACCCTCGATATTTCACGAGGCTCAGAAAAAACATTGTAAAAAATGATATTGTAAAGAATCATTAAAATAATATTTTTTAAAAATAATAAAAAAAAAAAACTACCGACGCCCTCCACTGCCCTACTGACACCAATTTTTGTTCTACTGACAACGTGCACTGCTCTGCTGATATACACGCATGTGTGTTTGTACTCTGGGGTCTGAAGAAGCAAGAGCCCCACGAACCCCAACTTTTTGCTTTTGCTAGCCATACATGACAATTTTTAAGAAACTTTGAACCACGTTCGAGCCACCTCGAATCAGAAATACAGATGGGGAAAAAGTGGTAGAGTAGTCACCAAACTAAGCAGTCCACCACCCATGAGCTTGATCAACCAATATAATAGCAATATAATAATCGTGAATTTAAAACTGGGCAATTAATTTGCAGATTTGTTGAAAGATCAAATTGAATAGAAATCAATGTTGAGGCAATTCAGAACTTATCTCCTCGCAGTTGATCAAAATGACTATTTTATGTCTTCAATTGTTTTGTGTTTTCGATTAAAAGTGTGATCGCTCTATTCATTTGTTGTGTGTGGCCAGGATAAAGGCTACAGACAGTGGCCAGCTGTACACGCATGATCTGGCTGTCAAGTGATTGTTATTGCGAATGAACGTTGTGTAAACATGCACATTTACATACTTAAATGTTTGTGTCTACGAAGAGGACAAGAGGAGCGTTTTATTTACCCTAAGCATGTTTGCTCGTTAAAGTATAACTAAAGTCACATTTTTTTTTTTTTTAGTTTGGGATTGAGTGGAGAGGGATTTTTCTACTTTATATGATTTATGCTGTTTTCTTTATGGAGATTTCTTGTGCTTGTTTTTTTTTTTCTCTGTTTGGCTTTTTGTTTCATGTGCTAGTAAATACCTTGATTGTTTTTAATTAATGAAATACCGCCTCCCCTTTTGGGGATGTATGTTGGATATCATATATATATTTCAGCATTTGAAACATTTGTGTATGCTAAGGTTGCAAAAGCCAAAACATGTTAGCATCTTTTGGATCATGCCTTTATATGTGTGTAGCACTGGTTCTCCCGAAGAATACGCGCTATGTTTGTCAATTTAGTTTTTTCCCTGGACTATAGTTTGGTCTTGGTGTTAATTTCACTAAATTGTGATTCTGGCATCAGTTTGGCTGGACTGTATTATGTTCTGCCTGGTCATAGGTGCATGTATCACCTCTGACAGGCATTGGAAAGCAGTCTGGTTGGACGCATTGGGTGCCAATCTCTCTCTCGGAGCCAATCAGCGGTTGCGTTGTCTCGCTGTGTATTCCAGGAGAGGGTACTTAAGGTGCTGAAGTCACGTGGTTCGGGGGTTCCGGTCCAGAAGTATGCTCTTACTCCATGGTCCTGGTCTTCCTGACCAGCCCCCAGAGGCCCTCATGGCCTGGGGTGTGGATCCATCCATTTTCCAAGTCTCGGGCTGGCTAGTCCAAGGTGCAGTAACTGGAAGGAGGATTTCAAGGTGGTCTGGTGCCGTCTCGGGTTTTGGAGAGGCCCAGCAACTCAAACCGCAACCAGAGGAGGACTCTTCAGAAGAGGGCCATGCACGAGGTTGGCTGCTCGGTAAGAGCCTGGAAGCTGAGCTGTAAGGACACCAAGTAAATCCGTATTCTTATGGTATCGCCGGACCAGCTGCAAGATTCTGGTACTGTAAGAAAGTTCCTAATGTCATCCTTCAGTTACAACTACGTTTTTGTGAGAGACTTTTCTGTGTTCAGCTAAAGTTTTACAACCAAGTCTGTGGTAGAGACTTTGCTAAGTTTGAATCAGTTTTCGGCTGCTAGATCCATAAACCAGGATTTATCCGACAGTTGAAGTATCCAGTTGCGAGTGGCTATTCCCTGGATCATCTAGAGAGAGACATTTCAAGTGTCAGCAGTTTCCAAACAAGTACCTGAGTTTTCCTACCCATACCCTCTATTCCCAACTGAGAGACTCTGTTTTCTTCAACGTTTTATGCAAATAAAAATTCCTAAAAAGGGATTCAAGTGTCGGTCTCTGCATTTATTGGGCCATCAACCTCGGGAACCCCTAGACAAGAACAACGAGGTGGAGAAGGTAAACGGTAAGCTCATAAAATCAGCCGCTCCTTCGGGGGTCACTGCTACACATGTAGCCAACAAAGAATTTTCTTTGTAAGAGCACCCTGAGTTGCCGGCAAGGGGAGGAGACACTAGTATTGACGTCAAGCCACTGTCCGATACCGGGCCGGACCCATTGTCATATGTTTTTATGATTCATTTTATTTTGGCTTTTAAAATATAATTCCAATAAATACTGCACTATGGATACTTTATTTGGCTCCCGGTGAGCTATATTTACTACAGTTACATGTGGATGGTGCAAGATTGGACATATATTATATATATAAAATGTCCAATCTTGTGGATAGAAATCAACAATAAAAAACCAATGTAGTGAAAAAAAAGAGGTGATCCAGTACAGTGCTCCAGAATCATCCACCGCACCACCGCACTTCTGTGAAATGGACACTCACCAGAAAAGTTGGCTGCCAATACAGCAGAAAGCATGCACTCAGTGTAGATCCGCCATGTGTTGTAGCGAAGGCTGTTCAGCAACTCGCACCATACACATGTAACTGTAGTAAATATAGCTCACTAGGAGCCAAATTAAGTATCCATAGTGCAGTATATATATATATATATACATACACATACACATATACATACATATATATATATATATACACACATATATATATGTATATATACACACATATATATATATATATATATATATATATATATATATACACACACATATACATATATATACACATATACATATATATACATATATATACACATATACATATATATATACACACATATATATATATATATATACACACATACACACATATATATATATATATATATATATATATATATATATATATATATATATATATATATATATATACACATATACATATATATATATATATATATACACATACACACACATATATATATATATATATATATATACACACACATATACATACATATATATATATATATATATATATATATATATATACATACATATATATATATATATATATATATATATATATATATATATATATATATATATATATATATATATATATATATACACAAATACATATACATATACATATACATATACATATACACACATATATATATATATATATATATATATATATATATACATATACACATATATATATATATATATATATACATATACACACATATATATATATATATATATATATATATATATTAACCACTTGCCGACCGCCGCACGACGATGTACGTCGACAGAATGGCACGGGCAGGCATAAGGGCTTACATGTACGTCCTTGCCTGCCCGCGGGTCGGGGGCCCGATCGGGCCCCCGCCCGGTGCCTGCGGCGGTCGGTATTCGTTCGGGAGCGATCCCGGACGAGGGGACGGCCATTCATTCATGGCCACCCCCTCGCGATCGCTCCCGACGAATGAAAATGCTCGGTGACATCACTTCCTCTCCTGTAATGTAAACACAGGCAGAGGAAGTGATGTAATCTCTCCTCGTGTCGGTCTTTTTCGTTACGGCACCGAGGAGAGAGGATCGTGAGTTGCACCTAACACTACACTAACAGTAGAACACGCCAGGCACACTTTTCACCCCCCTGATCACCCCCCAATCACCCCTGCCCCCCCCAGTCACAGTGACACCAATTGCATATTTTTTTTTTTTTCTTTTTTTTTTTTTTGCATTGGTGTCATTTGTGACTGTAATAACTGTTAGGGCAGTTAGGGCTAGCCCCCTTTAGCTCTAGGGTGCCCCCCTAACCCCCCCAATAAAGGTTTAACCCCGTGATCACCCCCCGTTGCCAGTGTCACTAATAAGCGATCGTTTTTCTGATCGCTGTATTAGTGTCACAGGTGACGCTAGTTAGGCAGGTAGGTATTTAGGTTCGCTGCAGCTTTTTATAGCGTCAGGGACCCCCATATACTACCGCATAGCCCCCTGATTGCCCCCCAGTTAACCCTTTCACCAGTGATCACCATATAACTGTTACAGGTGACGCTGGTTGGTTAGTTATTTTTTTTTTGTTTCAGGGCACCCGCCATTTATTACCTAATAAAGGTTTAACCCCCTGATCACCCGGCGGGTGATATAAGTTTGAGGGTCAGATAAGGCCTGCGTCGCCCCAGCGTCAGGTTAGTGCCAGTACCGCTAACACCCACGCGCAAAGCATACACCTCCCTTAGTAATATAGTATCTGATCAGATCTATATTAGCATTGCCTGCATTTTAGGTTTCCCAAAACGCATTGTTAGCGGGATCAGCCCAGATACCCGCTAGCACCTGCGTTTAGCCCCTCCGCCAAGCCCAGCCCAGCCCACCCAAGTGCAGTATCGATCGATCACTGTCACTTACAAAACAAAACACACATAACTGCAGCGTTTGCAGAGTCAGGCTTGATCCCTGCGATCGCTAACAGTTTTTTTTGTAGCGTTTTGAAACAGTCGCTGACAGGCTAGGTGCTTTTTTACCTGTGAGTCTCACTAGTGTACCCCTAAATTTAGAGCCCAAAATGGCAAAGCGAAGGTACACTAGTGAAGAGGCCTACACGTTTCTGAGCATGACAGATAGTGAAGAGGACGTCACTCATCTGTCAGATTCAGGCTCAGAATACGATCCTGTAGAGGACAGCGGCTCCATGACAGATAGCTCTGACGACGGAGATGAGGCCTCTGTTAGGGACAGGTGTGCCCGATCCCGAATGTATTCTGTTGTTGAGGTGCATAAACCGCAGGCCACTCGTATGGAGCAGAGACGTACTAGAGCCGCTCATCCTTCTGGTGAACTGGCAAGCACCAGCGGCCTAGTACACCCTGGACCTACATCCAGCACTGCAGTAACACGTGGTGACGTGGCGAGTCCCATAAGTGCAGTTCAAGCTGGCGAGGTGGCAAGCACAAGTAGTGTCCCGCTGCCACCAAGAAGAAGACAAAGACAGGCCCGTCGTACCCATAGTGCCCTTCCTGCAGAA
This sequence comes from Lithobates pipiens, assembly GCF_037356315.1. Taxonomy (NCBI): domain Eukaryota; kingdom Metazoa; phylum Chordata; class Amphibia; order Anura; family Ranidae; genus Lithobates; species Lithobates pipiens. Next base: position 450,472,046 of record NW_027507718.1, on the reverse strand, counting down.
TTCGCCAATCCTATTTGGGTGCCCACCACTTCTGCAGAACCCGTACTTCCCCCATTCACTGGCCAACCTGGCATTAACGTGGAAACAGTTGATTTTACGACACTTGACTTTTACTCACTGTTTTTCACCGAAGATCTCTATAGATCTATTGTGGACCAAACCAATTTGTACGCTGCTCAACACATCGCCACTATTCCCCAGTCCGCCCTTGCCAGACAATGGAAACCAGTTACGGTTTCCGAATTTAAAATCTTTCTGGGCCTCTCCCTCAACATGGGCATAACCAAAAAGAGTGAGTTGCGGTCATATTGGTCCACTGACCCAATTCACCATATGCGCGTGTTCTCTGCTTCCATGTCCAGGGCACGATACGAGCAGATTTTGCGGTTCATGCACTTCAGCGACAATGAACTCTGTCGTCCTCGTGGAGACCCTGAATACGATCGGCTCTACAAAATTCGGCCCCTCATAAACCACTTCAACCAACGTTTTGCAGACTTGTTTACTCCCGATCAAGTTGTCTGCGTTGATGAGTCCCTGATTAAGTTTTCTGGTCGCTTGTCATTCAAACAATACGTCCCCAACAAGCGTTCCAGATACGGGGTCAAGATGTATAAGCTCTGTGACAGGGCCACAGGCTATACACGTAGTTTCATGGTTTATGAGGGTAAAGATAGTCACGTAGAGCCGGAGAACTGCCCTGACTACATAGGAAGCGCTGGCAAGATAGTGTGGGACATGGTGTCACCCTTATTCGGAAAGGGGTACCACTTGTACGTGGACAATTATTACACAAGCGTGCCACTGTTTAGTCACTTGTTTGATCAGCAGATTGGAGCATGTGGCACCGTGCGACCTAATCGCCGGGGCTTTCCCCAGCGGCTTGTAGAGTCCCGTCTTAGGCTGGGGGAGAGAGCCTGCTTGCGCAGTAATAATTTGCTCGCTATGAAGTGGAGGGATAATAAGAATGTTTTCGTTCTTACCTCCCTTCATGCAGACACGACGGTCCAAATTCCTACGGCGACTGGTATTGTGGAGAAACCCCTCTGTGTCCACAAATATAACCTTAACCACTTGACCACTGGGCACTTAAACACCCTTAATAACCAGACCAATTTTCAGCTTTCGGTGCTCTCGCATTTTGAATGACAATTACTCAGTCATGCAACACTGGACCTATATGAAATTTTTGTCCTTTTTTTCACACAAATAGAGCTTTCTTTTGGTGGTATTTAATCACCGCTGGGTTTTTTATTTTTTGTGCTATAAAAGAAAAAATACCGAAAATTCTGTAAAAAAACGAATTTTTCTTTGTTTCTGTTAGAAAATTTAGCAGATTAGTAATTTTTTCTTCATAAATTTTGGCCAAAATTTATACTACTACATATCTTTGGTAAAAATAAGTACAAATTGGTGGATATTATTTGGTCTTTGTGAAAGTTATAGAGTCCACAAGCTATGGTGCCAATATCTGAAAATTGATCACACCTGAAGGACTGACGGCCTATTTCAATTCTTGAGACCCTAACATGCCAGAAAAGTACAAATACCCCCCAAATGACCCCTTTTTGGAAAGAAGACATTCCAAGGTATTTAGTAAGAGGCATGATGAGTTTTTTGAAGTTGTCATTTTTTCCCACAATTCTTTGCAAAATCAAGATTCTTTTTACTTTTTTTTTTTTTTCACAAAATTGTCATATTATCAGGTTATTTCTCACACACAGCATATGCATACCACAAATTACACCCCAAAACACATTCTGCTATTACTCCCGAGTATGGTGATACCACATGTGTGAGACTTTTACACAGCGTGGCCACATACAGAGGCCCAACATGCATGGAGCGCCATCAGGTGTTCTGGAGCACCCAGGCCAATTCTGACATTTCTCTCCTACATGTAAAAATCACCATTTATTTGCTAGAAAATTACATAGAACTCCAAAACATTATATATGTTTTTTTAGCAAACACCCTGGAGAATACAATGGTGGTCTTTGCAACTTTTTATCTCGCACGGTATTTGCGCAGTAATTTTTCGAATGCTTTTTTTTGGAAAAAAAACTGTTTTGTGCTTAAAAAAAAAAAAACACAGTAAAGTTAGCCCAATTTTTGCATAATGTGAAAGATGAAGTTACGCTGAGTAAATAGATACCTAATATGTCACTCTTCAAAATTGCACACGCTCGTGGAATGGCGGCAAACGTCGCTACTTAAAAATCCCCATAGGCGACGATTTACATTTTTTTTTACTGGTTATATGTTTTGAGTTACAGAGGAGGTCTAGGGCTAGAATTATTTCTCTCGCTCTAACGTTCGCAGCGACACCTCACATGTGTGGTTTGAACACCGTTTTCATATGTGGGCGGGACTTACGCATGCGTTCGCTTCTGCATGCGAGCACATGGGGACAGGGGCGCTTTAAAAAAAACATTTTTTTTTATTGTTCATTTTACTTTATTTATTTTAGTTTGACATTTTTTTCCCCAAAAATAATTTTTTTGATCACTTTTATTCCTATTACAAGGAATGTAAACATCCCTTGTAATAGGAATATGGCATGACAGGTCCTCTTTACAGTGAGATGTGGGGTCAATAAGACCCTGCATCTCACCTCTAAGCTGGGAAGCCTGAAAAAAAAAAAAGATTCTGGCTTTGATCATATTAGCGATTCGGTAGAAGCACCGGAGGGCGGAGGGCGGCGGGAGATGTCTATGGCTGGGTATTGCAGGGTATCACCGACTATGGCTGGGTATCTCAGAGCATGGTGTTGCAGAGTACTGCGTTGCAGAGCATTGCAGGGTATTGGCGGGTGTTGCAGAGCATTGCAGAGTGTTGCAGGGTATTGGCGGGTGTTGCAGAGCATTGCAGAGTGTTGCAGGGTATCGGCGGGGGTTGCAGAGCATTGCAGAGTGTTGCAGGGTATCGGCGGGGGTTGCAGAGCATTGCAGAGTGTTGCAGGGTATTGGCGGGTGTTGCAGAGTGTTGCAGAGTGTTGCAGGGTATTGCAGAGCGTTGCGGAGTGTTGCAGGGCATTGCGGAGTGTTGCAGGGCATTGCGGAGTGTTGCAGGGCAATGCAGAGTGTTGCAGGGCAATGCAGAGTGTTGCAGGGCAATGCAGAGTGTTGCAGGGCATTGCAGAGTATTTGTAGGGAATTGCAGAGTAATGCAGAGTATTTGCAGGGAATTGCAGAGTAATGCAGAGTATTTGCAGGGAATTGCAGAGTAATGCAGAGTATTTGCAGGGAATTGCAGAGTAATGCAGAGTATTTGCAGGGAATTGAGGGGTTAATTTTCGGTGAGCAGCGATGTGGGCACTGCAGATGCAGCCCACATCGCTGCTGACACCGATCTCTTCCCCCTCCGCTGTACCGATCGGTACAGAGAGGGGAGGGAGGAACCGGCGTCATAACATGACGCCGGCTTGTTTACAAGTGATCACTCCGTCATTTGACGGAGCGATCACGTGGTAAACGGCCGCGATGAGCGGCCGTTTACCGTGATTCGTGATGCGCCGGGTCCACTGGACCCAGCGGTCACGGATGCTCTCGTGTGCGCGCCCCAGGGGGCGCGCGAGAGCAGAATTCTGGGAGGCCGTTAATTAACGGCCTCTCAGAGTTAAACAACCGCCCTGAAGCCGTTAATCGGCAATGGGCGGTTGTTAAGTGGTTAACATGGGAGGGGTGGACCTCAATGACCAGTTGTTGGCGCCGTATCTAGTTGCCCGTAAGTCCAGACGCTGGTACAAAAAAGTGTCTGTTTATTTATTCCAATTGGCTATACTGAATGCTTATGTACTACACAAAGCTTCAGGACGGACTGGATCCTTCCTCAAATTCCAGGAGGATATCGTCAGAGCCCTTCTGTATCCAGGCGGTGCTCCACCTCACCTTCCCCTACCAGATGCAGTAAGCCGGCTGCATGAGAGGCATTATTCTTATGTCCTCCCGAGTACCCCTACCCAACGAGCCCCCCAAAGAAAATGTCGTGTCTGCAGAAAGCGCGGATTTAGGCGTGACACCCGTTCTTATTGTCCCCGCTGTCCTGGCAATCCTGGTCTTTGTCAGGGTGAGTGTTTTGAACGCTACCATGAACTAGTTGAGTATTAGCGTAGGGTACAGCATTGCACAGGCTAGGCACACGTTCACAGGGTCTCCCAAGATGCCATCACATTTTGAGAGACCCAAACCGACACAACAGAAGTGTTAAAGTTACATAAAAAAGTGTTAAAAAAAAAAAAAAAAAAAAAAAAAAGGAAAAAAACCAAAAAACCAAAAAAAATATAAAAGAAAAAAACCAAAAATAGTTGTCGTTTTATTGTTCTCTCTCTCTATTCTCTCTCTATTGTTCTGCTCCTTTGTACTGTATTCTATTCTGCAATGTTTTATTGTTAACCATTTTTCGTTTTCAGGTACGCCATTCAGCTGTAGCGTGGATTTATTTATCTTGACAGCAACAGCGTTTGCTCCCACGATACGTAAAGCCACGACTCCAGCGCTGTCGGAGGTGATTTCACCACCACAGTTAAAAAAGAGCATATATGCCGAAGCATGGGGGCATAAGGGGTGGAGGAGCGATTTTGCTCCTAATGCCACGTACATACAGTCAAAATTCCGACGGAAGGGCTTGCGCGTGGAAAAGTTTGAATGTATGTACGTGGCATAACTTTTTTGCGGGAGGATGCCCCCATGCTTCGGCATATATATATTTTAGGCACAGATTGTGTTAAATGTGTTATTTTTTGCTATTTTTTTTGTATTTGCTTTGCAGGTATGGTACGTCTTACTGTTATACTGTAATGTTACTTTGTTTTATTGTTAACCATCATTTGCTTAGCAGGTACGCCATTCAGTTGCAGCGCGGATTTATTTATCTTGACAGCAACAGCGTTTGCTCCCATGATACATAAAGCCGCGACTCCAGCACTGTCGGGGGTGATTTCACCACCACAGTTAAAAAAGAGCATATATGCCGAAGCATGGGGGCATAAGGGGTGGAGGAGCGATCTGCTCCTACCTTTTGCGGGAGGATGCCCCCATGCTTCGGCATATATAAATGGTGCATGTATGCCCACCATTAGAAAGTGGGTGGATGAAGGGTGGTATCTAATGGTGGGCATACCCACCGATCAATATTTTTTTTTCGTTCAGCCCACAGGCTGCATGAAAAAAAAATTACAATAAGCTTCTAAATGTTGTGCATAAAATGCCAGGACAGTTCAAAACCTCCCCAAATGACCCCATTTTAGAAAGTAGACACCCCAAGCTATTTGCTGAGAGGCATGTCGAGTCCATGGAATATTTTATATTTTGACAAAAGTTGTGGAAAAAATACATTATTATTTTTTTTTTTTTTTTTTTGCACAAAGTTGTCATTAAATGATATATTGCTCAAACATGCCATGGTTATATGTACCGTATATACTCGAGTATAAGCCGAGATTTTCAGCCTCTTTTTTGAGGCTGAAAGTGCCCCCCTCGGCTTATACTCGAGTCATCGCTGTCTGCCCGCTCGATCAGCGTGTCGAGCAGACAGACAGCGGCCATTCTAGAATTCAAAAGCCGCGCCTCCGGCTCCGCCTTCGCCTGTGATAGGCGGAACACTGAATTTCCCAGCAGCCTGTGTTCCGCCTATCACGGGCATCGTCTCATCCTCGTACTACGGACGAGGATGAGACGATGCCCGTGATAGGCGGAACACAGGCTGCTGGGAAATTGAGTGTTCCGCCTATCACGGACATCCGATAGGCGGAACAGCAGTCAGTGGGAAATTGAGTGTTCCGCCTATCACCGACGGAGGCGCGGCTTTTGAATCCTAGAATGGCCGCCGACGAAGAGCTGAAGGACGGAGGCTCGGCTCGGGACGGGACGGGCCGGGCCGGGACGGGCCGGGACGGGACGCAGGCTGGACGGGACGCAGGCTGGACGGGACGCAGGCTGGACGGACACAGGCAGGCTGGACACAGGTAGGCTGCACGGACACACACACACACACACACACACACACACACACACACACACACACACACACACACACGGATGCATGGACACACACACACACACACACGGATGCATGGACACACACACAGGGATGGATGGACCCACAGGGATGGACGGACACACAGGGATGGACAGGCATGTCTCACCCTCGGCTTATACACGAGTCAATAATTTTTTCCAGTTTTTTGGGGGTAAATTGGGGGCCTCGGCTTATATTCGGGTCGGCCTATACTCGAGTATATACGGTAAAATTACACCCCAAAATACATTCTGTTGCTTCTCCTGAGTACGGGGATACCACAAGTGTGAGACCTTTTGGGAGCCTAGCCGCGTACGGTACCCCAAAATCCAAGCACCACCTTCAGGATTTCTAAGGGTGTAAATTTTTGATTTCATTCCTCACTGCCTATCACAGTTTCGGAGGCCATGGAATGCCCAGATAGCACAAAATCCCCCCAAGTGACCCCATTTTGGAAAGGAGACACCCCAAGCTATTTGCCGAGAGGTATGGTTAGTATTTTGCAGACCTTCATTTTTGTCACAAAGTTTTGAAAATTGAAAAAAAGAAAAAAAATATACATTATTTTTTTTTTTCTTCATTTTCAAAAACAAATGAGAGCTGCAAAATACTCACCATGCCTCTCAGCAAATAGCTTGTGGTGTCTACTTTCCAAAATGGGGTCATTTTGGGGGGTTTTGTGCTATTTTGGCATTTTATGGCCTTCAAAACTGTGATAGGTAGTGAGGTGTGAAATCAAATATTTACACCCTTAGAAATCCTGAAGGCGGTTCTTGGATTTCGGGGCCCCGTACGCGACTAGGCTCCCAAAAAGTCCCACACATGTGGTATCCCCGTACTCAGGAGAAGCAGCAGAATTTATTTTGGGGTGTCATTTCACATATGCCCCTGGCATGTGTGAGCAATATATCATTTAGTGACAACTTTGTGAAAAAAAAATAAAAAAAAATAAAAGTTTGTACTTTTCCCGCAACTTGTGGCAAAATATAAAATATTCCATGGACTCAACATGCCTCTCAGCAAATAGCTTGGGGTGTCTACTTTCTAAAATGGGGTCATTTGTGGGGGTTTTGTGCCATCTTGGCATTTTATGGCCTTCAAAACTGTAATAGGTAGTGAGGCGTGAAATCAAAAATTTACGCCCTTAGAAAGCCTGAAGGCGGTGCTTGGTTTTCGGGGCCCCGTACGCGGCTAGGCTCCCAAAAAGTCCCACATATGTGGAATCCACGTACTCAGGAGAAGCAGCAGAATTTATTTTGGGGTGTCATTTCACATATGCCCATGGCATGTGTGAGCAATATATCATTTAGTGACAACTTTGTGAAAAATTTATAAAGTTTGTAATTTTCCCGCAACTTGTGGCAAAATATAAAATATTCCATGGACTCAACATGCCTCTCAGCAAATAGCTTGGGGTGTCTACTTTCTAAAATGGGGTCATTTGTGGGGGTTTTGTGCCATCTTGGCATTTTATGGCCTTCAAAACTGTGATAGGTAGTGAGGAGTAAAATGACATATGTATGCCCTTAGAAATCCTGAAGGCGGTGCTTGGCTTTCGGGGCCCCGTACGCGGCTAGGCTTCCAAAAAGTCGACCACATGTGGTATCCCCGTACTCAGGAGAAGCAGCAGAATGTATTTTGGGGTACAATTCCACATATAACCATGGCATGTGTGAGCAATATATCATTTAGTGACAACTTTGTGTAAAAAAAAAAAAAAAAAAAAAATTTTGTCATTATTCAATCGCTTGCGGCAAAAAAATAAAATATTCAATGGGCTCAACATGCCTCTTATCAATTTCCTTAGGGTGTCTACTTTCCAAAATGGGGTCATTCGGGGGGGTTTTGTACTGCCCTGCCATTTTACCACCTCAAGAAATGAGATAGGCAGTCATAAACTAAAAGCTGCGTGAATTCCAGAAAATGTACCTTAGTTTGTAGATGTGACAACTTTTGCACAAACCAATAAATATACAATTATTGACTTTTTTTTTACCAAAGACATGTGGCTGAATACATTTTGGCCTAAATGTATGACTAAATTGAGTTTATTGGATTTTACTAATAACAAAAAGTAGAAAATATCATTTTTTTTCAAAATTTGCGGTCTTTTTACGTTTATATCGCAAAAAATAAAAATCGCAGAGGCAATCAAATACCATCAAAAGAAAGCTCTATTTGTGGGAAGAAAAGGACGCAAATTTCGTTTGGGTACAACATTGTATGACCGCGCAATTACCAGTTAAAGCAGCGCAGTGCCAAAGTGTAAAAAGACCTCTGGTCATTTACCAGCAAAATGGTCCGGTCTGAAGGTGGTTAAAGGGACACTCTCATGAGAGATTAATGGAGGCTGCCATTACTAAACTCTCCTTTGAGAATTTTGGTTCATGGCTGTCATTCTGATACCTTAACTTAAATTCTGTCTGATTTTCTGAGTAAGTACCATTATAGTAGATTATAAGACCCCTTTCACATTGGGGTCTCGCTGCTTTAGTGGTAAAGTGCCACTGGTTTTAGCGGCGCTTTTAGCCCCTGCTAATCGACGAACAAAGGGTTGGCTGTGTTGCGGCAGTGGCAAAGTGCTTTTCAGGCGCTTTGGCAGTGCTGCCCATTCATTTCAATCGGCAGGGTGTTTTGGGTGCGGTGTATACACTGCTCCCAAAACACCCCAAAGATGCTGCTTGCAGGACTTTTTTTCCCATCCCGCAAGAGCACTGCCCCAGTGTGAAAGCACTCAAGCTTTCACATTGGTGAGGCATGAGAGACACTTTTGAGGCACTATTTTTAGCGCTAAAACTGCCTGAAAAGCGCCTTCAGGGTGAAAGGGGATCTAAGAGATTAGCAAGCTGCACTGCCCTATTTAAAGCTCCAGGGCAGGCATAGCAGCACTGATCCACTATTCCATACAGACGCAGAGAGAAACAGATCTGGCAAGAGGTATATATACAGTGCCTTGAAAAAGTATTCTTGAAAGTTTACACGTTTTGTCGTGTTACAACCAACAACATAAATGTATTTTATTATTGTTTTTATGTGATAGACAAACACAAAATGGCACATAATTGTGAAGTGGAAGGAAAATGATAAATGGTTTTAATTTTTTTTACAAATAAATATCTGAAAAGTGTGGCATGCATTTGTATTCAGCCCCCTCCTAAGTCAATAATTTGTAGAACCACTTTTACTGCAATAACAGATGCAAGTCTTTTTGTGGATGTCTCTACCAGCTTTGTACATCTAGAGAATGACATTTTTGCCCATTCTTATTTGCAAAATAGCTCAAGCTCTGTCAGATTGGATGGAGAGCAATTTTCACATCTTGCCACAGATTCTCAATTGGATTTAGGTCTGGACCTCGACTGGGCCATTCTAACACACAAATTTGCTTTGATCTAAACCATTCCCTTGTAGCTCTGGATGTATGTTTATGGTCGTTGTCCTGCTGGAAGGTTAACCTCCGCTCCAGTCTCAAGTCTTTTGCAGACTCTAACAGGGTTTCTTCTAAGATTACCCTGTATTTGGCTCCATCCATCTTCCCATCAACTCTGACCAGCTTCCCTATCTCTGCTGAAGAAAAGCATCCCCACAACATGATTCTGCCACCACCATGTTTCATGATGGGGATGGTGAGTTCAGGGTGATGTGAAGTGTTAGTTTTCCGCCACACATAGCGTTTTGCTTTTAGGTTAAAAACCTTCTTCCACATGTTTGCTCTGTCCCCCACATGGCCTCTTGGAAGTTCACACAAACTGTAAACAAACTGTAAACAGGACTTCTTATGGCTTTCTTTTAACAATGGCTTTCTTCTTGCCACTCTTCCATAAAGGCCAGATTTGTGGCGTGCACGACTAATAGTTGCGCTGTGGACAGATTCTCCCCCCTGGGCTGTGGTACTCTGCAGCTCCTCCAAAGTTACCATGGGCATCTAGGCTGCATCTCTGATTAATGCTCTCTTTGCCCGGGCTGTCAGTTTAGGTGGACGGCCAAGTCTTGGTAGCTTTGCAGTTGTGCCATACTCTTTCCATTTTCGGATGATGGATTGAACAGTGCTCTGTGAGATGTTCAAAGCTTGGGGTATTTTTATATAACTTAGCCCTGCTTTAAACTTCTCCACTACTTTATCTCTGACCTGTCTGGTGTGTTCCTTGGCCTTCATTATGCTGTTTGCTCACTAAGGTTCTCTAACAAACCTGCTGTAATTATACTGAGATTAAATTACACACACACTATTTACTAATTAGGTGACTTCTGAAGGCAATTGGTTCCACTAGATTTTAGTTAGGGGTATCAGAGTAAAAGGGGCTGAATACAAATGGATGCTACACTTTTTGTATTTGTAAACATTTTGAAAACCATTTATCATTTTCCTTGCACTTCACAATTATGTGTCACTTTGTGTTCTTCTATCTGTTTTACAATAGTTAAGATCAAGCTACTGGGCTCCTGATTTCCCCCCCTAGGGATGAGGGAAGGATGCCCCTTCTTTCACCTGTATAGGGAGAGAGATCCAGAGTATATTTCATATCTAGGATGAGGCGCTGTATATCTAATAATTATTAGTAGGGGTTTTCCAAGATGGGAAAGTTATCAAGGGTTCCTCCGAGTTAAAAAGTTTGAGAAAATCTGGTTTAAAACCAACGCTCAATGAGCTCCATATGTAAAATGTATTTAATTTTCCACATCACAGGAAAATGAAATGAGAAGAAATCTGTTTCCTATGATTTGAAATCACCAAATCGCTCCTGAAATTTCCAACATTTCAATCTGTAAACGTCCAAAAGTGTTTTCAATGAACTCATCCAAAGCTTAAGTTCAGTTGCTGTGATGTGATCAAACATAGCTATGACAAGCTGCGTTCCGCTTGATCCCGGTTCCAGCAAAGCATCAGGGTTGAAGTGTGTCTCTAGGCAAAACCTTTTTTTCTAGGTATGGTGGAGGGTAACACTGCCCATAAACGGATCATAACCTGTCCAGTAGGGAGTGGTTGAATTTAGATCAATGTGTGGGCTTCTTTGATCAAAAGAAGTAGATTGGTTAACTTCTGTTGAAGGGACTCTTTAGAAAAAATTTCCATTGATAAGCGACTGCAGCCGCTAATCAGTGCATTGTGACGGTGGTGGGGGCCACAATTCGAATACAATGTCCCGGCGGAGGGGAGGAACCTCCATCCACCTTGTTTGTGTGCATGGAGGAATCTGCGAAAAAATTAGATAAATTCCGTTCTGTCAAAAGGCAGCTGCTAGTACCGCAGATGACCTGAAAATGTGAGTGTAACTATTCATTTTTACAAATACATTTCTTTTGTTATGTGGATTCACGCCATATGCACTTTTTATTCCTTTTTGGCCATTTATGCATGTGTCCAGACCACGATATATACCCTTGGAGCCTCCTTTTCTCTTGTTAACTGTGGCCATTGTGAGGAGAGTGGGATTGCTACACATTCAATTGTTCCATCGTCCATATCCGCTGAGGTGCTTCGATCATTGGTGTGTAATCACTGACAAGCCTTAACGATTCATGGGGTGTAGGTCCGATTGAATCCATACAGTCCGGTAAGCCTCAGTGTTATCGTGGTGGTTTTCCACTTTTCACTCTTTATGCACTCTTAGCCCCTGTACACACGGTCGGACATTCCGACAACAAAATCCTTTGGATTTTGTCTGACGGATTTTGACCGAAGCTTGTGTTGCATACACACGGTCGGACAAAGTTGTCGGAAAATCCGATCGTACGTAACGTGATGACGTTATTTCGTTACGACGGGACTACCTTCAGGCTATTAGCCAATAGCTTTGGTCTAGGAATTTGATCTGAGCATGCGTGGCACTTTGTCCGATCGGAATTCTCTACACACAATCGGACAAAGTCCGATCAGATCATGTTGTCGGAAAGTTTTAGAGCCCAGCTCTAAAACTTTGTCGGTCGGATATTCCGACGGAAACAGTCCGATGGAGCCCACACACAGTCGATTATCCAACAACACAGTCCGATCAGACATTTTCCGTCGGAATGTCCGACCATGTGTACAAGGGCTTAGTGGTGGTTTGAAATTCATTGTGCCGCCTTCAAACGACAGCGGGCAGTCAGAAAGCAGTTAAGGAACTCTTAATGCATGCTAAAGCTGAATTCCAGCCTTCCCTTCAAGCTTGCACTGTTGGTTAGGTTCCACTCCAATACTGAAATGACTTACTCAGATTTCACTGCACACTGTGAGCTTCTCGTGGTTTGCATTAGATGCTGCAGCAAGTCACCTGCTGGCTGAAGAATACCCAGCATCATCTTGCACTTTCCTCCCTAGCCTGACTGCCTCTAGCCAATCCCTTTCATTCATTGGATTTCAGTCCTTCCAGTCACAGAGGCTAAATATGAGATGTAGGCATTACCTAGGGTGGTTTGCATGCAAATACAGCTTGCCTAGGAATGGCAACTGACCCAGACTGACATCCACCCACCAAGGCATTTTGATATTTGCATAACTTCTCCTGAGAGTCAGCCCACTGCTTGTATCAGGGCTGAGGCCTATTGAGAGCAGTACTAAGGCAGGGTGCTGTGATGTTTCCAGGAAGCTATGTACAGCATCCACCAGCCATGATCTGCCAGAATTGCATGCAGTAGCACAGAGGCCCAGTGAAGACATCACTGGGTCTAAAATTGGTTATGTAATAAAAATAAAAAGGTTTCATTTAAATTTTTTACCAGCAAGGTGAGTGGCGATCAGGGCCGTCTTTAATATTGATTGGGCCGTGGGCAAAAATTCTCATGGGGCCCCCAACGCCAAAGCCCAACCCGCCCTCCCCCATGCAATTTCGCTCTCCGCCTGCTCTGAGATATGCAATAAATAGCAGCTAGACTCAAAATCGGTTTACTGTATCAGATCAGGCATGAATGAAAAAGGAAAATTTATATCAAATACTTACCGTAATTTTCCTTTCCTGATGGGCTCCATGGCAGCATACGTGTGGGTTAGCCCCGCCTCCATAATTACCCAATAGGACCTCTACTCCCATAAATCTTTGCTCCAAGCTGCTATCCGTGTTCCGTAACTAGCCTACTCCAACATTTGGGAGGGAACTCCTGCTGCCATGGAGCCCATCAGGAAAGGAAAATTACGGTAAGTATTTGATATAAATTTTCCTTTTTCCTGACAGGCTCCATGGCAGCATACGTGTGGGAAATAACTCGCCAAACACACCCGGGTGGGCTAAAAAATGTTGAGCAAAGAAACTAGAATTTTATTTTTCATTGTCCACTGACAATACTTGTAAGCCAAAATTAACAGAAGAGAGCGCAGCTGGCTCTACACAATAATGGGAAACAAAGGTATTAATTGAAGACCAGGAAGCTGCTCTGCAGATCACTTCTGGTGCGACATGTCGAACTGCTGCCCAAGAGGTCGACATGCCCCGAGTTGAATGAGCCGTCACTGCCTCAGGAGGAACCATGCCCTTTGCCTTGTATGCCCTTTGAATCGTTTGGACCACCCAAGATGAGATTGATCTAACTGATGCTCGCATCCCTTTATTTTTTCCATGAAGAAGGACAAAAAGAAAGTCTGTTCGTCTGAACGAGGCTGTAGCGTCCAGATATTGTTTCAAGGTGCGACCAACATCCAGGGGATGAATCTCTTGGTTGTCTGACATTCTAAACGTAGGTAGCACGATCTCCTGATTTTCGTGAAATACTGATGTGACTTTTGGATTTGACCCAAGCATAGGGATCAGGACCACTCTGTCCGGAAAGAAAGTTAGAAATGGTTCAACTGACCCAAGATTCCTAATTTCCGACACTCTTTTGGCTGAAGTTATTGCCACCAAAAACACCGTCTTGATAGTGAGATCTCCTAAAGACAGGGGAACGTCCAAACTTTTCCCAAGATCAGAAAGAAAGTCCAGTACTAATGGAAGGTCCCATTTGGGAAACCTGGGCCTTCTTTGTGGCCTAAGCCTGATGGCTCCTTTAAAGAATTGTTGTATTAATGTATGATTCGCCCACGAAACTCCTGTAAAGGCTGAAATGGCTGAAACTTGTACTCTAAGAGAACTAACTGCCAGAGACAAGTCTAACCCTGACTGAAGGAAAGACAAGATATCTTGAACTGCCGGAGAATTATATGAATTTGACCTAGAAGACATGTGGCCCATAAATCTGGCCCATATACGCTCGTACACTTTATTGGTACTCTTCCGTCTGGCACTAAGAAGGGTTGGAATCGCTTCTTCTGGGCAACCTAGAGCTTCTAGCCTTCCCCTCTCAAGAACCATGCCCTGAGGTGTAGACAGGATGGGCACGGGTGTAACAGTGTGCCTTGAGACAGTAGATCTGGCCTGAGAGGCAGGGGAACTGGGTCCTGATAGCTGAGGAGCAACAGCAGAGGAAACCAAGGCCTGTTGGGCCAGAATGGTATTATCGCAATGATTTCCACCTTCTCCCCTCTGAGCCTGCGAAGGAACTGTAGGATTACAGGAACTGGAGGGAAGGCGTAGGCTCTCTGGAACTTCCAACAATCCGTGAGAGCATCTATCCCGAACGCCTGAGGATCCCTGAACCTCGAGTAGTATCTGTGCATCTTGCGATTGTACGGCGAAGCGAACAGATCGACCTCTGGAGATACTCCCAGAGTCAGAAGCCACTCGAAGACATCCCTGTGAAGGGACCACTCGTTGTTGTCTATTTTGACCCTTGACAGATAATCTGCTTGAACATTCTGGACCCCTGGGATGTATACAGCAGAAATGTTGACCACATTCTTCTGAGCCCAGTTCATTATCGGTTCTACTTCTCGTAGTAGAGACCCACTGCGAGTCCCTCCTTGTTTCTTTATATAGGCCACCGCAGTTGTGTTGTCCAGTCTTAACATTACTGATGACCCTGCCACCAGATGGCGAAATGCTATGAGTGCTTGAAAGGCTGCTCTCAACTCCAGGATGTTGGAGACTACATACAGCGACGGGAACGACCACCTTCCTTGAGCTACTTCCGTAAGGCAATGAGCGCCCCAACCTTTGTTGCTGGCATCTGAGGTTATTATTACCCAGGAAATGGGGACTATCGAATGATGGTTGCGTAGATTCTTCCCTTGAAGCCACCAGAGGAGAGACATCCTCATCGCTGGTGTAAGGAGTATGCGCTGTGTTTGATTGGACGAGTCCCACTGTTGCAGAAACCCTTTCTGGAAGGGACGAGTGTGCCACTGGGCCCACTTCACCATAGGGATGGTGGACGTCATTGTGCCGATCACTTTCAAGCATTGTAGAGCCGAAAGATGAGATGATTCCCAAGCCTTGTGAATCCTGTCCCGGATAACACAGATTTTTTCCTCTGGCAGAGAGATAGTGCCTTTTAATGTGTCGAACTGAGCCCCTAGAAACACGATCACTTGAGTTGGAACCAGATGGCTCTTCTCTAGGTTCAGGAGCCAACCAAACGTCTGTAGAGTGGAGATGACTAAACTCTTGTGTTCCAGAATTTGATCTCTGTCTTGAGATAATAGGAGCAAATCGTCCAGATAATGATGGAGACGAACTCCTTTGACTCGTAAAAGAGCTACTATCGCTAGGAGGACCTTGGAGAAGACCCGAGGAGATGTTGTCAACCCGAATGGGAGACAGGTAAACTGGAGGTGTTGATCGCCAACTGCGAAACGGAGAAATTGCTGGAAATCCCTTGCTACTGGCACGTGAAAGTATGCGTCCTTCAGATCGATTGAGATTAACCAATCCCCTAGCTGCACCGACTGTTGGATTGTAAGAAGAGACTCCATTTTGAACTTTTCCTTGCGAATGAAGGAATTGAGGAAGGTCAAATCTATCACTGGCCTCCATGCGCCATTTCTTTTCTGAACCATAAATAGAGGAGAATACATGCCTTCGCCACGTTCGTCTTCTGGCACTGGCACGGCTGCGCCTTGATCCAGCAAACAACTTACGTAGGTCAATAGGACCTGTTTCTTTTCCTCCGAGCCTGGAATCGTTGTGGGAATGAACCTTAATCTCGGAGTGTTGATGAAAGTCCACTTGTGACCCGAGGAAACCGTCTTGACGGTCCAATAATCTTGAATTGAGGCCGCCCAAACATGTCGGTAGTGAAGAAGGCGAGCCCCCACCTGACATGATTGAGCGGGCCCAATTTCAAAAAGATTTGGTAGAATCTTGATTACCTGCGGAAGCCCCCTTTGAGGTTTTCTTAAGGGAGGATTGTCTGGACCTCCAAGATCTAGAGAACTCCCTGCCGGGTCTATAACTGCGCGCTTCTCTAGCGCGATCCGAGGTCTGCCTTCTTGGAAAGATACGTTTTTGGTTTTGAAGACGTCTGTCTTGAGGGAGGAACCCAGACCTCCCACCTGTGGCCCGGGATATGGCGCTATCTAGTTTATTACCAAACAAGGAGGTTCCCTCAAATGGTATACGACACCATGCCTGCTTAGATGTTGGATCCGCCAACCAGGGACGGAGCCACAAAGCACGGCGTGCCGAGACTGCTGCCAACATAGCCCGAGACAGAAGGCGGGTAATGTCAATAGATGCCTCCCCCAAAAAGGCTGATGCCATTCTGATCTCCTGAATGGGAGAGTCTTTAGCCGTATTCACCGAGATACCTCTCAAGAACTCTTCAACATTGTCGGCCCATGTTTCAATAGCCTTTGAGACTGCGGCTAAAGCCAAAGTTGGTTTACAAGCCATCCCTGAAGTTAGATATATTCTTTTCAGATCTGAGTCAATTCTTCTCTCTAACGGATCTTTGAAAGATACCGTGTCCTCCAAAGGGAGAGTCACGTATTTTACTAAACGCATAAGTGCTGCGTCTACCAGAGGAGCTGATTCAAGGTGCTTCACATCATCCTCCTTAAAGGGGTACAATTTAGACACCTTTGATTGCATGGAGCTCTTCCTATCAATCTTGCTCCACTCTTCAGTAATGATTTCTCCCAATTCAGATAGGAAAGGAAAATGTTGCCGTTCCTTTTTGAGTTGTTTGAAAAACTTTCTTTGTTTGGGGAGGGGAGAAGTAGTGGGTTCTTCCCATTTTAAAGCTTCTTTCACTGCCTTGACAAGAGCAGGTACTAAAGCATAATCAAATCCTACTCCTGGATCCTCTGGATCCGATTCGCTGTCAGACAAGAGCACAGAGTGGTGGCTTGGTTGAGAAGATTCCCCAGTCTCTTGTAAGAGCCCTTCACCACCTGAAGGACATAATGGGTCTGAGGGGGATTCCATAGCGTGATGAGCTTCCCTCTGCTGCAGGGATTCCTTTACCACCCTTCTCACCATAGATTCTAAGCGTTGATCCGCACCATCTCTTTCATCTGTGACTTTAGAGAAGCAATGATCACAGAGCGATTTGTCTGATGGGATGGGCATCTTACAGCCCCAACATGAATTAACTGGTCCTCTGCTTGAGTGCGAGTGACCACTGCGTTGTTCAGATCTGGAAGACCTACGGTAACCAGACTTTGATGATGATTTGCGGTGGTGCGATTTTGACGATCCACTGCGACTATGCGCACTGTAATGCGGTTCAGACCTAGAAGGGCTATAAGGAAATATACAAGAAAAGAGAGAGATACAGACCAGGCTGGTATCAAATGCTAAGGAATACTCCACAAATACACAGCAATCCAGCCATGCACATACCTGTTACAAGCGGGCAGGTCACTGGTAGGCAGTGAGGCATCCATGACTAAAAACGCTGACTGTAACAACAATAAACCCTCATAAGCAGCCATACAAAACACAGGAGCAATAATACATCAGAGCAGAACATAACCTACCTTACACCAACCAGAGAATGGCCCCGGGAAGTTGCTGAATCTCCTGCAATCATTCCCAAATCCTGACATCTCTCACTGTGTTTTAAATATGGCGCCCATGACGTCATCAGCGGCGTCAGACGCGAGATGCCCGCGCGCATGCGCGGGAACCAAGCCTCGCTTTGGATATGGGTCTGCGCATGCGCAGAACGCAGCGCTGGACCCGGAAACAGGGGGAGAAAGGCTGCTGGAACGCGGAAGCGTCAGCGCCTATACACAAGAACCAGCTGGCATATGAAAAGACACAGGTAGAAAAGAAAACACATAAACACTGCTGCCATGAAAAACGGAATTTTTACAGCTCACCACTCCACCAACGATCGTCTGGCCGAACAGGTTCAAGCACACACCACCGATCCACCGGGCAGATAATGGCCACCTTACATAGCAGGTAATAAGCCGTGCGCACTTATCTTCGGATAAACAAAGTCTTCAGCGCTACTCTGCCATACACTCCATACCCATGCTTAACAGACAGGGCCTATCGGAGGAACAAAAAGCTTGATAGTCAGCCGACTTGATCGTAGTGAAGATCTCTTCAGATAGGAAACACCTGTCCTATGGAGGAGGACAAAAAAGGAACACGGATAGCAGCTTGGAGCAAAGATTTATGGGAGTAGAGGTCCTATTGGGTAATTATGGAGGCGGGGCTAACCCACACGTATGCTGCCATGGAGCCTGTCAGGAAAGGATTCTACACCAAGCCTCAATAGACATGTGCAGAGTAAAATATTTTGTTTCGGAATTTCGTTTTCGTCCGAAAACTTAATTTATTTAGTTACTCCCGAAATTCGTTTTTATTTATTTCGTTTTTCGTTCAAAAATTGCATTCGTCCGAAAATCCACATGAATTACGGTCGAATCTGTCTTGGAAGGCTAATGGTGTCTGTCGAATGTATAAAGAAGATTCGACGGAGCTAACTATATAGCATACTTTAGAACCCTATTAAAGTCTATGGGACTCCAACGTTCGAAATCTAAAGTGCTAATTTTAAAGGCTAATTTGCAAGTTACTGTCCTAAAAAGTGTTTGGGGACCCGGGTCCTGCCCCAGGGGACATGTATCAATGCAAAAAAAAGTTTTAAAAACGGCCGTTTTTTCGGGAGCAGTTATTTTAATAATGATTAAAGTGAAACAATAAAAGTGTAATATTCCTTTAAATTTCGTAGGGGGGGGGTTGCCTATAGTATGCCTGTGAAGGGGCTCATGTTTCCCGTGCTTAGAACTGTCCCTGCACAAAGTGTCATTTATGCAGGAAAAAAAGTCCTTTAAAATCACTCGCAGCTATTATGAATTGTCGGCTCCGTAATACAGAGAACACTCATTGAAAGTCATTGATAAAAAAATAAATAAATAAATTAAAAAAAAAGCGTGGGGGTCCCCCAAATTCAATTACCAGGCCCTTCAGGTCTGGTATGGATATTAAGGGGAACCCTGCCTCAAATTTAAGAAAAAATTTGACGTGGGGTTCCCCCTAAATATCCATAACCAGACCCTTCAGGTCTGGTATGGATATTAAGGGGAACCCCGCGTCAAATTAAAAAAAAATTGACGTGGGGTTCCCCCTAAAAATCCATACCAGACCCTTTATCCGAGCACGCAACCTGGCAGGCCGCAGGAAAAGAGGGGGGGCGAGAGAGCGGCCCCCCCTCCCTCCTGAACCGTACCAGGCCACATGCCCTCAACATTGGGAGGATGCTTTGGGGGTCCGTGACCCCTCAAAGCACCTTGTCCCCATGTTGATGAGGACAAGGGCCTCATCCCCACAACCCTGGCCGTTGGTTGTGGGGGTCTGCGGGCGGGGGGCTTATCAGAATCTGGAAGCCCCCTTTAACAAGGGGACCCCCAGATCCCGCCCCCCCCCTGTTTGAAATGGTAAGGGGGTACAAAAGTACCCCTACCATTTCACAAAGAAAGTGTAAAAAATGGTTAAATAAAACAAACACACTTTTGAAAAATTCCTTTATTAAAAATAAAAAAATAAAAAAAAGATTCCAGCGGCGGTAATCCACTCTTGCTATCCAGCTACGGACGGTCATCTCTCCAGCAATGTTTTATCTCATCCAGCGCAGCGATCCATCATCCTTCTTCTGTCTCCGTGGAGGAGACACTGCAGGCATTCCGGCGGGTGACGTTTCTTATATACGGAGGGCGGGGCCAACCGTCACCTGACCCCGCCCCCCTCTGACGCAAGGGGAAACCCGGGGTTCCCCGTGACGTATGGGTGACCCCGCCCCCCTCTGATGTAACGGAAACCTGCCTGTGTTACATCAGAGGGGTGCGGGTCACCCCTACGTCACAGGGAACCCCGGGTTTACCCTTGCGTCAGAGGGGGGCGGGGTCAGGTGATGGGTGGCCCCACCCTCCGTATATAAGAAACGTCAGCCGCCGGAATGCCTGCAGTGTCTCCGTGGAGGAGACAGAAGAAGGATGGATCGCTGCGCTGGATGAGATGAGACATCGCTGGAGAGATGACCGTCCGTCGCTGGATAGCAAGAGTGGATTACCGCCGCTGGAATCTTTTTTTTATTTTTTTATTTTTAATAAAGGAATTTTTCAAAAGTGTGTTTGTTTTATTTAACCATTTTTTACACTTTCTTTGTGAAATGGTAGGGGTACTTTTGTACCCCCTTACCATTTCAAACAGGGGGGGGGGGCGGGATCTGGGGGTCCCCTTGTTAAAGGGGGCTTCCAGATTCTGATAAGCCCCCCGCCCGCAGACCTCCACAACCACCGGCCAGGGTTGTGGGGATGAGGCCCTTGTCCTCATCAACATGGGGACAAGGTGCTTTGAGAGGTCACAGACCCCCAAAGCATCCTCCCAATGTTGAGGGCATGTGGCCTTGTACGGTTCAGGAGGGAGGGGGGGGCGCTCTCTCGTCCCCCCCTCTTTTCCTGCGGCCTGCCAGGTTGCGTGCTCGGATAAAGGGTCTGGTATGGATTTTTAGGGGGAACCCCACGTCAATTTTTTTTTAAATTTGATGCGGGGTTCCCCTTAATATCCATACCAGACCTGAAGGGTCTGGTTATGGATATTTAGGGGGAACCCCACGTCAAATTTTTTCTTAAATTTGAGGCAGGGTTCCCCTTAATATCCATACCAGACCTGAAGGGCCTGGTAATTGAATTTGGGGGACCCCCACGCTTTTTATTTTATTTTTTATTTTTATTTTTTATCAATGACTTTCAATGAGTGTTCTCTGTATTACGGAGCCGACAATTCATAATAGCTGCGAGTGATTTTAAAGGACTTTTTTTCCTGCATAAATGACACTTTGTGCAGGGACAACAGCACGGGAAACATGCGCCCCTTCACAGGCATACTATAGACAACCCCCCCCTACGAAATTTAAAGGAATATTACACTTTTATTGTTTCACTTTAATCATTATTAAAATCACTGCTCCCGAAAAAACGGCCGTTTTTAAAACTTTTTTTTGCATTGATACATGTCCCCTGGGGCAGGACCCGGGTCCCCAAACACTTTTTAGGACAGTAACTTGCAGAATCTTTTCTCTCTGTCAAATCTTTTTTCTCTGTCGAATATTTTCTCTATATAATCTTGGACTAATAGAGGTAAGGTTAGGCACATTCGACCACAGGTTCTATAGACACAGATTGTTGTCAGAGTCATGTCGAATCTCCTATTCTATATCGAACTGTTGTAACAATGAAAACGAAAATAAAGCATTTATTTATGTCGGATCTTTCGTTTTTCGGATTTTGTGCTTTCATTATCGTTTGTCAAAACGAAAACGAAAATAGCTGAAATTCGGACGAAAATGCATTCGGACGAAAACGAATGCACATGTCTAAGCCCCAATGTAATGAGAAGATTTACACTAACCACCAATGTAACTGAGACATTTAGCCTGCGTTCACATTTGTGCGTCAGGAACACATGCAAAATCTGCAGCTGCCCTTTAGCAGATACACAGTAATGCCATCAATTGTTAATGACACCCTCACACATCCGCTGACATGTGCCTCGGCACCGTGAGATTTTGAAAAAGGGTTAGGGACCTTCTTCTGCATTTCTAGCGCATAGAGCAGCCCATTGAAATTAATGGGCTGCCCCACACTCAACCTACATCTTTATCCACCCTGGCAGTACACCTTTGCATCATAAAACCCCTGCTAACCTCTGCACCCCAAACCTCCCCCATCCTCTCCACACCAACCCTCCACCCCCTTTAACTCTACCTGCCTACTCTGCTCATCTTTGGACCCACCTATTCGCTTGCCTTTGCAGAACAGGCAGATGTTAGGCTTAATGACCACAGTTGTAGGCAGGACTTTCAAGCATGTCCCTTTACCTCCCCAGTGGGCAGCATTCAGTATAGGTGATGGTGGATTTGACCTGGGGAGGGGGGGGGGGCATGATATATATATGAATGCCACCACTATTTACATGTAAACACAGGGTCTGCAGGTGAGTCATCTGTACACAACAATAGGGCAGAGATGGGCAGCATTAGTAGCAGCACTTCACACTGAGACATTGGGACACAGCATGGGACTAAAACTTCAAGGAGCAAGGGAATTTAAACCAGGATAGTTGGCAAGTATGTGGCAGCTGCTTTGGGCCCCACAACAATGACAGGGCCCAGGGCAGCTGCCCCTTTTGCCCTGCCTTAAAAATGGCCCTGGTGGCGGTGCGTCCTATTATAGGAGAGGACAGGAGAAGAAGAGTGACAGGATTCGATGGGCACAGTGGGAGCATTTGATGGCACAGGGGCAGCATTGATGGGCACAGTGTCTGCGTTTGATGGCACAGTGTCTGCGTTTGATGGGCACAATGGCTGCATTTGATGGGCACAGTGGCTGCGTTTGATGGCACAGTGGCAGCGTTTGATGGGCATAGTGGCCGCGTTTGATGGTACAATGGTTGCGTTTAATAGTACAGTGGCTGTGTTTGATGGCACAGTGAGGCTGCAATTGATGGGGGGTTCAGAATTTTTTGTTTGCACCCCCATACAAATTTTGAGCACCAGCCACCACTGATGTAGATAGGAGGGAATGGAAAAATATAAGCAGATTAACTTCAGCATATAGGCTCAGAATTTGGTCAGGGTAATACATATAGGTATTTATGACCTCAAAGATCACAGTACATACCTTATGAATGCCTTAATTTTCCTTTCTCTCCAGAAGGAAGGCATCATCCAGGGTCCGCATCTACTTCCTGAACCGAGATGCTGGATCAGGGAAGAAACAATTTCAGAAAATCCTGGTGTAATTCTTGGCTCAGTGCTGGGTCAAGGCCACCTAGAACCCAGGACAAGCATGCCAAACTGCCCCCCCCCCCCCCCATTATGTGTCAGCAAAAATTCCCCCCCTCCCCAAAAAATGGTCACTAATTTGCATGATTAGCCCCTAGGCATAAATCCCCCCAGCACAAATCTCTGCCCTCTCCATCCCCTAAATCCCCCCAAAACAAATGACTTGGCCAAAAAAAAACACTCCTAGTACAAATCATCCACCCCTGAAATCCCCCATCCGAGTACACATTCTTTCCCTCCCTACTCCAAGTCCCCCTCCTAGCACAAGTATCCCCCTCCAACACAAACACCCCCTAATCATCCCTACTATCACAAACCCCCTCCCCCATCTACCATATCACCTCTTCTAGCACAAACCCCCCAAATCAATCACTACTCCAGATGACGTCTTGAATGACGAAACACATAGGGCGGCATTACAGAACGTCTTTGCGTCACTTCCGGTCAGGGCGGTAGATGTGTTTTTTTCTCGGCGCCTGTATTTTCATTATACATACATAGTTACATAGTAGGTGAAGTTGAAAAAAGACACAAGTCCATCAAGTCCAACCTATGTGTGTGATTATATGTTAGTATTAGATTTTATATCCCTGTGTGTTGCGGTTGTTCAGGTGGTTATCTAATAGTTTCTTAAAAAGGATGTTTACATTCCTTGTGACAGCAATAAAAGTGATCAAATTTTATTTTTATTTTTTTCAAAACAATTTATTCATTTTAAATAAATAAAGTAAAAATAAAATAAAACATTTTTTTTCAAAGCGCCCGCTGTCCCCGTGAGCTCGCGAAGCAAAGAAAACACATACGGAAGTCGCGCCCGCATATGTAAACGGTGTTCAAATCACACATGTGAGGTATCGCCGCGATCGTCAGAGCGAGAGCAATAATTCTAGCAATAGATCTCCGCTGCAACACTAACCTGGTAACCGTAAAAAAAAATTAAAGCGTCGCCTATTGAGATTTTTAGGTACCGTACTTTGTCATCAATCCACGAGTGCGTGCAATTATAAAGTGTGACATGTTTGGTATCTATTTACTCAGCGTAACATTATCTTTCACGTTATGCAAAAAAATTGGTCTAATTTTACTGTTTCTTTTTTTTTAATTCATGAAAGTGTCCCTTTTCCCAAAAAGTCGCGTTTAAAACACAGCTGCGCAAATACCGTGTGACATAAAATATTGCAACAATCGCCGTTTTATTCTCTAGAGTCTCTGCTAAAATATATATATATATATATATATATATATATATATATATATATATATATATAATGTTTGGGGGTTCCAAGAAATTTTCTAGCAAAAAATATGGATTTTTAGGGTCCTTTCACACGGGGCGGATCAGTTCTGATCCGCCCCGTGGATGTCCGTTTGCTCAGCGGGGATCACTCCGCCGATCCCCGCTGAGCAGGGAGATGACAGCTCCGTCTCTGCACACTGCGCAGGGACGGACCTGTCACAGCGCCGCTCTCCCCTATGGGAGATCGGATGACGACGGACCGCAGTGCCCGTCGTCACCCGATCCGATCCGCAGACGGATGGAAAAATAGCTTTTTCCTCCGTCACACTTTTTCGGATCGGAGCGGGTCGGATGTCAGCGGACATGTCACCGCTGACATCCGACGCTCCATAGACCTCTATGGAGCACCCGTTCAGGTCCGCCTGAAAAACTGACAGGCGGGCCTGAACGGGACGTTAGTGTGAAAGAGGCCTAACTTGTAAACACCATATGCCAAATATAGGCTTAGTCATGAAAGGGATAAGATCACCAGAACTATTATCACTAAGGATAAGGAAAAGCGTTATTTCTGCAAAGCACTGGACACATTTAAGAGCACAAGTCGCTTTGTTTATTTTTGTTTATTACTGTATTATTAGTATTGTTTATATAGTTTTAGTTTTTTTATTAGCAATATAACTTCTGGTACACATTTATTTTTCAATTACATTTTAGGTGACTCTTTATCAATTATAATCATTGTACATTGCACATTTCAGTTTATGTAACTAGCATTTTTTAACAGGGGGTCAAACCCCCTCATTTTTCACTATAACATCTGAGAAACACATAACAGGAGTACGAGCATTTAGGGGTTGTTATTTTCATATACGTCACCAGTACACATCCTTATTAACCCCAAAGGCGTTTATAATTTATTTAGTGTTGCACTCTGTAGAGGGTGTAACACCTAAGCACCAAATATTGTATTTATATGATAAGTATATGTTATATAATAGTATATGTTATATAATATGTTATAAACATTTCATTTCATTTGTTTTCTACATTGGTTTCCTGGATACATCTCAGCACTTTATTTTAAGCACTTTAATTAACTAGTCTCTCTAAGAGGAATAGCGCCACACCTACACTCTTCTCAATCAATAAATCCTCTTCTCCCACCCCCCACCCAACACAAATCCCCTGAACCACCACTCCTAGCATACACACCCAAATGTCCCCTCCTAGAACTATTCTTACCCTCTGCTGCCCCCTCAGTTCCCTTTTGTAGTGTACCCCCACCACCTCACATGATACCACAGTGCCCCGGGCAGCTAACCCTTCTGCCCACCTTTTATCCTGGCCCTGTTCTGGCTACGTTCACAAGTGGTCTGGCACAGATCTGCCCCTTCTTCAGCCTCTCACCTACATCATTTTAGTCTAGGCAAAATCAATTGCCTGGAGGTTAAGGATTGCATTTTAATGTCCGCCTTTTTGAAAGAATATCCTGTTCCTGGGTATTGTGACATGTCAGGAATGTATTCATGCAGACATGTAAAGTTTCTGGAAGGTCCAATTTAGATATATGAGTCTAACATAGTCTACCACACATTATCTTCATGATTTGTTCTCTGTATTCCTTTGAAAGTCTGGCCTGCTTCTGCCCCTTGAGGATTCAGTATGAACACTAATGGGCCAAAGTCAGACTCTTGACTGTGTGCATTCTCTGCCCTTGTCTAAACAAGTGATGTGATTTCTTTTGTAAAATATACCAGATTACAATGTTAGTGTTATTGCAGCACTACGTCATGAATATTCAGGCAGAAACATTTTGCTTCAGTGAAAGAAGACGCCAAAAAACGCTCAGCTAGCTTAATTGCTGTCCACTCATGAGACACATCAAGACAGCTTGTTGTCTGCTTGTGTCATTTCCTAGATGAGGCCACAACAAGAGAGAGTCAACGTACGAGAATAGAAATGTTATAATTGCCCTTGAAATATGAACACTTTGTAATGTGTGAGCGGCATGATGTGCTGTATATCAGAGAATATATACAGTGCCACATTGAGTTTTGCTTTTAGGCCAAAAAGTTCCATTTTGGTCTCATCTGACCAGAGCACCTTCTTCCACATGTTTGCCGTGTCCCCCACATGGCTTCTCTCAAACTGCAAATGGGACTTCTTATTGTTTTCTTTCAACAAGGGCTTTCTTCTTATCACTCTTCCATAAAGGGCAGATTTGCACGACTAATAGTTGTCCTGTGGACAGATTCTCACACCTGAGCTGTGGATCTCTGCAGCTCCTCCAGAGTTACCATGGACTTCTTGGATGCTTCTCTGATGAATGCTCTCCTTGTCCGGCCTGTCGGTTTAGGTGGACGGCCATGTCTTGGTAGGTTTGCGGGTAAGCCATACTCCTTCCATTTTCGGATTGAACAGTGCTTCATCATATGTTCAAAGCTTGGGATATTTTTTTTATAACCTAACCCTGCATTAAACTTCTCCACAACTTTATCCCTGACCTGTCTCGTATGTTCCTTGGCCTTCATGATGCTGTTTGTTCACTAAGGTTTATTGGCATCACTAGGGCTGGTGTCACCCGGTGCAAAAAAAAATGGTGTCACCCCGCCACCAGCTATAGTCCCCCCTCAGTACAGACCCCCCCTCCACTAACTACAGATCCTCCCTCCGCAGTATAGATCCCCCTCCCTCAATACAGACCACCCTCCATCAATATAGACCCCCCTCCCTCAGTATAAACCTCCCTCCTCAGTACAGACACCCCTTCAGTGCAGACCCTCCATCAGTGCAGACCCCCCAGTACAGACCCCCCTCAGTGCAGACACCCCCCTCTGTGCAGACACCCCCCAGTGCAGACACCCCCCTCTGTGCAGACCCCCCAGCAGTGCAGACACCCCCCCAATGCAGACTCCCCAGTACAGATCCCCCCATTCCAGTGCAGACACCCCCCATTGCAGACACCCCCCTCCGTGCAGACCCCCCAGTGCAGACACCCCCCTCCGTGCAGACACCCCCAGCAGTACAGACCCCCCAGTGCAGACACCCGCCCAGTGCAGACCCCCCCCAGCAGTACAGACACCTCCCCCCGTGCAGACCCCCCAGTTCAGACACCCCCCTCCGTACAGACACCCCCCTCCGTACAGACCCCCCAGTGCAGACACCCCCCCAGTGCAGACCTCCCCAGCAGTACAGACACCCCCCCAGTGCAGAAACCCCCCTTCGTGCAGACACCCGCCCAGTGCAGACCCCCCCAGTACAAACACCCCCCTCCATGCAGACCCCCCAGTGCAGACACCCGCCCAGTGCAGACCCCCCAGCAGTACAGACCCCCCAGTGCAGACCCCCCAGTACAGACACCCCCAGTACAGGCACCCCCCTCCATGCAGACCCCCCCAGTGCAGACCCCCCCAGCAGTACAGACACCCCCCCAGTGCAGACACCTACCCACTGCAGACCCCCCCCAGCAGTACAGACACCCCCCCAGTGCAGACCCCCCCAGTGCAGACACTCCCTCCGTGCAGACCCCCCAGTAAAGACACCCCCCCCAGTGCAGAAACCCCCCTCCATGCAGACCCCCCAGTGCAGACACCCCCTCCATGCAAACCCCCTAGTGCAGGCACCCCCCTCCATGCAGACCCCACCAGTGCAGACCCCCCCAATGCAGACCCCCCAGTGCAGACACCCCCCCAGTGCAGACCTCCCCAGTACAGACACCCCGCAAGTACAGACATCCCCCTCCGTGCAGACCCCCCAGTGAAGACCCCCCTCCGTGCAGACACCCCCCAGTGCAGACACCCCCCAGTACAGACACCTCCCTTTGTGCAGACCCCCCAGTGCAGACACCCCCCCTGTGCAGACACCCCAGTGCAGACCCCCCAGCAGTACAGACACCCCCCAGTGCAGACCCCCAAGTGAAGACACCCGCTCAGTGCAGGCCCCCCAGTGCAGACACCCGCCCAGTGCAGACACCCGCCCAGTGCAGACCCCCTAGTGCAGACCCCCCAGTGCAGACACCCCCCACTGCAGACCCCCCAGCAGTACAGACAACCCCCCAGTGCAGACACCCCCCAGTGCAGACACCCCCCAGTGCAGACCCCCTCAGTGCAGACCCCCCCAGTGCAGACACCACCTCCCCGCAGACCCGCCCAGTGCAGACCCCCCAGTAAAGACACCCCCCAGTAAAGACACCCCCCTCCATGCAGACCCCCCAGTGCAGACACCCCCCCTCCATGCACACACCCTAGTGCAGGCACCCCCCTCCGTGCAGACCCCATCAGTGCAGACCCCCCAATGCAGACCCCCCCAGTGCAGACCCCCCCAGTGCAGACACCCCCCAGTGCAGACCCCCCAGTACAGACACCCCCCCCAGTACAGACACCCCCCTCCGTGCAGACCCCCAGTGAAGACCCCCTCCGTGCAGAACCCATAGTGCAGACACCCCCTCCATGCAGACCCCCCCAGCAGTACAGACCCCCCCAGTGCAGACACCCCCCCAGTACAGACAACTCCCTTTGTGCAGACCCCCCAGTGCAGACAGCCCCCTCCATGCAGACCCCCCAGTGCAGACACCCCCCTCTGTGCAGACACCCCAGTGCAGACCCCCCAGCAGTACAGACACCCCCCAGTGCAGACCCCCAAGTGCAGACACCCGCTCAGTGCAGGCCCCCCAGTGCAGACACCCGCCCAGTGCAGACCCCCTAGTGCAGACACCCGCCCAGTGCAGACCCCCCAGTGCAGACACCCCCCCTGTGCAGAAACCCTCCCAGTGCAGACACCCCTAGTGCGGACCCCCTCAGTACAGACCCCCCTCCATGCAGACCCCTGTGCAGGCACCCCCAGCAGTACAGACACCCCCTTTCATACCTCAGAACAGCAGAATATCATACATACACACAGCAGTGTGTGTCCCACAAGCTCGGCTCCTCCTCCTCTATGGATGTAAACGGACAGGGGGGAGGCGGCTTCGTTCCGGCGCGGGACAGTGCAGCGGGCGTTGTTAGCGGTGGCACTACCCACAGGTGTCACCCTTCTGGCGGGTGTCACCCGGGTGTGGCCTACACCCCCCGCACCCGCCTAGTAACGCCACTTCTAAGGTTCTACAAAAAACCTCTGAGAGATTCACAGAACAGCTATATTAATACTGAGATTAAATTACACACAGGTGGAATCTATTTACTAATGTAGCACTGACCCCCAAAGGAGCTGCTGGTATTATTAGGCTTACCATTACCTTCTTGACTGCTTCTCCGTATAGGGTTTCCCATGGTAGATGGCCCAAAGAAATGTGGAAAATGACACTGAATCTTATTTTGGGTTATTTATTTAAAGTAGAAACAGAGTCTCTCAGTTTAGGGTTAGGAGTAAGTTCAAGTACTTTGGACTGCAAAAATGGAAGGTCTTTTTATAAGAAAAATCCAGAGAATAACCGTTTCACAGCTGGATTTCACAACCCCCGGATAGACCTCCTCTCACTAGGCCTAGCAGCCGGCAGGGTGCCAAGGAAAGTCTCTGCCACAGACTTGAGTGCAAAATACTTGAGTAAAAGTGTCTGCCACAGACTTGATTGTAACTGAGGGACGTAGACAAATTTAAAGAGCTATCATACGGTACCAGTATCTCTCAGCCGACCTGGCGATACTGTATGAGTGAAGATCCATGAAGTGTCCTTCAACTGAGCCTCCAAGCTCCTTCAGAGAAGGCAGCCTTGTGCACGGCCTTCTCCTGAAGAGTCCTCCCCTGGGGTTTCTCCAGTTGCTGGGCCTCTACCTTAGATGAGACGGCACCAGACCACCTTTGAATCAATAGGCCCCCGATATCCATTTAGGCCTGTCTCTGCAGTTGTGTCGTCTCGGGCTAGCCAGCCTCGAGACTTGGAAATGCATAGTTCTGCGCCCCAGGCCAGGAGGGCCATTGGGGCTGGTCAGGAGGACCAGAACCAAACAGACAGAAAATATCCTCCCGAGCAAAAAGAAGAACCACTCCCCTCAGCACGTGATGTCAGTACCTTAAATACCACTTCCCAGAATGCACAGCAGGAGAACACTACCACTGGGCCGGTTCCGAAAGAAACGTGGCATTCAATACACCCAGCTAGACTGTGTTCTCAACCTTGCTGGCGGTGACAGCGACACCTGCGGCCAAGGAGAACCCAGTGCAACCCAGCCAGACTGGTACTGAAACCATAAATTTAGTGAAATTAGCCCCAAAACCCAACTGTGGAGCCAGCGCTAAATACTCCCCCCTCCCATTTAGACAATGTCCTCATTCGTCTGGGGAGAAAAGAAAAAAAAACACTTTCAGTCCTGAAAGTTGAGTACCTGAACTTTAAATTTAGGATGGGGAATGGAAAGGAAATAAACAATGAACATGTAATATTTTTAACAATTGACACAGACAAGTTACATAGTACACAAACCCCAATTCCTAACTATCTACACCACCCACTCTCCGGTAGCTTGATAGATGCTCTTGGTGATTCCTGAAAACAAAACACACAAAAAAGAACAACAAAAACACATACTATGGCTACAATCCTAGAAGGCAGAATCTCATTCTCATCAGAAAATGAGACTCTATATCCAGTGCTGAAAACCTACATGTTTGCGTGCAATAGTCCAAACGTTTTTGTGCAGACCCACACCACCTAGTGGTAAGAGTAACAAAATGCAAGTACTTTTAAAACAAGTGCTGTGGCCTGTGGATGACCTTGACACAGAGCTTTCTCTAGCAAACTAACTCTATCTAGCTAGCTCCACAGTCCTTGTAATAATTTTTAGAAGAAAAACTCTCTTTGGTTCTTTCAGGGAAAGAAAAAAAACACAGTCTCAGCAATTACTTTACCAATAGAACCGTGGATCAGGCAAAGTCAGTGTTTTCCCTTTAGCGTCCACCGTAGTGCTAAAAAATAGACAACATTGTCCTTTCCTGGCCAGCAAATAACAACCTTGTCAGAGTAGATGTGTCTCCCAAAGCTCCAATGCTGAAGACATCCGGTGAAATGCTTGTACATAGCAGGGGAACATCCTTGCTTCCTGAAGGGTCAGGTACTTTCAAATAGTCCCAAACATTACTTGCATACCAATGTTCTCGATTTTCCTAAATTTCTTTCATAATTTCCTTGGGAACGTAAGGGAATTCCAGACCATATTTTGTTGCCACCCGCTTGTGACCGTGTGAGCCTAGGCAGAGCTCAAGCACTTCCATCCCCGGGAGGCACACATGAGTTTGGTGTTTGTGCACCATTGCAAAGGACATTTTCTTAGGTTCAGGCAAACTAACAGGTTTAGGCAAAGTCAAGTCAATAGTTGTAGGGGTTCCCACCCGAGGCAATGCACTCCCTGAATTCAAGGCTAACCAGCCAGAAACACTGCAGGTAGCGGCCATATCATCTGCATTGGCCCCTTTCTTTGAAGCAGGCACGGTAGTTGTGGTAATGGTCGATGAGGTAGTGTCCATGACATCTGGAGTGGCTCCTCCGGTAACGGTGGTGACAGCATCTCCCTCTGGGACACTGGTTGTAGTAATCAGTGTAGCAGTTGTAGGCCCTGCCACAGGAGCATACACAGCAGACACCTTGGTGGCAACGCCCGTGGCCCAGTCCATGCAGTATGCCCGAAGCGGCACGGTGGGTTGCTCCACTTTGAGCAAATATTTTCCACACTGCAAACAATGGATAAATGACTGGAGACTTGCGACCAGTCCCTTGCATTTGTCGCAGAACATTCCCAACGCCTCGACGTCTCCCGTTGTGTACAGTACAAAACGCCCCTTTGGTCTCAGGTGAATTCCTGTATCCATTAGTAAAGTCCCAGGCAGTCTCACACTTGTGGGATTTCCCACCAAAGGCATCCTGGGTCCCATGATGGACGATGTTCTTGGCACTCGGAACATTTTCTTTTTTTTCCGCAAGGAAACACAACCTCTTTCCTCTTTCTCCTACGACACACTCACGCGGCGCCTCGTGCAGGAAAAAAAAACAGGCAAGACTCCTCCCAGTAGTTCCTCCGGTCACACAACTCGCTGGCTTTTTCCAACTCCACCCACAATTTACACACCAACAGTGGCCGTCAATCATTCCTTGCAGAAATGGCGCAGTCCAAAAAAAAACACAACCCTCTACCATATAGATTCCATGTGGACAGTTCTTTTTAGTTGCGAAAGGTAACGGTAAATCCCGGACTTGAGCCCCCATATGTAGCACTGACCCCGAAGGAGCTGCTGGTTTTATTGGGCTTACCGTTACCTTCTTGACTGCTTCTCCGTCTAGGGTTTTCCGTGGTAGATGGCCCAAAGAAATGTGGAAACTGACACTGAATCTTCTTTTGAGTTATTTATTTAAAGTAGAAACAGAGTCTCTTAGTTTAGGGTTGAGGGTTATGAGTAAGTTCAGGTAATTTGGACTGCAAAAATGGAAAGTCTTTTTAAAAGAAAAATCCAGAGAATAACCGTTTCACGGCTGGATTTCAGCCAGATTGGTACTGAAACCATAAATTTAGTAAAATTAGCCCCCAAACCCAACTGAGGTTTCAGGAGATTTAACTTTAAAAAACATATAGCGCCTGCTCGTCAGGAGCCAGCGCTACACTAAGTAGGTGACTTATGAGGGCATTTGGTTCCACTAGATTTTAGTTAGGGGTATCAGAGTAAAGAGGGCTGTATACAAATGCACGCCACACTTTTCACATATTTATTTGTAAAAAAATTGAAAACCATTTATCTGTTTTCTTTCCACTTCACAATTATTTTTTGTTTACAAACGGTTTTTATTATAGAAAAGGTCAAAGTACAAATAGTTGACAGTAGAATGAGTTGTACAAGTAAAAGATACAGTTTGGTAATCCATTGTAACTTAGGTAGTGACAGATCAAATAGCAAAGTACACACAGTGGACTTGTAATCAATATGATGTTGACAGAAAAGGGTCTGTAGGTGTGCTTGAGTAAGATAACAAAGGTAGAAATTACATCAATAGTGAACTTTCCCATAGAGTCCATTTATTTTGGTAAATATGCATAGTGTCATATAACGTGTGGTGTATTCTCTCTGACGGATTGATATTAGCCATACGATTAAGAACCTGAGGCCTTGGAACAATGGGTGATCGCCAATTAGAGGCGATGGTCCAGTGGATAGAGCTGAATAAAGTATGTATTAGTCTGGAACTTGCTAATGGAATATCTTTTATAGGGAAGAATAAAAGACACAATTGGGGGGTTAGTGGGATCTTTCTACCTGAAATGCGCTCAGTCATCAGCGTAGCCTTGTGCCAAATGTTATTAAGAAGGGGGCAGTCCCAAAATATGTGTAG
This sequence comes from Lithobates pipiens, assembly GCF_037356315.1. NCBI lineage: Eukaryota > Metazoa > Chordata > Amphibia > Anura > Ranidae > Lithobates > Lithobates pipiens. The sequence goes on along the minus strand of NW_027507718.1, from coordinate 450,438,390 downwards.
CAATGTCCCATGTGTGGGACAGCCTCTGAAACAGAGTGGGGATGTTGAAGGGTAGAAAGAGTTGAGTTTGGAGGGGGTAAGATACCATCTACAGAGCAGTTTAGTGGCAGATTCTCTCATGGTAGTAGTTTTGGTAGATTTGTATAAATTTTCAAATATAGTATCCCATTGTTCGGGGGAGAATGAAACATTTAGGTCTGATTCCCATTGGAGCATGGGGTGCGATTTTTCAGGCATATTGAATTCATTCAGGTATTTATAGATTTTAGAGATTAGTCCTTTATCTCGTGGAGCGGAAATACAAATCTGCTCAAATTGTGAAGGGGGAGAGCATAGAGTCAGGGAGTAGTATTTTTGGTAGAATTGTTTTATCTTACAATACGTTTCTTGTTCTGTAGGAGCCAGGTTGTATTTTATTTGAAGATCAGAAAAGGAGTAGAATGTTTTGTTATGAATAAATGCTTTTAAATTTGTTAAGTTGAGTTGTTTCCATATAGTTAAAGAGGAGGTCCGTTTAAAAAAAAAAAAAAAAAAAAGTCAGCAGCTGCAAACACTGCAGCTGCTGACTTAATAAACACACTTACCTGTCCAGGGCGCCCGCGATGTCGGCCGCCCGAGGCCGACCCATCCCTCGGCTCTCGGGTCCCGGCGCCACCATTCCCTCTAAGGGAAACAGGCAGTAGAGCCTTATGGCTTCACTGCCCGTTTCCTACTGCGCATGCGCGAGTCCCGCAGCTACTGCGCATGCGCGAGTCCCGCAGCGCTTTCTGAATGGGACGCGCTGTGTTCTGGAACACACAGTTCCCAGAACACAGCGCGACCCACTACCCAGAAGACGCCGCGACGAAGAGAGAAGACAGAAGATCTCCGCGGAGGAGGAAGAGGAAGATTAGGATAAAGTGCCTAGCAACAGGCATTTCTGGTAAGTAAAAAAAAAAATTTTTTTGATTTTTTTTTTTTTGATTTTTTTATAATTTTTTTAAAAAATTTTGTTTTTCAGGGTGGCCCTCCACTTTAATGAGTATTGGTGATAATCTAAGGCGAAATGAGGTTCTCCTAAAAAGGAAGCTAGGGGAGGGATTTCAGAGGACATGTTAAATTTGGTGTTTTGTCTGTTCCACAATTGTAATGTGTGTGTAACGATAATATTCAACGATCTTATTTTTTGTGGCAAAATAGACTTGGACCAAAGTAGTCCTTGTAGATGGTAAAGGAGGACTGATTGTTCTTCGAACAGGAGCCAGGGAATTTGGGAGGAAGAGGCATACCATTGTGCTAATTGGTTAAATCTGGCTGACAGATAGTATATCCCAGGGGCAGACTGACCATTCGGGCATTCGGATGCCGTCCGAGGGCCCGCGGCCAGTAGGGGGCCCATGAGAAGCTCCTATGCTGCTGACACTGCTGCGGTGGAGCTGTTCTGCCGCTGCGGGGGGGGGGGGGGCCAAGACACAGCATCTCCCCCTGCACCTCTGGATTTCAGTGGAGTAGGGGGAGATGGGAGGCGGCGATCGAATATGTCGTTACAGCGGCATCTCCCTGGGGCTTGTATTTCTCCTTCACAGTGTATAGAGTGGAGAGGGGAGGGGCCTCTGACCCGGGCAGCTATAAGTTTCACTCTTCAGTGAGTTGCTCGGCTTGTACACTGTTGCCGACTGCTCCCCTCTCCACTCTATACACTGTGAAGGAGAACTACAAGACCAAGGGAGATCCCGCGGTCCACAGACACCATAGAGCTGCTGATCGCCACCCCCCACCTCCCCGTGCTGGGGGTTGGAGGTGCACAGCCAGGTACAGGGGAACCTCGGGGGGGGGTTTAAGTCTGGGGACCCTGAAGTATGGAGGGGGCTCTCTGGGGACCCTGCTGTATGGAGGGGGCTCTCTGGGGACCCTGCTGTATGGCGGGGGCTCTCTGGGGACCCTGCTGTATGGAGGGGGCTCTCTGGGGACCCTGCTGTATGGAGGGGGCTCTCTGGGGACTCTGCTGTATGGAGGGGGCTCTCTGGAGACCCTGCTGTATGGAGGGGGCTCTCTGGGGACCCTGATGTATGGAGGGGGCTCTCTGGGGCCCCTGCTGTATGGAGGGGGCTCTCTGGGGACCCTGATGTATGGAGGGGGCTCTCTGGGGACCCTGGTGTATGGGGGAGGGGCTCTCTGGGGACCCTGATGTATGGGGGCCCTCTGGGGACCCTGCTCTATGGGGGGCCCTCTGGGGACCCTGATTTATGGGGGGCCTCTGGGGACCCTGATCTATGAGGGGACTCTCTGGGGACACTGTTGTATGGGGGGGCTCTCTGGGAACCCGTATCTATGGAGGGGGGCTCTCTGGGACCCTGATGTATGGGGGGCTCTCTAGGGACCCATATCTGTGGTGGGCTCTCTGTGGACCCTGATGTAAGGGGGGCTCTCTGTGGACCCTGATGTAAGGGGGGCTCTTTGTGGACCCTGATGTAAGGGAGGGCTCTCTTGGGACCCTGATGTAAGGGGGGGCTCTCTGGGGACCCCGATGTAAGAGGGGCTCTCTAGGGACCCTGGTGTAAGGGAGGGCTCTCTGGGGACCCTGATGTAAGGGAGGGCTCTCTGAGGACCCTGATGTAAGGGGGGGGGGCTCTCTGGGGACCCTGATATAAGGGGGGCTCTCTGGGGACCCTGATGTAAGGGGGGATCTCTGCAGAACCTGATGTAAGGGGGTGATCTCCGGGGACCCTGATGTATGGAGGGGGCGATCTCCAGGGACCTTGATGTATGGAGGGGGCTCTTTGGGGACCCTGATGTATGGAGGGGGCTCTTTGGGGGCCAAGACACAGCATCTCCCCCTGCACCTCTGGCTTTCAGTGGAGTAGGGGGAGATGGGAGGCGGCGATCGAATATGTCGTTACAGCGGCATCTCCCTGGGGCTTGTATTTCTCCTTCACAGTGTATAGAGTAGAGAGGGGAGGGGCCTCTGACCCGGGCAGCTATAAGTTTCACTCTTCAGTGAGTTGCTCGGCTTGTACACTGTTGCCGACTGCTCCCCTCTCCACTCTATACACTGTGAAGGAGAACTACAAGCCAGGGAGATCCCGCGATCCACCGACACCATAGAGCTGCTGATCGCCACCCCCCACCTCCCCGTGCTGGGGGTTGGAGGTGCACAGCCAGGTACAGGGGAACCTCGGGGGGTGGGGGTTTAAGTCTGGGGACCCTGAAGTATGGAGGGGGCTCTCTGGGGACCCTGCTGTATGGAGGAGGCTCTCTGGGGACCCTGCTGTATGGAGGGGGCTCTCTGGGGACCCTGCTGTATGGAGGGGGCTCTCTGGGGACCCTGATGTATGGAGGGGGCTCTCTGGGGACCCTGATGTATGGAGGGGGCTCTCTGGGGCCCCTTATGTATGGAGGAGGCTCTCTGGGGCCCCTGCTGTATGGAGGGGGCTCTCTGGGGACCCTGATGTATGGAGGGGGGCTCTCTGGGGACCCTGATGTATGGAGGGGGGCTCTCTGGGACCCTGATGTATGGAGGGGGCTCTCTGGGGACCCTGGTGTATGGGGGGAGGGGCTCTCTGGGGACCCTGATGTATGGGGGCCCTCTGGGGACCCTGCTCTATGGGGGGGCCCTCTGGGGACCCTGATCTATGGGGGGCCTCTGGGGACCCTGATCTATGAGGGGACTCTCTGGGGACACTGTTGTATGGGGGGCTCTCTGGGAACCCGTATCTATGGAGGGGGGTTCTCTGGGACCCTGATGTATGGGGGGCTCTCTAGGGACCCATATCTGTGGTGGGCTCTCTGTGGACCCTGATGTAAGGGGGGCTCTCTGTGGACCCTCATGTAAGGGGGGCTCTCTGGGGACCCTGATGTAAGGGAGGGCTCTCTGGGGACCCTGATGTAAGGGAGGGCTCTCTGGGGACCCTGATGTAAGGGGGGGCTCTCTGGGGACCCTGATGTAAGGGGGGCTCTCTGGGGACCCTGATGTAAGGGGGGGCTCTCTGGGGACTCTGATGTAAGGGGGGCTCTCTGGGGACCCTGATGTAAGGAGGGGCTCTCTGGGGACCCTGATGTAAGGGGGGCTCTCTGGGGACCCTGATGTAAGGGGGGCTCTCTGGAGACCCTGATGTAAGGGAGGGCTCTCTGGGGACCCTGATGTAAGGGGGGCTCTCTAGGGACCCTGGTGTAAGGGAGGGCTCTCTGGGGACCCTGATGTAAGGGAGGGCTCTCTGAAGACCCTGATGTAAGGGGGGAGGGGCTCTCTGGGGACCCTGATGTAAGGGAGGGCTCTCTGAGGACCCTGATGTAGGGGGGGGGCTCTCTGGGGACCCTGATATAAGGGGGGCTCTCTGGGGACCCTGATGTAAGGGGGCTCTCTGGAGACCCTGATGTAAGGGGGGATCTCTGCAGAACCTGATGTAAGGGGGTGATCTCCGGGGACCCTGATGTATGGAGGGGGCTCTTTGGGGACCCTGATGTATGGAGGGGGCTCTTTGAGGACCCTGATGTATGGAGGGGGCTCTTTGGGGACCCTGATGTATGGAGGAGGCTCTCTGGGGACCCTGATGTATGGGGGGCTCTTTGTGGACCCTGATGTAAGGGAGGGCTCTCTGGGGACCCTGATGTAAGGGGGGCTCTCTGGGGACCCTGATATAAGGGGGGGCTCTCTGGGGACTCTGATGTAAGGGGGGCTCTCTGGGGACCCTGATGTAAGGAGGGGCTCTCTGGGGACCCTGATGTAAGGGGGGCTCTCTGGAGACCCTGATGTACGGGAGGGCTCTCTGGGGACCCTGATGTAAGGGGGCTCTCTAGGGACCCTGGTGTAAGGGAGGGCTCTCTGGGGACCCTGATGTAAGGGAGGGCTCTCTGAGGACCCTGATGTAAGGGGGGGGGCTCTCTGGGGACCCTGATGTAAGGGAGGGCTCTCTGAGGACCCTGATGTAAGGGAGGGGTTCTCTGGGGACCCTGATATAAGGGGGGCTCTCTGGGGACCCTGATGTAAGGGGGGCTCTCTGGAGACCCTGATGTAAGGGGGGATCTCTGCAGAACCTGATGTAAGGGGGTGATCTCCGGGGACCCTGATGTATGGAGGGGGCGATCTCCAGGGACCTTGATGTATAGAGGGGGCTCTTTGGGGACCATGATGTATGGAGGGGGCTCTTTGGGGACCTTGATGTATGGAGGAGGCTCTCTGGGGACCCTGATGTATGGAGGAGGCTCTCTGGGGACCCTGATGTATGGAGGGGGCTCTCTGGGGACCCTGATGTAAGGGGAGGCTCTCTGGGGACCCTGATGTAAAGGGGGGCTCTCTGAGGACCCTGATGTAAGTGAGGGAGGCTCTCTGGGGACTTCTTTACATCGGAAGACCCCCGTTCTGCCTTTGTTGGAAACAATCGTCGGGGCCCGCTGGACCCCCTGATTAGCTCTCGGTGTGTCCAATCAAACAGCGCTCAGACCCGCAAGTGCAGAATCAAGTACCTGTATGTGATTCTGCTCACAGGAGACGCAGCCCCACAGTAAATGTACGTGGTTAATGTGAGTTTATTTTTCTTTATTTTCTTAACTCTTTAAACCTTTATTTTGAACATACAGTAGAGAAATTCTGTCACCAATGCATATGATGCACCAGTGCAATATATACGTGGTGCTTTGTGAGGGTGTGGCTTGTGTTTGGGTGGGGACAAAGGGGGCCCCATGATCCCCTATTGCCCGGGGGCCCCATGAGTTGTCAGTCCGCCCCTGGTATATCCATAAATTTGGGATATTCAGACCTCCCTTTTTTGGGGTCTAAACATTAGGGAGTAACTGAACCTTGGTTTTTTGTTTTTCCAATTGAATTTGTTGATTTCTCTTTGGAGAGAATCTAATTTGTTTTTGGGTACTGAAAGGGGAAGGGCTCTAAAAAAGAATAGAAGTTTAGGTAGTATAACCATTTTTATGGCCACTATTCTGCCAGAGAATGATATTTGATATGAAGACCATGTGTTCATTACATTTTTGATGTTATTAAATATTGAAGGGTAATTAGCGTGCAATAGTGTTTTGTAAGAGGGTGTAATATGGATTCCTAGGTATTTAAATGAGTCTGAGCTCCAGGTGAATTGAAATTTGTCTTTAAGTGTTGTGATCATGGTTGGTGGGATATTAATGGGAAGGGCAGAGCATTTACACAAATTAACACTTAGGCCAGTCAGGTCATGAAAGATGTCCAGAGTTTTGGTCAGATTTGGTAGGGAAATGAGGGGATCCGTCAGAAAGAGAAGGACGTCGTCAGCATAGAGGCTTAGTTTAAACTCCCTGGACCCTTTAGTGTATCCTTTGATATCTGTGTTATTTCTGATCGCACAGGCAAGGGGCTCTATTGCAAGGGCATCATTCAAGACTCTAACCTAAACTCTACTTCCATACTTCTACTCAGTCTTGATATCCACAAAGCATTTGACAGCGTCAGCTGGTCATATTTAGATATATTACTCCCTAGATATGGCATAAACAGAGAGTTTCTTCATGGCTTTAAAGCTCTATACCATAACCCACGAACACGCATCAAACTCCCAGGTTTCAATTCTGACTTTTTCCCTTTGAGCAAGGGTACTAGACAAGGATGCCCACTTTCCCCACTCCACTTCACAATTATGTGCCACTTTGTGTTGGTCTATCACATAAGCTCCCAATAAAACACATTTACATTTTTGGTTGTAACATGAAAAAATTTGGAAAATTTCAAGGGGTATGAATACTTTTTCAAGGCACCGTATACCGTGCCTCTTCTATGGTGTGCAGGAGAGGAATCTAGCACAATCTGACAATGGTATGTTCATATGCTTTGTTTTATATAGCAGTGGATTCAGCAACTTTGGCGATACAGAGCAAGGCCTGGCTGTCATATTGACTTCTGTGAACTTCAGGGGGTCAGAAGCAGGGAGAATCAGACTAGGTGTATGACAATCATCCTATGTACATACTTTGATGAAGCAAAGGCCAGAACTAGCTAACAAAGTCCACAGGGCTTTTAATCTGCCACTGAAAGTGTCTGTGATATGGTGGAGGTAACACAGGCTCAACCAAAGTACAGAGAAATTTAGGTGCAAATTGGTCTTCACCAGAGCCTCTGATGGTGGAAATGGGCCGGAAGCCCTAGCAGTTTACTTTGCTGTAACTGACACCAGATAGTAGTCAGGTCCAGGCATGTACTGGCCATTGGGACTACCGGGAGTTTCCCGGTGGGCCGATGGCTCAGTGGGCCACTCTGATGTAAGGGGGCTGGTGATGGGACACTCTGATGTAAGGGGGTGCTGATGGGACACTCTGATGTAAGGGGCGCTGATGGGACATTGATGAAAGGAGGTGCTGATGGGACACTCTGATGTAAGGGGGCTGGTGATGAGACACTCTGATGTAAGGGGCGCTGATGGGACACTCTGATGTAAGGGGCGCTGATGGGACACTCTGATGTAAGGGGCGCTGATGGGACACTCTGATGTAAGGGGCGCTGATGGGACACTCTGATGTAAGGGGGTGCTGATGGGACACTCTATTGTAAGGGGGCTGGTGATGGGACACTCTGATGTAAGGGGCGCTGATGGGACACTCTATTGTAAGGGGGCTGGTGATGGGACACTCTGTTGTAAGGGGGCTGGTGATGGGAGACTCTGATGTAACGGAGTGCTGATGGGACACTCAAAATGTAAGTGGGCCGGTCTGGATGAAGTCCAGGGCCAAATTTCTGTCCCAGTCCAGCCCTGGTCAGGTCCATACAGGAGTGAAGGCAGGCAGCAAGCAAGAGAGCAGTCAGATCCGAGCAGAGGTCTAAGCAGGCAATGAGCAAGAGAATGCTAGTTTCAACTGGGTCAGCAACAAGCAAGCAACTGGCAGGCAAGTACTATAGCTCTTTAGCTCTCAGGTAGTTGGCACTTGGCAATAAGACACAGCACTGGCCACTTCAAAAGTTGGTACTTTAATACCTTTACTGGTTAGAGGGCATTACCAGAGTCATTTCAGGGAGCTTTGGAAAACCTGGCAAAGTCCTGGCAAGCATTTTAAAGAGTAGGAGTTCTGGAAGACTGGCAAAGATTTTGAGAGTACCTTAAAGTGATTGCAAACCCTTACCTTATAAAATAAACTATTAAGTTTAAAATAGAAATAAAAGGCACACCATTTATGTATAGATATACAGAAACATTATAAATACCCTTTTTTCCTCCATTTTTATAAGTGATTACATTCCCTCTGTTTTGAGCTGCATAAGAGCTTGGTGGAGAGAAACAGCAGCACACTGATTTTCCCAGTGAATGGCTGTGCAGGGGGTGTGTACCAGGACAAGTCTTATCATTGGAGGAGTTTCCAGCACAGCTGAACTGACCATGGTGTGCTCTCCTGCCTAGTGTGGTCAGTCTTTAATAGGATAGCAGAGAGCCTGGCAGAACACCAGGGATTTCACACAAAGGAAGCAATACAGAGAGAACAGGAGACTTTTTCATACAAGCACATGGTAAAGCTGGCACATATCAGGAATATGAAATGTTTACATATTCTTTAACCACTTGCCGACTGCTGTCGGCATATATACGTCGGCAGAATGGCACGGCTGGGCAAAGTAAGGTACCCGTATGTTTCTTTGAATTTGCCACCGTGCGCGTTATCCCCTATTTTGTAGACACTATAACTTTTGCGCAAACCAATTAATAAATGCTTATTGTGATTTTTTATTTTTTTTTTACCAAAAACATGTAGAAGAATACGTATCGGCCTAAACTGAGGGAAAAAAACTTTTTTTATATATTTTTGTTATTATAGCAAAAAATAATGCGTTTTTTTTTCAAAATTGTCGCTCTTTTTTTGTTTATAGCGCAAAAAAATAAAACCTGCAGAGGTGATCAAATACCACCAAAAGAAAGCTCTATTTGTGAGAAAAAAAGAACATCAATTTAGTTTAGGTAAAACGTTGCACGACCGTTGTGCAATTGTCAGTTAAAGCAACGATGTGCCTTATTGCAAAAAATGGCCTGGTCAGCAAGTCGGTAAATCCTTCCAGGGCTGAAGTGGTTAAATATATTCTATTGTTATACTGATGTGGGCAGTCTGGTACTTTCTTGCCATCTTGTGGACATAGGGTTTTTTTTTTTTTCTTGAAAATTCTTTTTATTGAGTTTTACATTTAAAGATACAAAACAGAGCTACAAACTACATTCTCCAATAACAGGTGAAATTGTTGGTATATTATAGGTATCAGCTACTTAGGGATAGCATTAAGCAAAAGTAACAAGATGGAAGTCACAACTCTTATGCCATGTACACACGGTCAGACTTTCTGGCAGAAAAAGTCAGACGGAATCGTTTCATTGGATATTTCGATCGTGTGTGGGCGTCAGCGGACTTTTTTTTTTTTTTAAATTCTGACGGACCTAGAAATAGAACGTATTAAATCTTTCCAACGGAGTCAATTTCTATCGGGAAAACAGTTCTTCTGTATGCTGTTCCGATGGACCAAAAACGACGTAAGGACAGCTATTGGCTACTGGCTATTGAACTTCTTTTTTCTAGTCCCGTCATATGTGTTGTATGTCACTGCGGCAAGTCAGTTTCCGTCGGAAAAAAACATCAAAGTTTATTCTGACAGAAAAACCGGTTGTGTGTACGCGGCATTAGACATGAGAATTAGGTGTGGGTTCACCTATACACATATGTTCACCTGGTTTTGTTACATACTCTACTAGTTTGGAGGTTCAGGGTCAGTATTAGTAGACAGGTCCTCAACCCAAATGTCACAAACCTTGTGGAGCTTTTTAGGGCATACTCTCGCTAAATAGGTGGCCTTGTACAGTGGTAAATTAGTGTTAACAAATTTTTCCCACTAGGTTAAAGTTGGGGCAGATGGAGATTTCCATTGGAGAAGAAGAATTTTCCTTGCATACAGTAATAGCAATCCTATCAGAGTCCTGGAGGCCCTAAGATGAGCCAGAGTATCCACCAGACCCAGCAAGCAAACCTCCACAGTTCGGGGCACCTGGATAGTGGTTACAGAGAGTTTTACTGAGACTACCGTTTCCCCAAAAGTTTGGATATGAGGACACTGCCAAAAAATGTGGATAAAGTCCGCTGAGCACTGCCAGCACTCCACAGGAACAGAGAGGAATATTCAGTGTAAACGTGTAGGCGTGAGGTAGATCCGGGGTAGGAGTTTGTATTGAATAAATCTGTCCCTAGCGCAGACCAGCTGTAGAAAGGCACATTCCCACTTCTCCTCCCAATCTTCATCATCTAGGCTAGAGACATCTAGTGCTCATTTCGATTTAAGCATTTCCAACCCCGAGTGGACAGATGGAGACATGGTCTTATAAATATTGGAAAGAGATTTAGTGAGGGAGACATGGTCTTATAAATATTGGAAAGAGGTTAAGTAAGGGTATCATCTCTAAGTTCATTCTCTAGGGTCCAGGTATAGAAGACTACTGGTTGCTGTTTAAATTGTATTTGAAAGGCATATACATTACGGTGGTCAAATTGCATTTTTATGTTATCAAAGGTCTTTAATTCTCCGGCTAAACATATCTGCTCTAAATATTTAATGCTCTTCACCTCCCAGACTTGTGGGTCAGGTATAGAGGTGAATTCTGATAATAATGGATTGATCCATAAGGGAGTATGTGACGAGATATGATCAGGGGGGGTTAGGGCGTAAAGTTTGGGCCATCAGCCAGGCTTTCAATACTGCTTTCATGGCTGTAGTTAAATGGAGGGCAGTAGATGCACCTCTGTGGATGAGGTTTTTAAGGGCCTCAAAGGAGCCTACACAGGAAGATTCTAATACTACAGCTGCATTTGTATCATTTTGCGTGAGCCAGTTATGGGCATGTGTAAGCATGGTGGCTAGGAAATACTTATGGAGATCTGAGCATGCAAAGCCACCCCATAACCATGGCCATTGCAAGGTTGTCAACTTGAACCTCGTTGGTGTGAGCCCCAAATGAAAGAAGTTAGACTGGAATTAATCATTTTGAAATATTTTTTGGGAATCCATACTGGCGCATGTCGGAGAACATAGAGGAAACCTGGTAATAATTTAATTTTAAATAGATCTATGCACCCTATTAAAGACAGGAAGATTGACCCATGCTCTTAGTTTGGACTTCATATGGTCCAGAAGTGGTGCTAAATATAAAACACAATAGTCCAAGGTATTTTAGTAAATATCAATACCTAAATATTTGTTAATGCATGTCCATAGAAGAGGTAGGGTAGGGTCAGCTTTATCTCTGGCCTCTCTATCTATTGGTAAAATTTGAGATTTCCCCCAATTAATTTTCAGCCCTGAGTGAATGAAAAAATCAGACATTGGATCATTCAGAAACAGTATGAGGTAATCTGCATACATAGCTATCTTTTCCACTAAGGTTCCCACACGGATACCAACCACTGTAGAGGCCTTCTTTATGGGCATTGCCACCGGCTCCATCACAATATCGAACAGTACCAGAGACAATGGGCAACGTTGTCTTGTACCCCTCCTGACTGAAATGGGTTCTGAGAGTTTGCCCCCTAGTTTGACCTCAGCTGATGGGCAGGAGTAAAGCAAATGCACTCATTTCAGAAATTCCGGCCCAAACCCCATAGTCTCGAGCACTGAAAGCATATAAGGCCAGACCACAGTGGGGGGGTACTGAGCAACTCCCGTGGGGTGGCTACAGATGGGCCCGGGACTGCTGAATATAACTGGCTAAAATAATTTGTGAATTCGTGTAGGATGATAGCGGGGTCAGATGTTACAGTATCATCTGCACAAAATATGTTTGAGACTACCATTTGGAACCTATTCTCCACCACCAGATTAGCAAGCATCTTTCCATTCTTGTCCCCCGACTCGAACACTCTGCCAGCCACAAAGCGCAGATCTAAATGAATTGCCAAAGCCATATGTAAAGACAAGTTACATTTTGTCTGTGCAAGTAGCTCAAAGTTGTCTGCATTCGTTGAGCCAGAAAAAGTTGCAGCTGCCTTCACCTCACATTCCTCTAGGTCAGGGGTGCCCAACCAGTGTCCCGGGGGGCCACATGTAGCCTGCAAAGGCCTCTGATGTGGCCCTCAACCTCCTGCTCTAAGATGGCAGGTTGGCAAGCCCAGATCATGGACTGCCGACTAGCCATCCCAGAGCAGCAGTTTTGTGAACAAAGCCATTGGTAGTGGAAGCAAGTGGCTGCTGAGAAGAGCCACATAAGCCAATGCTTCCTGGATGGTGCCCGCTCCTGTCACAGGCGGAGTGATACCAAATGCACTCTACCTGGGACAGCAATAGCCAGCGATACTAGAATGGAAGACGGAAGTTTACTACTAAATTCACAGTATATATGGATATATCTGTTTTGCAGTGGTTACTGGGATGCTTTCAAACTGATCCGCAGGTACAGTGCAGCTGCAGGTTACCTGCATTGAGCCATACACTTCTGTTATTACCTGTGGGTTTTTTTGCGCCTTCAGAAAGTGCGCCACACCTGCAGAATATAGTAGAAGCTTATGGCAAAGTGCAGCTAACCCGCAGAAAATCCATAGGTTCACTGCGCTGCACCCGTGCTTTGGGCAAATCGCAGCGCATCAGTGTGAAAGCAGCCTTAGGCCCCTTACTTACTGTTCACCTCTATGGAGATTAGTGTTTCTTGTGTTTGTTTACACCCGCCTACCTAAAAAAAAACAGAAAGGGTTCTGCCCCTTCCGTCTGGGCGAATCAGATTGGATCAGAGGGCCCATAGAGTAGAGTGGGCTGTGTCTGTGGTCATGGACCTGTCATCCTCCCGCTCTGCTCATTGTGGCCCGCGATCAGTTAACAATTCACTTACTCTTCAAAAGGTTGGGCACCCCTGCTCTAGGTGTTGTATTTGTGAGGATAAATACAATTTAACTGCTTTAATGGCAGATACAGTAGGTGCCTACCGATATTGTGTTTCCAGCGCGATCCTGTCGCGCTGGTTACCAGCGACAGGCTTCTCTAACCAGTGCGATCCTGAAGTCGGAAGAAGGGGCAGCAGCGACAGAAGACCAGGCCTCCGCTAGTAAAAGAGCTAAAGGAAGAAAGCGGAGACCCGGCAAGAAGAACCGAAGAGGGGGAGAAGACACCCGAAGTCGGAAGAAGACCCCCGGGTGGCGGCGGCTAAGAAAAAAGCCGGACTCCTCCGCTAGTAAAAGAGATAATAAAAGAGCAGAAGATAGCGGAGGAGTCCGGCGAGAAGACCCCCCAAGACGGAAGACCCCCGGAGCAGTGCAATAAATTATTATAAAGTATTGCAATTACTCATTTGTAAAAATCGCCATCTTGTGGATGGCCATATTATAACTATTGGAAATTACTATAATTAAAAATATAACAGGGGGAGGTAATTACTCATTACTAATGGTTGCCAACTTGTGGATATATCTAGTATGACTATCAAAAAATTGCTATAATTAAAAATCATAAAGTAAGGGGAGAAATGAATTGAAGCGCCATAACACAACTTAGTAATTAGAAATATAGCAATTTAAGTCAATGTCTACATTGATACCAGCAGGGTGCAAGGTATTGATTTTAGAAATCCATTCTGCTTCATTTTTTGAGATCCTTTGTTTCATATTACCTCCCCAGCAGTGCGGTACAACGCTGTCAATCTCACAAAACAAAGCCACACTAGGATCTTGATTGTGACAAGGTCTGAAATGGTTAGACAGACTGTGTTTTGGAAACCCAATCTTAATTTTGTTGAGGTGTTCACTAATTCTAATTCTCAACTTCCTAGCAGTGCGCCCCACGTATTGGAGCCCGCATGGACAGGGGAAATGTCCATAAGGCAAAAACCAGAAAGCAACTGAAGAAATGTGAAAAAAGGTTAAAACAAGTAAATATAATATATCTTCCTATCTATTTACTAATGCCAACAGCATAAGGATTAAACATAGTTAATGTTGATTGAGAAAGTGAAGTTTCGCTTTAATCTTTAACTCTTTGTTAGGATGGACAGTGTTTAACTTGTTTACAACTGATAATGATGATCTGCCCACACAGTAAAGACAGAGTTCGTTATTTAAAATGGTAAGCAAGAGTTTTTATATTTTTTTTAAGTTATGCTTTGATGATTCAGAGCATGTAACAAACATAAAGTAGGTTAATTTTACAGCGATCAGTGCACTGATTACTGTATAAATGTCACTGTCAGGGAAGGGGTTAACACTAGGGGGAGATCAAGGGGTTAACTGTGTCCCCTATGTGTGTGTTGTAATTGTGGGGGATGGGACTGACTTAGGAGATGACAGATCATGGTTCCCAGCTCGTAGGAACTCATGGTCTGTCTCTCCTCTTCTCACAGAACTGAGGAGAGGAGACACGCATCCCTGTTCTGTCCCTCGTTCCCACGATCGCTCGTGGTCGGCGACCATCACTACCGCTGGTTATGAGCATCAGAACCCCTGATGTGCAGTGGGTGCATGCGCGCGCCTGCTATCTTGCTTAAAGGGGCCGACGTACAGCTACAACGGTTTGTGGGATCGTGCCGACCAGCTGCCATCATTATACAGCGGCAGTGGTTAAAGCAGGTGTAGCTGCATTTAGGCGCGTTTAGCCCAGGTTCACACTGACAGCGGGAATGAAATTGTGCAAGTTCAGCTGAATTCCCGCATGTCAGTCTGACTTCGGGGGGCGATTTCAAAGACATCTCTGCTGCACAGATATCAATGGAAATCACACCCCGAAGTTGCGAAAAGTAGTAAAGAAACTACTTTTGGGAATCTATGTGGTGTTGCAAATGTTGCACCGATTGTGCCATTGCTGGCAATTGCTGCCGATTTGGCATGCGATTTGACATGTCAAATCGCATGCCAAATCACTTCAATGTGAACTAGGGATTAAGTGCATTTAGAGTGTCTAATTAGATCTTGGATACACAGAATTCTATTTTCTCTAAATACAGCTGAACTGACGGCACCTAAATGCAGGTAAACCAGTGTTGCCAACCTATCAGATTGAAATTTACTGACACAACAAGCCAACATTTACTGGCGCAGCCCAGTTTTTACTGCCATTTCCAAAAGTTTAAAAATTACTGTTTTAAATGCAAATTTAAGTATTTAGGCTACAAACAAGTACAATATGCAATTAGCAATGTGATTTAAGGTAGATAATAAGGCAAAAAAAATATTTATTTTATTTTCAATATAGTAAGTAAGTAGCTTAAGGACAAGAAATTAGAATGGGTCATGCGCACACATGAAATTTTACTCTCAAAGTGACACTGACAGCAGTGTGCAGCAACACAGATGATGATGACACCTCACCAACATGACACGTCCCCTCCTGAGTCACAGTGACAGTCTCTCTCCAAGCCAGGTGGTCCCTTCAGTCCCCTCCAGTCTAAACAGCACTGACGGTCCTGCTCCCGGCCTGCCTTGCTCCCGTCCCACTGACCCGCACACGAGGCTCTGGCTGCTATGCTTGGCTCCCTTGCACTATGACATCACATGACATGCTAAGGCACCGCCTCCGACAGAGCCACCTGAACACACTGTAGCAAGCACTCGGATAGTCTTGGCTGGCACAGTTATATTTTTTACCGTCAACCTTTTCCTTTTACTGGCATTTACTGGCAGGAGAAATTTGCCTCTTTGTTACTGGCTGCCAGTAAAAATACTGCTGACGGTTGGCAACACTAAGGTAAATACACAATGTGAATGCATACCTCCCAACTTTTGGAGATGGGAATGAGGGACACCTATCAGCAAAAGTATGCAGGCATAGGACACACCCTTTGCCACGCCCCCCTTAATGGAGAATTGTACAAAACAATAAGATTGGTTAAACCCACAAGTGCTTTTTTTACCACTACTATTCCTTTATATTGGCTTTTGACATTTATAAAAGCAGCAATTTAGAAAGTAGATGAAAGGTTTAGTGCTGGAAAACACTTTTTGATATAGAAAAAGTGCATTTTATATACAACTATATAGATCAGACCAAAATGAGGTACAAATGAGGAGGCATGAGGGACAGAGGGACATATCAGGGACAGTCCCTCGAAATCAGGGGCAGTTGGGAGCTATGCGAATGGCATATGGTAATTGAAAAATCAATACATGCATTTATTTGCATGTAGAATGGTCCTCTAAACCTAAATAAATGCAGATTTGACAGCACCAGTGTGAATGAGGCCTACAAGCTTGCTGTACAGTATTGGCAGAACCCTGTGTACAAAGCCAAAAGTGTATCCTGTGCTGAGAGAAAGGTACAGATGTCATTGTTGACCATCTACATCGCCTGGCTGTCATGCTCTAATGACTTCAATACTTTTTGAGTTCTTGACCAGGAACAAGTATTCAGATCAGGAGTTCTGGTTTCACTCTGACTTAGAGCTGAACTTCAAGGAGGCATAAAAGACACAATTCAGGGAGCTTTGTCATTGAGAATATATCACATCTTATGAAAACCAGCATCATGTTGTATGGCGGAGCTCATATGGGCGAGGAAGGCAAAAGAGCCAATCAGTTGTTCTGCAGTGCTAATGTGCTAATGTGCCAACGAGTGACATACAAGAGGTGAGAGCAGAGTGACAAAGGGATGAGCTGCTTTTCTTTTCAATGTCCAGTCAAAGGCTGGGGAAAGACCTGTAAGCGTTGCTTAATGTTGATGTTTAATCTGCTCATATTTTGCCATCCTGGGTTTGTCTTCCCCCCTATTAACACGTTAATGAATATAAAAAATAAATAAATACATTTTCATGACATACCATAATTTGGACCCAGTGACATCATTTCTGGATGTCGGTGCTTCTCTCTGCAATGCAGACAGATTATGGTTAGTAGGAGGGGTCAGCAGGGTGCTGTACATAAATTCCATGAAAAAATCCAGCTTCAACAGTCTTCTCAATAGCTCTCACCTTTGATGTCAAGCATTAGGCTGGCTCAAATGCAAATATAAAAATGCCTTAAAGTGGGTGGAAAGGCTGAAGGTTGTTTACCTGCATGCGCTCTATGCATGAAGTAAAAAAACCTTCCATGTGATGTCCCCACCACAGCCCCCCTAATACTCATCTGAGCCCCCTTTCGATCCAGCAATGTGCACGTGAGCCTCGGCTGTTCCAGGTCTCTCTCTTCTCATTGGCTGAGACAGCAGCTGAAGCCATTGGCTCTGCTGTCAATCACACCAAGTGAGCCAATGAGGAGAGAGTGGGGCCGAGCCATGGCTCTGTGTCTTATGGACGCATAGACTGAGGCTCGAGAGTAAGAATGCCCCAGTGCCCTTAAAGCAAGGGGTTTGCTATTGGGGCACTGGTGAAGGGGGAGGAACCAGGAGCACTGACGGTGTGACCAAATCCCCATATTTGCTTATTTGATTATTATGTACAGGTGCTTTAAATAGTCTTGTAGGATTTAAATTAAATTTTTATGTGTGCGCTATAATCTTTTGTTCTGTTTGTATGCTCTTATGGGAGTACCATCTATAATGTGATGCATAGTTAAGGTGTGCCCCCCCAAGACTTTGCATGCTGGGTAATAGACACCCAGAAAACGCACTGGAAGTGCAAATGAAATGCTTATGCATTTTTTCAGCGGAGCATTGTGAAAGCGGATAGACAAAAAAACAAATTTTTTGGCAGGTAAAGCAGCTCCTATTTAAGTATTTCATCCTTGTATTTATCTTTTTAACTGTAATTCACCTTTAATGTTCTGCATACTTGTTCTGGGTCACTAACTCAAGTGACTGAAGCAAGAGGAAGCCAAGAAATTTAAATTTTTGGAATGCCAGCAATTGCAACCTTCATACTACTCTTAGTAAAAGTTTTCTTTAAACAGCTCAATAGATGATGGAGCGTATAATTCTATTAGAAATTCAAAGTTTTTATTACACAGGAACAAGTGACATAAATGAAACCATAATTCTGGCCACATATTAGACTTGCATAAATCTAACTGCATAATCCCTCCCAGCTGCTAAGGAGACTTCCTGACCTCAGCCGAATAGGAGCCAAAGCTGCAGATCCCCTCTGCGAGATATTCACTATGACTGTATGGATCAAAGTAGAGAACAGCACCATTAAGACAGATACACTGTTAGAGGATAGAGAGAAGAGAGATCCCTCTACATCGCTCACTCCCAAACAAGAGAACCAGTCTCCTCAGGGGACCAAGCTTGTTTTAAATAGATGCAGTTGCTTCAAATTAGAGAACTTGGCAAGTGCTAGTGAATAGGAGTGGAGTATAGAAGAGAAAACTTCATCATCTGTAAGTTGTAGACTTAGTCCTTTCCCGGAGATCAGACAGTCTGCTGGAGTGTCACTGTGCCTGGAACACTTTACAGAACCTTCCGGAATAAAAGGCTCTGATCCCTGCACAAACTTATGGGACTGTTTGGTTGCAAGAGTATTTCTGGGATGTCGGATGACAATTCCAATTTCCAAATTCCAACATAAGGTAAGAAAAAGCATTTGTGCCAAGTAGCTGCAGGGTGTAACAGTATAGTCATCACATTTTAGAGTTAATACAGAAAAATAAAATTTCATGTTTTCTAGGTACTAGTAAATTAAATCAGCCACCAGATAATTTTATCTCTAAAGGATTCTGCTAGAGAGATATCTAAGTAGCAGTTCCCAGTGCTGTTTCTTCTCCCTTGGACTCTCACTCCTTCAACTGAATTCTCCATAAAATATTTGTAAGCCAACTTTGCAAGTAAGATCTTCTGACCAGTTGAAGGTGGGCAGACCTGCAGATTCAGGAGATGAAATCTTGTTGGTAGATGTTTGAAGGTTTTCATTTATCCAGGTCATGGTATAGCTAGTATTACTTAGTCATTGGAAATTTGACTTGTTTAGTAATGTTGATGACATTTTTGACTTTTTTCGAGGTGGCTTCTTCCAATCTAATGAGTGTTAGGAACATACCCCACAGTGAGATAGCTTCCAGACACTAGTTTGACTTTAGCAAGCTCTAAGGATAAATGTTGAATGGGTCTTCATTATTTCTAAGGACATCTTGTTGCTAGGGATCAAGAGAGATAAGAGTATTTTTGAAGATGTTTTATAATTCTTCTGAGTTGCTTCTTCATTTCTAATTAGTGTTGGGAACATACCCCAAACAAGAGTATGTTCCAGACACTGGTTTAAATTGAGTAAACCCTTAGCATGAGTGGTCAAAAGGTCTTCAGTATTTTTAAAGACATCTGCTTGCTGTGCTTTATATGAGATAAGAGTAATGTTGAAGATGTTTTACCACACTTCTGTCTGACCTCTGCAGTTCTAATGAGTGTTGGGACGATACTCCCCACTAGGGTATGTTCCAGGCACTTGTTTGAATTGAGTAAGCCCTTAGGATGTATGGTTGAAAACAGTCTTTAGTATTTCTAAGGATGTCTTGTTGCTGTGCTTCATGAGAGATAAGTGACAAATCAGGCTTGGGTACCAACTTAAGTAGTATGGGGAATGGGTTACTAGTGCAATATATCATCCCACTAATAGGGAACAATAAAAGCAAGAACATGGTTAGCAAGGTAGAGGCGAAATCTATCTGTTCATGTCAAAGGTAGTTAGTTTGCCTGTGTTAGATGTAAATGCAGTGTTTAGTTTGTATTGTTAGTTTAGTACAACCTTTCCCAATATTCTAACCCCAGAGGAACCTTTAAAATAATTTTCAGGTCCCATGGAACCCTTTCTAAAATTCATTCACCAGGGAGCCAGGAAAAATCCCTCTTATATTGGTGGCAATTGAAGAATAATCCACTTATCGTGGTGGTTGTGGAGGAACGCCCCCATTCCAGTGTTGGCAATTGAAGAATACCCCCTTACAGTATTGATCAGGATGACAAACTTATAGACAACTAAAATGATTGCTGGTTTTCCTGCACTTGGCTCTGCCATGTGGTGTTCAATCAAGACATATAAGGCACCATCAGATAGGAGGTCAAGCAGAAACCCCTATCAACCTTTGGAGGAACCCTAGGGTTCCATGAAACCCTGGTTGAGAATGGCTGGTTTAGTATTTACATTTATTACCCCTGTAAAATGAATTTGAAGAGATTAAAATACCCCCAAAAGCCATTGCTTTTGGTTTGAAAAGTTTAAATGGCGAGTTGCATATGGATATGTAATGTTCTTCAACAAGAACAATGCTGTATCATTGATCCAACAATAGGTAGCGCACTAACTATACAGTTAGATGTTTATGATATGATGTTCAGTAGCTGTTTCATTTGATTGCCTGTGAATTAATATGTAATGTTCCTCTGGGAAGAACAAGCCTGATGCAATAACAGACAGAGCTATCAAAATGAGGGGTCTGATAAGCCTCATTTTTTATGTGCAGAACTACAACTTTGTTACAGAGGTAAATTTGTTCTTTTTTTTTTTTCAGAACATAAACTTTATCAATTTGAGGTTTTTGGCAGGGAAAGGAGGGAGGGAAAGGAAGATCTGTCATTTACTAAATAGTAATGTCTTTCTTCCAAGAATTCATAGTTCTTCCTTTTTAGTCTTTAAAAGTGAAGTGTGGGAATTGAAAAAAAAACAAACATACATACTCACCTAGGTAGATGAAGCATCGGTCCGATGCTGCATCTGTCCCCAGCCATCCAATAACTGAGAAGATGAGAAGACAAGAAGAAGAAAGATAGCGAACTGTGCAAGCCGATATCTTTCTTTTCCCTCTCTTCTCATGTGTATACATTATGGATGATGGTCATGCATGTCACATTAATTACTAAAAACTGAGAGATCAAAGACCGCTGACTGCTCAGTTCTCTTTCTTCAGTGAGCAGAGAGCTGTCAGTCACCCGCTCTCTACTCTGTCCCTCCAGTTCTCACTGGAGCTCTCACTGAAAGGTCAAGCATCTGGGTTGATCCAAAAATTTAAGTTGGAATCTCTCCAGAGCTGTGAAAAGCTGATTGATGAGTGGACTTTAGTCCTCTGTCGGCTGAATATGGGTCACAGAAGTGGAGAACTAAGTGCACTTCTGTGACCCACAGGAGAAGTCGGACCAAAAGAGTGTTGGCCCTACTTCTCTTTTAAAATAATGTGTCACTGGTATTACTTATTCTATTGGACATACTGTATATAATTTGTGTGTTTATATTCTGGAAGACATTTCTCTTCCATGGGAGGTGAAAAATTTCGACCTTTGTCATTTCTTTTTGTTTTGGTCACTGGTCAGCATCATCAGAGTTAGGATTTATTGCTGTACTGGAGATCAATGCTAAGAGGGGGCGGATTGTTCAAGAGGTAATAGGTGTTAATGAATTGGATCTATAAGGGTCTAGACTTAAAACCCAGAAATAAACTTACATTTTTCTTTTGTTTATTCCAACTTTTCTGTAAGTTTCTGGTCATTTACAGAAAGTCTTCTTACTTTACCTTTGTTGCTTAAAATATATATTTTTTTCTTTATAGTTCCCTATTGCTGATTTTTTAACCGATTTTTGCTTTAAATGCCTTAAAACAAATATTTCCCCTAATGGAACATGCTTCTTGTCCTGATTCTGATGCTCTGTGCCTGCATAGCTGAGTAATGGCCACTCCCCTCATCACAATCAGCCTCGTGTGCAGACTTGTAGTGTGAAGGAAGGGGGAGTGTCTGACCAGATCTGAGATTATTGAGTGCACTGGTTGAACTCTAGTGACTATTGGACTGCATTGTCATATTTAGACATACTGTACAACTTCTGTTACAGAAAAGTAGTGGTAAGACTAAAAAACGTGAAGATGTTTAGACTTTATCAGGAAACGTTATTAGCACAAATCTTTAGATGTCTTTCTCCTAATTGTTGTAACATACGATATAGTATTAACAGATATTACAATTCACTTATGTAACTTTTTATCATGTGCTTAGCTTAAATTGCCTTGCTTTTTGACTGGTTTAATTGAGACTTATTTATAGGCAATTAAAATTAGAAATCCCATTTATACATTATTTCAATCTTTATACTATCTTATAATATTTTTATTAATATAAAATCATGTTTTAAATTTGTATATTTTTAACATTTTTAGAACTAAAAAATTCTTTCTATAATTTAAAATATAAACATATTTTCATAATATTTATAGGTAATATGAAACTTAGTAGCAATATTTAGTTGTTTTTCTTTATCGTTTAAGTGTTATATTGAAACTCATCTTATCCTATTCATTATATCTATTTCTAAACCTGTGACATTAACTTCAGTGTACTTTCATGAATTCACTTGTTCTAACTACCAGTAGTTAAAGTGGAGTTCCACCCAAGAGTGGAAGTTCCACCTTAAGCACTCCTTACCCTCTTGGCATATCATTTTTTTTTTGGGGGGGGGGAGCAGGTACCTAGTTTTGACAGGTACTTGATCCCACTTCCAATCGGGCCACCTAGGCTGCTCGCGAAGAAGTTCTCCTCTCGCCCTCTCTCCCTGCAATCTTCTGGGACACGTTACAGGTCCCAGAAGTTTGCCCGGCCATTGAGGAGGTGTAGTGCAGTGTGCACCCGGCTGTGAAGCCACAAGCTGTCACAGCCAGGTGCCCACACTTGCAATGCTGGCCCTGGGGAGAGACGAGGGAGAGAGCCAAGGGCTCAGGCGGCCGAATCGCTGGACTGTGGGACAGGTGAGTGTGTGTTTATTAAAAGTCAGCAGCTACACTTTTTGTAGCTGCTGACCTTTAATAAACACACAATTGGCTGGAACTCCGCTTTAAGTGTGGTTATGTGCTTTATTAACACTAAACTTTTGTTGGTATAATGCAGCTCAATAAATGCAAAAACAAATTTTCAAAAAATATTTTTTCTTTTTTCTTTTAATAGAAGGATAAATCAAGTAGGAAATGTATTTGTGACAAGAGACAAACATAAGGAAAATAATATAATTGGATATATTACATGTATTACACTTATCACAGATGAAATAACAGTAAAGTAATTTCCCTTGTATCTGCACAAAATGTGAAAACCTTGTTCTATTTAAAAAAAAAAAAATGTATATATCATCATCATACCAATTTTCAGCTTTCAGCGCTGTCGCACTTTGAATGACAATTGCGGAGTCATGCTACACTGTACCCAAACTACATTTTTATAATTTTGTTCCCACAAATAGAGCTTTCTTTTGGTGGTAATTGATCACCTCTGAGATTTTTATTTTCTGCTAAACAAATAAAAAATGACCAAAAATTTGGAACAAAAAATATTTTTTTTTGTTTCTGTTACAAAACTTTGTAAATAAGTACGTTTTCTCCTTCACTGATGGGCACTGACGAGGCGGCACTGATGGGCACTGATGAGGTGTAGCCAATGAGCTGGCAATGATGAGGTGGCACTGATGGGCACTGATGATGGGCACTAATATGGGGCACTGATAGGCAGCAATTATGGGCACTGGTAGGTGGCATTGATAAGCAGCACTGATGGGTACACATAGGTGGCACTGATGGGCACTGAAAGGTGGCACGGATGGGCACTGATAGGTGGCACGGATGGGCATTGATAGGTGGCATGGATGGGCATGGATGGGCACTGATAGATGGCACTGATGTACAGTAATTGATGGTATGGATGTATGCCAAACAATAATGCCTACCAATAAGTGATGCCCATTGTGAGCACTGATTGGTATTCGTTGTGGGCACTGATTGGCATCCATTGTGGGCACTGATTCCATACATGGTGGTCTAGGGTGGCATACCTGGTGGTCTCATCCCTAGTGGTCCTAGTGGAGTCCCTGGTGGTCCAGTGTGGGCATACTTGGGGAGGGGGCTGCGCTGATAATCAATCAGCACAGACCCCCCTGTGAGAGGATTAGCCGATTGGCTCTCCTCTAGTGAGGAAAAGCTGATCAACAGCTCTTCTGTTTACACTGTCATCAGCCGTGATTGGATGTGGCTGATCACTTGGTAAAGAGTCTCCGTCAGAGACTCTTTACCGAGATTGGTGTAGTAGTGTGTCAAGCTGACACACCGCACCACCAATCGCCGCGGTGCACGCCCCCATGGCCGCGGCTGTTATCCTGCTGGACGTCATATGACGTCTGGTCAGAATATTGAAACCACTTTGCCTTTGTCATTTTGCTATATGGCGGGCGGCAAGTGGTTAAAGTGGATGTGATTTTAAAAACTGAAGGTTTGGTATCTTATAAAGAACAGCTAGTAACATTATTTGTGGCTAGGCAGTTTCCTGAAAATGTACCTTTTTCCTTTAACTCCCCCTATATACAGTATCTGAGAACATTATTAGCAAAAATCTTAAAGCCCAACTTCAGGAATTCATTATGTGAAAGGTGTTCATTATGTGAAAGGTGCCAGAATAAGGATTGAATACCTTATTCTGCTTTTCAGCAGGGTCCCTCTAGCCCGGCGACTATATAAGTTGCAACAGGCCAGGGTCACACTCCAACCTTTTCAACATAAAATGCAGGGTTAATAGCTATATATTGACGCCAAAGGTCTTCTAACAGACTGGAGCTTCGGGGCAGAGGAGGTGAGTGCTGGAGTGTGGAGTCTGGTAAGTGATAGAGCCTTTTTATCTCTCCCCTAAAAATACTGAGTATTTATTGGATTTGGATTGGATTTCTTTAAGAGCTCCTCTGAGAATTACCTCCCATTACCCCACCCCTCCCACACCTAAATACACTGAGCAATATTATAAACGCAACACTTTTGTGTTTACCCCTATTTATCAGGAGCTGAACTCAAAGATCTATGGCTTTTTCTATGTACACAAAAGGCCTATTTCTCTCAAATATTGTTCACAAATCTGTCTAAATCTGTGTTAGTGAGCACTTCTCCTTTGCCAGAGATAATCCATCCACCTCACAGGTGTGGCATATTAGGATGCTGAATAGACAGCATGATTATTGCACAGGTGTGCCTTAGGCTGGCCACAATAAAAGGCCACTCTAAAATCCCTTTCACACTGGGGCGATTTGCAGGCGCTACAGCGCTAAAAAAAGTGCCCTGAAAGAGCCGCTTCTCACACTCCAATGTGAAAGCCCAAGGGCTTTCACACTGGAGCAGTGCACTGGCAGAACGGTAAAAAAAGTCCTGATACAGAGATGACCACTGGAGCACAACATTTACATTTTTACTTGCTGTTTACTTATGAAATAAAATAACCAAATCAATATACTGTATAATACACTTAATACGTGGATGTAATGGAAAAATAAATTATGATCAGGTAAATTTCATAATAAAAAGTCAAAACATGTACTTACTAAAATATGCTATAGTCTCCCACTGAGTGGCAACTTTTGCCAATAGATAATTTGCTAGTCGAAACACATACACTGTATTCCTGCCAAAACATTTGCAATGGAATGCACATACTCGTGTAACCCAAACTACACTTTTCACAACCTGCTGAACTCCACTATATGCAAGAGAATACACTGATAACCTCTGCCTGAGATGTCTCCTTTCTGTAAATCTACTTACATACGCCCCACTTTCACCTAAAAACTTACATAGCAGGCATTCCCACTTTTAGCCTAATTCCAGCTTTCAGCTAGTGTGTGTCACCTGTTGACTTGCATATTTACATTTATTTTGTGACTTTTGAAGGAATGGATAATAAGAAAACTTAAAGGTGTTTTTGTATATTTTCTGGGAGTTTGTATTTATAAAAAAAAATCAACAAGATATCCAGAATCTGGCTATTTTGGTCTGTGGCCCATATGTATATCCATATTTACCACAACACATAGTATTATACAAACCGCAGTGTTTGAGGTGCCATCATTTTGAATGGCACTCCAATGCACATGAAATTGTACTACCTCCCTCCCCACACTACCCACCCAACAACCTTTAAAAAAATATACAAGTTATAACAGAGTGGTTATTTAACCACTTGCTTACTGGGCACTTAAACACCCTTCCTGACCAGACCAATTTTCAGCTTTTGGTGCTCTCACACTTTGAATGACAATTACTCAGTCTTGCAACACTGTACCCAAATTAATTTTGTGTCCTTTTTTTCCCACAAATAGAGCTTTCTTTTGGTGGTATTTGATCACCTCTGGGGTTTTTATTTTTTGCGCTATAAATGAAAAAAGACCGAAAATTTTGAAAAAAAACGCATATTTCTTTTTTTCTGTGATAAAATTTTGCAAATTATAATTATTTTTTCATAAATTTTGGCCACAATTTATACTGCTACATATCTTTGGTAAAAATAACCCAAATTAGTGGATATTATTTGGTCTTTGTGAAAGTTAGAGAGTCTACAATCTGTGGTGCGAATCGCACAAAATTGATCACACCTGATGTACTGGTGGCCTATCTCGCTTCTTGTGACCCGAACAAGTCAGGAAAGTACAAATACCCCCCAAATGACCCCTTTTTTGAAAGTAGACATTCCAAGGTATTTACTAAGATGCTTGGTGAGGTTTTTGATGTTGTCATCTTTTTCCCACAATTCTTTGCAAAATGAAGATTTTTTTTTTTTCTCACAAAATTTTCAATGTAATAGGTTATTTCTCTCACATGGCATGTGTATACCACAAATGACACCCCAAAATACGTTCTGCTACTCCTTCTGAGTATTACGATACCAAATGTGTGAGACTTTTACACAGCCTGGCCACATACAGAGGCCCAATATTGAAATAGCACCATCAGGCGTTCTAGGAGCATAAATTACACATTTCATTTCTCAACCACCTATTACAGTTTTGAAGGCCCTGGAGCACCAGGACAATGGAAATGCCCACAAAGTGACCCCATTTTGGAAAGCTAACACCCCAACGTATAATCTATGAGGCATAATGAGTCGTTTGAATGGTTCATTTTTTCTCCAGAAGTTTTGGGAAAATGTGGAAAAAAAATGAAAACGCATTTTTTTACGCAAAGTTGTCCATTTATAAGATATTTCCAACACATAGCATGTACATAGCAAAAATGACACCCCAAAATACGTTCTACTACTCCCAATATTGAAATAGCACCATCAGGCGTTCTAGGAGCATAAATTACACATCTTATTTCTCAACCACCTATTACAGTTTTGAAGGCCCTGGAGCACCAGGACAATGGAAATGCCCACAAAGTGACCCCACGGGGCACTGACGACACGTGGCACTGACAGATGGCACTGGAGGCAGATGGCACTGGAGGCAGATGGGGCTGACAGATGGGGCTGGCAGATGGGGCTGACAGATGGGGCTGGCAGATGGGGCTGACAGATGGGGCTGACAGATGGGGCTGACAGATGGGGCTGGCAGATGTCGCTTGCAGATGGGGCTGGGGCTGGCACTGGGGCTGGCACTGGCAGATGGCACTGGCAGATGGTGCTGGCTATTTGCTCTGGCTAATTGCTCTGGCAAATGGGGCTGGCAGATGGCACTGCGGCTGGCAGATGGCACTGGCGCTGGCAGGTGGCACTGGCAGGTGGCACTGGGGCTGGCGGCACTGGGGCTGACGGATGGCACTGGCGCTGGCAGGTGGCACTGGCGCTGGCAGGTGGCACTGGCGCTGGCAGGTGGCACTGGCAGGTGGCACTGGCACTGGCACGTGGCACTGGCACGTGGCACGTGGCGCGTGGCACTGGCACTGGCACTGGGGCTGGCGGCACTGGGGCTGACGGCACTGGGGCTGACGGATGGCACTGGCGCTGGCAGGTGGCACTGGCACTGGCAGGTGGCACTGGCAGGTGGCAGGTGGCACTAGCAAGTGGCACTGGCAGCACTGGCACTGGCGGCACTGGTGGTGGCAGGTGGCACTGGCAGGTGGCACTGGCAGGTGGCACTGGCGGCACTGGCACTGGGGCTGACGGATGGCACTGGCGCTGGCAGGTGGCACTGGCAGGTGGCACTGGCACTGGCGGCACTGACGGCACTGGGGCTGACGGCACTGGGGCTGACGGATGGCACTGGCAGGTGGCACTGGGGCTGACGGCACTGGCGGCACTGGGGCTGACGGCACTGACGGCACTGGGGCTGACGGACGGCACTGGGGCTGACGGGCGGCACTGGGGCTGATGGGCGGCACTGGGGCTGACGGGCGGCACTGGCGCTGGCAGGTGGCGCTGGCAGGTGGCACTGGCGCTGGCGGCACTGGGGCTGATGGCACTGGGGCTGACGGCACTGGGGCTGATGGCAGGTGCTGGCAGGTGGCACTGGCGGCACTGGCACTACTGGCAGATGGCACTGGGCTGACAGATGGCACTGGGCTGACAGATGGCACTGGGGCTGACACTGGCACTGGGGCTGACACTGGGGCTGACACTGGCACTGGGGCTGACACTGGGGCTGACACTGGCACTGGGGCTGACACTGGCACTGGGGCTGACACAGGCACTGGGGCTGACACAGGCACTGGGGCTGACACTGGCACTGGGGCTGACACTGGCACTGAGGCTGACACATAGATCGCTCTCCCTCCTCACACGCTGTCTCTGTGTGAGGAGGGAGAGACACGGCAATGGGAGATGATCTCATATTTTTACACATGAGATTATCTCCCATTGGCAGCTGCGATCGCGCTGTGAACGGCCGCTTTGATTGGCCGTTCACGGCGATCTGTATTTGCCTGTCTCCGGGAGACACGGCAAATACAATACTTCCGCGATGCGCGCCCCCGGCGGCGCGCATTGCGGAAGTAAACACCAGGCCGTCCAGGGACGGCCAGGCGAAGGAAGCCGCCCGCTCTAAGGCCGTCATTCGGCTATAGGGCGGGCGGGAGGAGGCTAATTGCCATACTCAGATGCAAGCTCAGGTCCCTTAAGCTCAATTTTCCACAACACTCTAGATTCTTAGACATGCTCAGGGAAGATTTCCTTCTTCAGCAGCTCAGAGAGGTCACACTCGATAAGGTAGATGTAGGTGGGCAAGTTATCTGCTGCCAGGTAAGCTGCCATCCACTGTCAAACCCAATATACAGGCAGCCAAGCCAGAGCTAATAGTATGGACGTAGCAATGTGGACTACAATTGCAAAGTACAGTGATCCTCCGATATTTCTATAAATCGCATGTTCCTCTAGTGCCCAGCCTCACTAACTGACATAATATACATGAGCCAAACTAAAGGGGTTGTGGGGTTAGTAGTTCCTCAGAATGGCATTTGCTTCGCATGGCTATACACCTGGACTACATATCCCAGGAATCTTTTCTACCATCAGAGAGATTGCTGGGAGGAGCTATAAAGGAAGCCCCATGCTCTCCTCCTCCTGGGCCTGATGTGTGACGGACCTCTCCGTGCATGGAGAGCGGGGTCGCAGCCTACCACACGGGGTACAACATTCCAACCTGGATGAGAAGAGTCTAGAACTGCTTGCTGTTAGTCAGACATCCATCCAGCACCACTTCGGTCATCTGACAACACGTGCTTCAAGCTTCACATCGGGAGATCGTCAAAGTGTATCGGCTGCACAATCGTCGCTCCAGGAGCTGCTGTTCCAGAAGGCATTGAATCGGCCTGGTCGCTGTTGAGAGGGTAATTGCCCACCTTTGCAAATCTTTCAATTCTTACTTCACTCGGACACTGTGTACATACAACTTTACCTTGGGAATACTTTACTGCACCTATTTTTGAACACTGTACATAGACATCTTTAGCTTCTTCTATCTCAAGAAATCTCATTGTTTGTTACTGCACCTTATTGGATACAATTAATGAGCTCTCACTGCGGTGAAGACCATCAGACCTGCAACTGGGACATTGCTGTCATTACTACTTAAAGGGCCCTCATACCATTACTATTAAGCCTGATCTCTCATTACCCTGTTTCCCCCAAAATAAGACCTAGCGTGATTGTCGGTGATGACTGCAATATAAGCCCTACCCCCCAAATAAGCTCTACCCTGCTTTCCCGAAAATAAGCCCTACCCTGAAAATAAGACCTTCAAGGACTTTAACTAGGAATTATTTGGGGGGGGTAGGGCTTATATCGCAGCCATCACTGACAATCACGCTAGGTCTTATTTTCGGGGAAACCGGGTAGGATTAAAGGTTAATAGGCCGACCTAGGTTCCCCTTTTAGAAGTTTGCCAGTATAAATACTTAACATTTGTTTATCCTTTTAGGTTCAAGTAGTATTCTACTGTACATATGTGTATATAATATACTTTTTACCTACAATTATCTTGCCTTGTGTTACCCAAGAGGGATTCCTCTACTGTGCTAGGACTGTTACCCAAAGCTCAGTAGATCTGTTGCCTCCTCTGTGTAACAATATCCTCTTTGAATTGTTCCAGTAAACGTTAATAGTATATAAACGCACTTGTTTGACTTATTACTTCAAGGTGGTGCAAAGATGTCTGAGTGTCAGGTGGGTTGGAATGTTCACAAGGTCTTGGCGGTGCGGATGAGCAGGTGAATCCAAGCAGTCCCCAAGGGGGTCATGCTACATGCAGTTTCTCTATTCTCAGCTACGGTGGGGATCCTCTCCCCAACTGCTTCCAGAGTACTCCAGTTTCAGTGGGGTGTCCCTTTGTTCTTGGGCCTTGGTTCCCTCCAGCTGCTCACCTGTGTTTAGGGATGAGCCGAACACCCCCCGGTTCGGTTCGCACCAGAACTTGCGAACGACCCCCGCGTTCGGTACGAACGTTAGAACCCCATTGAAGTCTATGGGACTCGAACGTTCGAATTGGAAAGTGCTAATTTTAACGGCTAATATGCAAGATAGTGTGCTAAAAAGGGTTTGGCGACCTGCCTCCTGCCTCAGGGGACATGGGTCACTGCAAAAAAAAGTTTTAAAAACTACCGTTTTGGCGGGAGCAGTGATTTTAATGACGATTAAAGTGAAAAAAAAAAGTGAAATATTCCTTTAAATATGGTGCCTGGGGGGTGTCTATAGTATGCCTGTGAAGTGCCACGTGTTTCCCGTGTTTAGAACAGTCCCTGCACAAAATGACATTAAACGGAAATAACACCATTTAAAACTGCTTGCGGTTTTAATGTTATATCTGGTTCCTGCAATATGGTTGAAAATCATTGAGAAACATGGCATGGGTAGCCCTCCCTGCCCATTACCAGCCTATTTGGGTCTTGTACACATATTAAGGGGAACCCCGTACCCATATTAAAAAAAGGAAATGCGTGTGGCCCCCAGGCCCTATATACTCAGAACAGCAGTATACAGGCGGTGCAAACAAGACAGGGACTGTGTAGGTTTGTTGTGTTAAGTTGAATCTGTTTGTCATTTTCAACCGGTACATTTTTAAAGTGTAGCTCCAGTCAAAAAAACTATCTTTAAGCTTTTTGGAAAACATAGGGAAGGGTTATCACCCCTGTATAATTTTGTTTTGTCGTCCATCTTTTTTCATCTCACTTGCTGCTGTCTCCTTGCGTTTGCAAGTAGGAGATGTTTGTAAGTTGGATGTTTGAAAGTAGGGGCCTGCCCTATATTATAGCGGTATGTACTGGGTACAGAGCACGCAGACAGCACGCACTATCTCCTAACACTACTGACTGCAAGCTCTATTATTAACCACTTGTTAGCCCAATGTTTGCATAAAGTGAAAGATGAAGTTATGCTGAGTAAATAGATATCAAACATGTCACTCTTCAAAATTGCACGTGCCCGTGGAATGGCGCCAAACGTCGCTACTTAAAAAATCCCCATAGGCGACGCTTTAAATATTTTTTTACTGGTTACATGTTTTGAGTTGCAGAGGAGGTCTAGGACTAGAATTATTGCTCTCGCTCTAACATTCTCGGCGATACCTCACATGTGTGGCACATGCGAGCACATGGGGACATGGGCGCTTTAATTTTTATTTTATTTTTTTATTGTTCATTTTACTTTATTTTAGTTTGACATTTTTTTTCCCAAAAATATATTTTTGATCACTTTTATTCCTATTACAAGAAATGTAAACATCCCTTGTAATAGGAATATGGGATGACAGGTCCTCTTTACAGTGAAATCTGGGGGGTCAATATGACCCCACATCTCACCTCTAGGCTGGGAAGCCTGAAATAAAAAATTAAAAAAAAGATTCTGGCTTTGATCGTACTGGCGAGTTGGTAGAAGCACCAGAGGGCGGTGAGGGGTGGGGGGCGTCTATGGCTGGGTACTTCAGGGTATCACCGAGTATGGCTGGGTATCTCTGAGTATGGCTGGGTATGGCAATTTATGGCAGGGTATTACAGAGTATTGGCGGGGTATTGGCGGGGTACTACAGAGTAATAGCAGGGTACTGCAGAGTATTGGGGGTACTGCAGAGTAATGGCGGGTACTGCAGAGTATTGGGGGGTACTGCAGAGTAATGGGGGTTACTGCAGAGTAATGGGGGGTACTGAAGAGTAATGGCAGGGTACTGCAGAGTAATGGCAGGGTACTGCACTGCAGAGTAATGGCGGGGTACTGCAGAGTAATGGCGGGGTACTGCACTGCAGAGTAATGGCGGGGTACTGCAGAGTAATGGCGGGGTACTGCAGAGTAATGGCAGGGTACTGCACTGCAGAGTAATGGCGGGGTACTGCACTGCAGAGTAATGGCGGGGTACTGCACTGCAGAGTAATGGCGGGGTACTGCACTGCAGAGTAATGGCGGGGTACTGCAGAGTAATGGCGGGGTACTGCACTGCAGAGTAATGGCGGGGTACTGCAGAGTAATGGCAGGGTACTGCACTGCAGAGTAATGGCGGGGTACTGCACTGCAGAGTAATGGCGGGGTACTGCAGAGTAATGGTGGGGTACTGCAGAGTAATGGCAGGGTACTGCAGAGTATGCACTGGTATTGCAGAGTATTGGCAGGGAATTGAGGGGTTAAATTCGGTGAGCAGCGATGTGGGCACTGCAGATGCAGCCCACATCGCTGCTGACACGATCTCTTTCCCCTCCGCTGTACCGATCGGTACAGAAAGGGGAGGGAGGAACAGGCGTCATAACATGACGCCGGTTTGTTTCCAAGTGATCCCTCCGTCATTTGACGGAGCAATCACGTGGTAAACGGCCGCTATGAGCGGCCGTTTACCGTGATGCGCCGGGTCCTATGGACCCGGCGGTCACGGACGCTCTCGAGTGCGCACACCTCGGGGCACGCGAGAGCAGAATTCTGGGAGGCCGTTAATTAACGGCCTCTCTGAGTTAAACAACCGCCCTGAAGCCGTTAATCGGCAATGGGCAGTTGTTAAGTGGTTAAAGCTAGATCACTAGCTATATAGGTGAGGTGAATATAGTGGTGTATACTGCAGTCAGGGCACAGACAACAACCACTACACAGCAGCAAGATAGGAAATCAGCCAAAAACGATTGGTGTGTACTGTGTTGAAGGTACACAGAACACCCACTGCTTCAGATGCAAAGTAACACACTACAGGAAGCCGCCTTAAAGGCGGCCTTATATAGTGTGGGGCGTGCACTACACAGTCTGAGCTATGATTGGCCACAGGCAGGATGCCTGTGGCCAATCATGGCTCTCCTCGCTGCCGGCGCTGCGATTGGCCAAGCATGCGGGGTCACAGTGCATGCTTGGCCAATCATCGGACAGCAATGCACTGCGCCAACGCAGTGCATTGTGGTCCGCGCGCGCGTCACTCGAATTTTGACGCGAACGGCCAAAACGTTCGGAATTTGCCGAACGCACGAACGGCCAATGTTCGAGTCGAACGTACGTTCGACTCGAACACGAAGCTCATCCCTACCTGTGTTACCTATCTGCAGTCTAAACTATTAATCAAGACAGCAATACCAACTATTTATTTACTCTATATAAGACAGCCTTCCGATGAGCCAGCTTAATTAGCATAAAATGTATTGGTTAAACATAACCCCAACACTGACTTGATTAATTTCCTGATTTCTTTTAGGTCTATGCAGAGATTTTTAGCACACTAAAATTTTCACGGTATGGACTATGTAACAAGAAAACAAATGTCAGTTTATTCTCTGACAAGTCAATAAAAATCATATATGTCTGATTTATCGAGATAAAGAAAATCACAGATGTATCAATAGCACATTGCTTTAGCAGTAAGAAGTACAACTATATATTGGGGCCCTAGGAGACACCAGATTTCTTATTTTTCAATTGGTAGGTATAGCCACCACCATTTTAGAGCACAGGTAATTTAGACTATGTTGGTAGGCAACAAGGTCCACCCTAATTTGACCCTCCCCTTGAATTCTCTGTAGCGATGCAAGGATTGGGTCTATACTACTAGTTACACTGACACAGTTCAACATAATTATTTTGATTCTTTAAGTGGAAATGACACTTTTGAATATGATTTGAAGTGGCTGTTAACCCTCACATATACCCAGTGAACAGCCTCAGATAATACACAGAGATTAAACACACCTCCCTACATAAGTTTAACATGTATTTCTGCTGTCTTCAGCTCTCTATATTCTTTAGAAAGTGCACATTATGTTAGAAATGTTTCTTCTTGTTTCAGTAGTGAGAGTGTAGTCTGGGCATAAAATGTGTGTGAGCTGATTGGAGGAAAGGCACACACCCCCTCTCCACATAGGCAGAGGAACGAAGGAACATGCAGAGCTGTGCTGTGAATAGATAAGCTCTGCTAATCTATTTATAGCACCCTCCCCGACACAATTTTCCAGCTGCTTTTATTTTTTATCTCATGTGTCAGAGAGCTTGTCAGAAATTATCATGCTGATAACAGAGGAACGGAGCAGCAGAAAGACATGGGACTTAGGTCTTTGGAGAGAGATAAGTAATCACTACAGATATATGTGCCCAGGTCAGATTTCATGAATGGGGTTTACATCCATTTTAATATCAAATGTTTATTAAACAAAATCATGAAGGCCAAAATTCAGTCAGATCTAGAAATTAGATGACTTTTCACAGTGGAGAGATTCATTTATTCTTTACCATGAAAAATATCTGCAGTGCATTAAAGGACCGACCATACCTTGAGGATTTGCAATAGCCATTCAAAATAGAATGTGATCTGGAATGGAGACTCTGGATTTGCGATGGAGAGTTGAGATGATGATCAGATGAGTGTATGTGTGAAGACCCGTGCCAACTGTCGAGTGCTAATCAGTATGTGAGACCCCCTTTTCTCTCTAAACTTCCCCTTTTATGTCCAAAATCCCCTTATCTAAGGAAAAATGTGTAATTTTGAATATTTACCCACATCTGATTGGAAGGCATTTCTATTGATTACCCCAATATTTATTAAAGTGGTGATCATACCTGTCCATCAGATGGCGATCTAGGACCAGGAATTCCTATTATGGGTCTCTGGAAATAAATTTGGTTTTATGCAATTGATCAATTAACCTTATCTGGGACCTTATCTTCTTACCCATGAGTTGATTCCCGATATAATACCCTCATAATAGTATGGATGAGGTGTGGATAATATTACTTGTGGTCTCATTTCTTTAGTGTTCTCTCATTGTGATCATGGAATATTTGCTCATGGTGCATGATTAATCAAGATATACATTTTGAGGACATCTTAGTAAGTATCGCATCATCATTTCTCTCTCATTTCTGAATTATTCCTACCATTAAGTCATAATTTCTTCCCATTTTTGAGTGTTAGAACAATACATATGCTTGATAAAATAATTCTTATCATGATTCACTCCTTTATTGGGTATAATGCACTGTGAAAAATAGTAAAAGTAAATTGGAAAGCGTTTGAACACTTTACCGTTCTTCCTGATTCCAATGGGGTCCAGGCGGTTTAATTCTGAAATTGTTCATAGTCAATGAGAATAGTGGAATAAATTCAGTTCACCCTAATTTGATCTCTCTCTGGACTTTTCCAATTGTAGAGAATATACAGAGAACATTCACTCTGTTAAGGATTTGTAGGGCACAAACTCAGTTTGTTTGTATTTCTGTAGACCAGGGGTAGGCAACCCCCGGCACTGGTGCCGCAAGTGGCACGTGAAGCCTCTTTTACCACCACTCGACTCCCTCCCCATCAGCAGAGCAGCGCAGAGAAGTGTCAGTGAGACACTAATGCATTCCAATTTCAGAATTCCCGACACCGTACCTACACTGAGGGGGAGGCACTGTGCCCCCACACATTTTAAAAGATGGGAAACATTGTTTGGTTCTCTAACTTTGCAGTAGCTGCGATCGTCAGCATTTGTGATGGGGAAGAGACTGGGTGCAGTTCTGCTAGGGTGGGGGTGGTCTCTGTTTCCAGGACAAGGAGGACTGTCTTGGCCACTGCTAAAGCCAATCACAGTCCTGCTAGCCTCGCCCACCATCTGGAGGAAGATGACTCGCTTGGTTGCTACTACCAATCTCAGAAAGAAGGGATTTCACTGTGATTGAGAAAACCACAATCAGGTGACTGTTTGTGGAATTACTGTTGAGCTTCTGGGAACTTTGTTGAAATTATTCCTGAACCTTTGCGTCACTTACTACTGAACCTCTGCACTCTGTGTCTCTTTAAGCCACAGCCAGAGCAATGAAAATCACACCTAACTTTTCCTGTGGCGTAGAGCGCTACACTTTTTCTCAACTCAACTTATGATCCTGCACACAGGCCCACTGCTTTCTGAAAATGCCCCTGACGTGAGTTCATTATTGCCATCCATTCCAGATGCTTGTATGTGACATTACATACAAGCACGTGGGCTGGGTGTGAGAGTTGGATCAGCAGGATGAGTGTGCCAGGACAGGTAGATGTGTCTCATCTCTGCTTCCTTTCACCACTCTGCATATCATAGACGAGAAGAGGGTACAGCGGTGGAGCAGATGAGCAGGAGGGTACAGGGGTGAGGAAAATGAGCAGGAGGGGTTCAGAGGTGGAACAGAAGAGCAGGAGGGTACAGCGGTGGGTCAGATGTGCAGGGAGGTACCGTGGTGGAAGAGATGAGAAGGAGGTTCAGCAGTGGGATGGAAGAGCAAGGGGGTACAGTGATGGGCCAGATGAGCAGGGGGGTTCAGTGTTGGGGAAGAAAAGCAGGGGGATAGAGAAGTGAGGCAGTTGTGAAAGGAGGTGTATTAGTGGGGCAGATGAGCAGGGTAGTACAGCGGTGGGACAGATGTGCAGGGTAGTACAGTGGTGGGGCAGATGTGCAGGGTAGTACAGTGGTGGGGCAGATGTGCAAGGGGTTACAGTGGTGAAACAGAATTGCAAGGGTGACATTGATCTGATTTCATGATTTCATGATTGAGAGTGTGAAGTTGACATTTTTTGTTATTAAATTGGCACGCTCAATTTTTTTGAAAACATTTTTCAACACACTGTGCTCAAAAGGTTGCCTACCCCTGGTGTAGAGAGTTGTTAATAATATGATGAGCATACAAAAAAGTTTTGTTTCTTGTTGGGCTAGAGATAACTGGTTGGTGTCTGCATCTGCAGCTAATGCCTGGCAGAAGAATATTTGTAATTGTCTTTCCTTTAACAGTGTTCATGTTTGAATAAGTTGCAAGTTGAGGATTTTTTAAGCAGGTGTTGTTTGAATATCAAATCAAATTCATTTTTCACGAGAGGTTGGAGGTTGCCTTGGTTTGTTTGGAGAGCAAATAAGCTACTTATGTAGATTTATGCTTGGGAGGCAGCAAGAATGTGCAAACAAAACACACCTGTAAATGGGGAGGCACTGCAATGTGTGCAACGCACGCGGTTGCGGCTCGCTTGTCACCAAAAACAGGATTAAAACAGGTGGTGAGGATGCATCACATCGCTTCCTCACCACCTGTCAGTAGCCTCTGATGCATGAACCAAACACAGGTCGGGCTTCAAGGTGGCCTTTCGGAATCTGGAAGCCCCCTTTAACAAGGAGGCCCCCAGATCCCGGTCTCCCCCCACATGTGAATGAGTATGGGGTACATTGTACCCATTCACCAAAAAAAAGTAATGTAGTGTGAAAAAATACAGTAGACTGTTTTTGACAACTCTTTTATTAAAAATATCTTCTTCTCCGCTTCTTCCTCCGGTCTTCCTCCATCTTCTCCCGCATCTTCCTTGTCCAGGCTTCTCCCGCTTCTTCTTCCGCTCTTCTTCTTTCTCCTGTCTTCTTTGTCCGGTGTTCTTGTTCCTCTGCTGCCGCTCCCACTGGCAACCCTCCTTTAATGCTTTGCAAAGAAGACACGAGATAGAAGAAGAGTGGAAGAAAAAGTGGGAGAAGGAGAAGCCCGGAGGAGGAAGATGCAGGAGAAGATGCAGGAAGAAGCGAGGAAGAAAAATATATTTTTAATAAAAGACTTCTCAACAACTGTCTACTGTATTTTTTCACGCTACACTAATTTTTTTTGGTGAATGGGTAGAGGGTACAATCTACCCCATACTTATTCACGTGGGTGGGCTGGGATCTGGGGCCCCCCTTGTTAAAGGGGGCTTCCAGATTCCGATAAGCCCCCCGCCCACAGACCCTGACAGCCACCGGCTAGGGTTGTCAGGAAGAGGCCCTTGTCCCCATCTACATGGGGGCAAGGTGCTTTGGGGTGGGGACTGCTTCATGCACCCACCCCACCATGTTGAGGGCATGTGGCCTGGTATGGTTCGGGGGGGACACTTCATGCTTGCATAAGGGTCTGGTATGGATTTTGGGAGGAACCCCCACACCATTTTAAAAAAATTGGCGTGGGGGTGTCCCCTCCAAATCCATACTAGACCCAAGGGCCTGGTATGGACTGGGGTGGGGACCGTACGCTGTTTTTTTTCACAATTTTCCTTTAGCCGGCGACTCTTTTTCTTTATATTGAGCTGTCAGCAGGGAAGCCCGCTTACAGCTGATGGCTCATCAGTTGTTAAGGACGCGGCATCCAGCTTCCTGGCTCTCTCCTTAGCAACCAGCTTTATACAGTGTAAAAAGAAAAAAAAACACAAAATACAAATCTCTGTAAAATCACTGTAAAAATGTATGTCCAAAAACGCTGCAAGCAGCGTAGAAACACTCAAAAGCCACTTTCATAGTTGTGAATCGAGCCGTATAGAGGCTTTGCTATGCAACTGTTTACCCCGATTGACCCACAGAGACATTGCTGTGAAGAGTCCATGATTTCACAGCTTTCATTATCCATTTTGTAAAATTGCATTACTTCTAACTTTGCACCTGATTAGTAAATTGCAATCCACTCATTTTGTACTTATTTCAATTAGTCAATTCAGTCTGATCATTTGACTGATTATCTATTCTGTTAAAGGGTAACAATAAAAAGAGTCTGGAAACTAAAGTAGTGAAAATTATTTTTTATTATTTGCTGGAGTTTAAAACAACATTTAGTAAAGCACAGTGCCGTATTTATATCTTAGGGGTTCTTGGGCACTTCAAGTTTCAAGGAGCCCTCAATATAGAAATTAAATTATATGACAAATAAAAAAAGTGAACTAAAATGAATGATAAATTGCATTTGGTTTAAAAAGAAATATGTTAGGTTAGGAATATAAGTTACGGTAGGTTCTGCAGAAGACACTTGATTGTTTTCTCAGTTTTATTGACTGTAAGAATACACATTACAAAGGTAACTGGGCCTAACAATCATTCATCACAGTTATGCATCACGCTACAATATTTCTCTGTAAAGTCTTTCCAAGCATTATGGCAAGTCCTCTCTCTCTTTGCTGAGTGGATGGCATTGACAGGAGGTGGCGTATATGGATCCACAGGCTGAAAATCACTTGTGAAAAGTCTGGTCAATTCGGGACATGGAAGAAACAAACTGGTTAGGAGTCGATGTTATTGCACTCGGTGCAAGACAGTTAAGTTGTTCTATATCCTGACGCCCACACACTCTTTGTTAACATTTTTTTTATTAAATCTAATTTTTTTATTTTTACATTTTTTATATAAGGGAAGTCTGGGGCACCCTCTGGCAGGGGGGCCCGGGGCAATTGCACATATTGCTCCCACCCCCTTATGAATCCAGCATTCAACTGCAGTAAAACCAAAGAACATGTAAAAGAAAAGCTAACCATTAGCTAAATGTTATGCAAAATGTTAACCACAATGTTCAGCCTGAAAGTGGTTGTAAATTCAGAATTTTTTTTTATCTTAATACATTCTATGCATTAAGATGAAAAACCTTCTGTGTGCAGCAGCCCCCCTAATAATTATCTGAGCCTCATCTCTCTCCAGCGATGTCCACGAGTGCCTCAGCTGTCCGAGACTCCCCTCCTGATTGCCTGAGACACAGCAGCGTTGCCATTGCCTCCCGCTGCTGTCAAAGTCAGTTAGCCAATCAGGAGAGGGGGCGGGCTGAACCGGAGCTCCATATCTTAATGGTCACAGGAAGCTGTGGACTTGGCTCTGGTGCCCCCATAGCAAGCCGCTTGCTGTAGTTGCACTCGAGAAGGAGGGAGGAGCCAAAGGGGGACCCAAGAAGAGGAGGACCTGGGCTGCTCTGTGCAAAACCACTACACAGGCAGGTAAGTATAACATATTTGTTATTTTTAGAGAGAAAAAAACAAGACTTTACAATCACTTTAAAGACTCAAGCCTAAAATTTACAATACTGCTAAATATCGAAATGAAACACGCTGTCCATCTGCTAATGTGAATGGCATAACCCTGAAAAAAGGATAGCCATGATATGGCGCCTGGGCTTTTATGAATATCTAGCTGCCTACAAGAACATCTGGAGGCCAACTATGGTAAACAACCACTGATTGCAGTTCAAACTGAAAGGACCACCACCAATTATTTTTGACAGCAGCTGTCAATTCTCCCCTGCATTGACCATCCCACCAATCTTCTTCTCCAGTAACAGCTGAGAGCAATGACAGAGAAAAGAGAGAGACAGAAACAGCCCAGATCCATTTGATGTTAAAAACTAAAAATGCCCCTATATGTGTACTAACTTCTTCAACTTTACAGAACTCAGAACTGCCTGCCAAGTTCCTCATT
Source organism: Lithobates pipiens (assembly GCF_037356315.1). NCBI lineage: Eukaryota > Metazoa > Chordata > Amphibia > Anura > Ranidae > Lithobates > Lithobates pipiens. The sequence continues at coordinate 450,397,734 of NW_027507718.1, read as the reverse complement.
TCTGCTGTAGTATGAATGAGTCTTAATGAGTCTTAATAGCGTCTGCAGAAAGACTGGCCTTGTAGTTTGTTTAACATCAAATGTGTTTGTTAGACACATTTTTGGATTCGTTTTACTTGCACTAGGAAAGGTCCAATTCAGTTGACCTAAATGGAAAAATACAGGTAAAAATGCCAAAAACCCAGCAAGCAGGACTTTTTTTTCCCCTCAACACATCTCAATGCAGTATTCTGGTTATAAGTAATACATTTTTCTCGTGTATATTTTGTTTTGAGCAAAATACTCAACAATGCGCCTAATGTAAGCAAAACCTCAAACGGTCAGTAGACGTGCATGACGAAAAAAATTGTTTCGTTTTGTTTTGTTTTGTTTAGATTCATTAATTTAGTTAGTTAATTTTAAATTTGGTTGATTCGCTCAATTCGTATTTGGGATTCGTATCCGGAATTCTTTTTATTTTATTTTACATTTTCTTCGAATTTACCGACTTTTTACTATTCGAAACGTTCGAATCGATAAATTTTGAATCATTTGAATCAAAAATGTTAGATTTTTTCCAAATGAAATGTGCCAAAGTCAACAAACAAAAGAAAAATCTTAATCAAATAATTACAATGACTCTTTAAATCACCTTTGGCTTAACAAAAAAAACAGCATTATTTTGAAATGGTACTCTAATAACACACACAGTCTTCGATTTAAGAAATATTTTTTTACAGTTCGAATTCAAACAAAATTTGATGTAAAACTTGATTCGAATTTAAATTCAAATTTCTGAAATTCTGAAATTCAGATGAATTTTGTTTCGTTATTCGGAGCATACGGTAAACTTAATTTATACTGTAATTTGGGAATTTGTATATATCTGAATCTCTGAATAACGAAAAATTTATCCGAATATTAATTCAGAATGAAACGAACCGCACAACGGTCAGTGATGCAAGACAGTAATCAATCAGAAAGGAGGAAAATGTGTACTTTATATAGGGCAACACAGATTGCCTAAAACTGTCATATTCTGATCAGAATAAATGAGACCCATCATATGACTGAAGGTATTGTTTTAAGATTCAAACAGCCTTGATAAACAGGACAACTAGACACAACATTAAACATATTAGGGAGATGCACTTTTGTACAACTACAAATTGAAACTCATTTCTGTTTCTTAGCTGCTTACACTCTGTACAGTGTTGGGACAGGGTCATCTAGTGCCTCGGGTGAAGACACCAAACTGCGCCCCCCCCCCCCCCCCCAAGATGTTTGAGTATCATGTGTTAGCAAAATCCCACCAAATAAAATAAAACATTGTGCACTAATCGGCACACTTAGCCCTAAGCATAAATTCCCTTTGCAAGACTTGCTAAACATAAATTCCCCCTCCTTTGTGTACAAATCTCTTCCTACTAAAATACCCCCTCCCAGCACACATCCCCCCCCCATCCTCTCTTTAAGCTCAAACCCTCTCTCTTCCCAAATGTTCACTGCTAGCACAACTATCCCTCACCAAAAAAGAACCCTATTAGCACATATCCTCACACCTCAAATTTCCCCTCCAATCACAAATGCTCCCCCTCTCGAAATCCCCCCCCCCTCCAGCACAAATCCTCCCCTCCTCCAAATGTCCCCTCCTAGCACAAATACCCCCCAGTCATCCCTACTAGCATACATTCTCCACCCTCCTAGCACAAATGTCCATCAATCATCCCTACTAGCACAAATCCTCTCTGCCAAATCCCCACCCTCCCCCCATAAAAATGTTCTCATCTTGCACAAATCCTCCCTTCTAGCACAAATCCTCTTCTGCCCATTTCCCAAGCACAAACCCCCCAAATCATCCCTCAAATTTCCCCTCCTAGCTCAAATCTTACGCCTGTCACCTCCCAAGGTCCCCCTCCTAGCACAAATGCCCCCCTAAATTTCCCCTCTAGCACACCCCATCATCCCTACCAGCATAAATTCTCCACCCCCCCCCCCCCCCCCCCAATCCCCATTTCTTTTTTTTTTGTTTCAAAGAGTTTTTATCTTGTTTTTAAATCAACAGATTTACAGATTAACAAATTAGCCATTAGTATCGTACAGAGAGTTGAACAATGCTTAGTATGTAAAGTAGTACAGGTAACAGGCATAGATAGTATTAGTGTCCCAAAGCGCTCCTATGAGCTTCAATAAGTCCTTTGCAGGTGTCCAAACTTTTTGTCTTGAGTAGTCCCATTATATTGTGTCCATTGTCTAAAATCCTCACATAGTGTAACTTCTGGTCTGTGCTCGTCTGCCCTGAATAAGGGCTATTATCTGGATCCTTAATTGTAGTTTGTCGGGCTTTGTCAGGACATTCAATACCATTTTGCGTGCGCTGTGGTAATTTTAAGGAATAGTAGAGGCTTAAGAAGTGTTGTGTGGGATGTAAACAGTTATTAGGGGCCTGATATGATCGTTAGATATGTTAGAATGACCCCCATTTCTAACAGCCCCAATATTTTCTGTCCTAGCACAAATCTTCTCCCCGATCACCTTTTCTAGCACAAACCCCCCAATCCCCCCTCCTAGCACAAATCCTCTTCCCCACATCCCCACGGCACAAATCCCCCTCCTTGCACAAACCCCCCCCCCTCCTAGAGCAAATCTTACCACAGCCCCAGGATTTCCTGTCCTAGCACAAATCCCCCCATCCCAATCATCTCTTCTAGCACAACCCCTCCCAAATCTGTCCTTCTAGCCCTCCCATCTTCCTCCCATCTTCCTCCCATCCCTCAGCACAAATCACCCTTCTAGCACCCCCTGTAAAGTATCCCTACTAGAAAAAAATCTTATTTTGTCACTCCTCAAATTTCCCATCCCAGCACAACCCCCCCCCCCCCCAAATTTCCCTTCCTAGCACAAATACCCCCCCCCCCCCCACACACACACACACACACACACATCAATCCCACCTAGAAGTAATTATCGTCTTCCTACCCCTCCAAGTACAAAGTAGGGGATGGTGTATTCAAGGTGATGTGCAGTGTTAGTTTTCTGGCCACACGTAGTGTTTTGCTTTTAGGCCAAAAAGTTAAATTTTGGTCTCATCTGACCAGAGCACCTTCTTCCACATGTTTGCTGTGTTCCCCACATGGCTTCATGCAAACAGAACTTCATATGGCTTTCTTTCAACAATGGCTTTCTTCTTGCCACTCTTCCATAAAGGACAGATTTGTTGAGTGTACGACTAATAGTTGTCCTGTGGACAGATTCTCCCACCTGAGCTGTGGATCTCTTTACCTCCTCCAGAGTTACCATGGACCTCTAGGCTGCTTCTCTAAATAATGCTCTCCTTGTCCGGCCTGTCAGTTTAGGTGGACGGTCATGTCTTGGTAGGTTTGCAGTTGTGCCATACTCTTTCCGTTTTCAGATGATGGATTGAATAGAGCTCTGTGAGATGTTCATAGCTTGGGATATTTTTTTTAAATGCACGCCACACTTTTGAAATATTTATTTGTAAAAATAATTTAAAACCATTTATCATTTTCCTTCCACTTCACAATTATCTGCCACTTTGTGTTGGTCTATCACATAAAATCCCAATAAAATACATTTTAGTTTTTGGTTGTAAGATGGCAAAATGTGGAAAATTTCAAGGGGTATGAATACCTTTTCACGGCACGGTATACCTGCTATATTCTTATGGTCAGTACCAGAGTTGTAGTAAGTGAAAACCATTGGTAAATATAAAGTATGTAGCCAATCAAATGAGCATAAAACAATATTTCAAAATATTCAGAAGCAGTGTGCTTGACCTCCATCCTCCTACATCACCCTGATTTACCTGCCATTTCAACAACACCCACCTCTGTGCTTGGTGCCACTGCACTAACACATGCGTTAGTGTTTGTCACATCTATGTACACTTCTGTGCTCGCTATCACTGCAATGACGCACACTTCTAAATTTAATGAACTGGAGCGCATTTGCTAGTTTTTTTTATATAATATTGAAATATTGAAACCTAATTCTTATGAAAACATGATTATTGTATTGTGATTATTGTGATGAAGTGTTAGATCCTCTGCTAGGTTCTTATTGCCAGCTGTGTCTATTCTGGTGAGATTTCCTATAAGTTTTGTCTCCAGTGGGGAACCAGAAAACAAAAGGAAAAGGAAACTCTTCGCCTAACAAAAAAATTGAATTTGTGCAAAATTAAAATGGCCTACTTGATGCAGTTTGTCCCAAGCATATACACTGCAGTTTTTCATTTTATTAGTTCCCCCTGTAACATAGAGATAACTAGATGCATCGCTCTGAACAGTGGAACCTCAAGGTATCAAAGATTAGTAGAGGCCATCTTCCGGGTGCTCTGGTAGAGCTGTCCTCTCAACACCAAAAGACAACCAGTCAAATGAAGGGAAACAGCCAACAACTCCGTAAATCCTAATATTCTTTTTGTTGCATATGAGCAGGTAAATACAATGGCCAACGCATTTCAGTGATGAGCCTTGGTCACAGCACACATAAAAATAAAAACAGAACACATATGTACACATACAAAAGAAAGTCTCCACCTCTCTGTTAATTGACTCATCAGTTAATTAAGTGGTGTAATTGCTAGCAGCTTAATAGTCGGCGTGGTGCTAAAGGGTGAAGTGTAAACATATTGCTATCATACTGTTTTATTATTACCAGTTAATCCTGCCACTAGATGAATTATATTTTTCTAACAGAGTGACAATACTGGTAGTCCCGTACTGAAGTTGTGCATTGCTGTCACCCTGTGGACTGGGAAAACGTACGGATACAGAAGTTTTCCTAGTCCACAGGGATATACAGATATACAAAGACTGTAGTTATCAAGCTTTCACCGGTAAAATTTGCTGAGTGAAAAATTTTATACATTTATCCAAGTAAGAATTGAGTAAGTGGGTTTCGCCGAGCAAGTTCTAACAATATTCCTCCTATATATTATATGTTGTTAACTGGGATAATCTTATTCATTTGAATCTTACCAGAACAAATCTTGATAGCACCGTAGCAGCTATTTTTCAACTTTGGACAAATCTGAGAATATTTGGGGTGAATCTTGTTAAATAATGGGAATATCCTGTTGTTCAATTGCTAACATGCTTTCCATGGTGCTGAAACTGTATACAAAATAAACAAACAGCGGGGAGGTGCTTTAAGGGAACCCCAAAAAACAGGGGTCTCCCCAAAGTACCCTTGCCCTACAAGGGAGAGCTCTTGTTCCACCTACCTGCCTCCTCAAGGGACAAAGGTAGGTGGTGGCCCCTCCTTGGCAAACTGGTTTTAGGGATCCTTTGGATGTATGCGTGTAAGAATAAAAATGTAAATGTATTTTTTAGCTAATATTTACCTTTCCAGATTCCAGTGATGTCCAAAGATTTACTCTCTGCTACAGCAAAGGCAGTTGGGAGAGCGTGGATCCTACCTTCTTTACTGCTCAAACAGGTTCCACCACTGACATTTAGGTTTTAGGTTCTCAGGGGACTCTGGTGAAGGGATTCTCCTGACATTGTCTTAAATCCAGACATGGACAGTGATGTTATAGGAGTTTCCCCTGGGTCACAGGGTGAATGTTGCGTGATTTCTTATGGAATCCTTTATAATACACCCTGTAGTTTTAATTGAACTTTAAATAAGCAACAAAGTCTAAGTTGACTATTGGAAGCGATATAGTAATATGGTTTGTTTCAACTGAAACTGCTACTTTTGCTGCACAGATTGGCCTGTTAAAGGAAGTGGAAAAGTAACACATTTACTTTAAACTTTAGAGTGGTTTAAACCCTTACATATGCACCAGTGAAGGGACTATCCTCCAGTGATACACAGAGATTAAACAAATCCTCCTACATAAGTTGTATCTGACAATCTTCAGTCTTCTCTTCTCTACAGCAGTGGTCATCAACCCTGTCCTCAGAGCCAACTAAAAGGCCAGGATTGCCAGATAACGGAAATACATTACAGGTGATATCATCTGCTACTCATTGATTGCAGTATTCTAGTCTGCATCTCCCCAAGGTAATACAGAAAACCTGGCCTGTTTATGGGCCCTGAGGACAGGGTTGATGAGCACTGCTCTACAGCCAAAGTGTTGAATTTATAAGTTTTTCTGAAATTTCGGAATAAAGGGAGGTGGAGAGCTAAATTTACACTCTGCAGAGCTCAGTGAGGAGAGCTCTGAGAGATGATTGGAGGAAAGAGACACACCCCACTTTACACAGCACCAGAGGCATATCTAGTGAAAATGGCATCTATGGCAAGCACTGAAACTGCGCCCCTGTGAAAACATTTGAAACCCATCTTTCAGATAACTTTACCAAAAAAAAAAAAAAAACTGTTAACAAAACTACAAGTCAAGCTCTTTCATCTTTCAATTAACAAATTATGGTTTGGCACTACATAAAAATTACAACTGCACCCTCCTTGCTTTCACTGATGCAAATTGGTCTACGATGTGCTCAAAGTCAGTTTTTTCTGTTTCTTCTCTTTCTACACTCAGCAGAGCAAGTTCACAGAGTCTGTCTCAACCCATGGAGGCTCTCAAATACGAAAGTATTAGTTTTAACTTGCTAAAAGATCTCTCACAGCAGGCGATGGAAACTGCAATAGATAGCATTATCTGAATAGCAATGCAAAGATTGGGGAAGACGCTCTCATCTCCATATTGAACAATAAATTAGAGAAGCTCTTTAGGTCTTGATATTTTCATGTTGGCCCGACTTAATAACAACATTCTGCAATCCAAAATGTCTTCATATAGCTTCTGTCCATCAACGTCAGAGCTGTAGATTTCACTCAAATTTTCACACTTCTTTTTTTAGGTCGTTATTGTTCCTTCCTTGACATCGAGAAGGAACCCAAACTTGGCGTCAGTGTCATGCAAACGGGTGAACCTTTCATCCATTTCTCTGTGAAGATGGTCGAGTGTTCCCTTCATGACTCTTTCCATCTCCTCCTTGGCTGATAACACAGCATCTCTTGAGTTCTCACCAGGCATTTGTTTCTTTTTCGTCTTTGACATCTTTTAACTTCAACATTCCAGTCTTGAAAGAGACTGAGTCCTTCTGCGAGTGACTCACTCACTAACACTTCTCTGTCATCATCAAAATGATCTCGAGGGGCTTTCAAATCCAGGGCAGCATGATGGAAGCTCATGCTAGGATCCTGCAGCCTTTTTTGAATATGGTCAATGAGAATGAGTACTTTGTTCCAAAATTGTAGCAAAGTCAGAAAATCATAACTCATTTTTGTTTCTCTGGTCTCGTTTTAATTGTCTGTCATGTCCTGGAGAACTTGAACTATCTCCTCAAAGTAGTTGTTGACGGATTTCACTGCTTCTGTCCTTGCACTCCACCTTGTTTTGGACTCTGACTTAACAACCCCAGACACAGCGTTTTTGAGTTTTTCCCAGTGCTGTGTTGAATAAGAGTAGAGCACATAAAGAGCTTTGATGGTGCCAAAAAACATGACCACCAATGTATCCTGCTTGGCTGCATGTACACCCACCAAGTTGAGTGAGTGATTGTTGCAATTCACAAACACCAGGTTGTTTTTATCACTTATTCTTTGATGAACACCACTTTTGTTTCCAGCCATCACAGCAGCATTGTCATAGCACTGTGACCAACAATTTTGTAGCTTCATTCTGTTCTTCTCTAGCTGTTTCAAGATGTCTTCAACCAAGCTCTCAGTATCCTTCTGAGTATCCTTCTGTATAAATCCAAGGAAGGACTCTCTAACACGGACAGTTTTCCTCTGAAAATCAACTTCCACGTACCTCACTACTTCTGACATCTGCTCACGGTGTGCCTGATCAGGAGTTGAGTCAAACATGAGACCATTGGCCTTACAAATGCTTCTCAGTAAACTCTAGCAAACAGTAGATGCCAACATGTGAATGAATTAATTCTTAAAACCTGGTGAAAGATAAGATGTGGATCCAGGATGACTTTCCACATGACTGAGCTGTTCTTCCATGACAGAGTCAAAGATGGCCAGTAGTTTCAGTAGGCCAAGGACATTTTCCACATTGGGGTCAGCATCCTGTTGAAGTGACTCCCTATGTCCTCACAAAGCCAGGCTCTGAGCCGCAAGGAATTTTATGCAATAAAGTATTCTCCTCAAGATATCACACCACTTCTGCTTTTCCTTCTCAATATGTGACTGAAGTTCAACGTCAATAACTCCTGTTTTCAGCTAAATTTATTTCCATTTCTTTCCACTGTGTGAAGCACTCCCGATGATTCTTAGCATTTTCATGAAAACTAATACTTTCGGGTGCTTTCCATTGGATGAATCCACTTTTCTGCTCCAATGAGGATTGATGGTCTGACCGGGAAGAAAACAGATACAAAATACTCACTTTTTAAAAGGGGACTAGACCAGCCAAGATCGAGTCACTTCCTCACCACAACCATTTCCCAATTTCCCCCTGAACCAAGTTTTGTTCATTGAGCGGTTATTTGTTGGTAGGAAAGGCCCCTCACTGTTCTGGAAATACCTTGAACCTAACTTTATTATTTCTGTTCTCACTGCTTCAAGCAGAATTGCTTTTCCAGATTCCTTGTCGAACTTCAGAAGTCCAATATCATGCTGTTCAATAACTTCTAGTAAGACAGTTTGAGGCTCTTCAACACCATCCAATTCACCAGGTTCACTATTGTCAGGTTCAATCTCATCAATAAACACAGCATCACCATCGGCTTCCCCTCCTGTCATGTTCACGTTCTCTCTGGCCTCCTCACTTCTAATCTCATACTCACATTTATCTGACTTGACTTCCTCCTCGTCTTGTGATGCATTTGTACTTGATCCACCTTCAGATTCTAACTAACTTGTAGCAGGTGCATGGGACTCCATGGAATGTGTCGAACAACTTGTTCCAGGCTTTTCAAAGAAGGTCATGAAGGACTTGTTTGACTTCTTGGCTTCCTCCGTATCCAACTTTCATCTCTTCTGTCCTTCAGCTCCACTTTCCTTCTTTCTCAAGAAAGGTTTCATGGTTTTGCGACACGCCTGAAAATGGATATAAGTGGGCTGTCAGGGATGGTGCTCTCCAATTCTGTCGCTGGGCTCTTCAATGCTGTCGCTGGGCTCTCCAATTTTTTCTTTAGTTATTTTAAAGAAGAACATATACAGTATGTATATATATATATATATATATATATATATATATATATATATATTTATATTTATTTATATTTATTATACTCAAAGACATGCTCTCAGATACACATGCTGACTGGTACACACAGAATGGCCTGTGGGCACACACTGATACAAAAATCACTGATGATGCCAACACACTGGCGCACTCACACTCATTAAAATACATTGGTGCTAAATGGCAGACGAAAGCCCTCCCATATTTAGGAATCTTCCTAACCCCCATTCTAGATAAGTTATATCAGGCAAACTATCCCCCTCTATACATCAAGATGGTGGCTCATCTCCAACGATGGGTTAATAATCCTCTGTCGTGGTTCGGTAGACTGTACACAATCAAGATGAATCTCTTGCCAAGGTTACTGTATCTATTCAGAACACTACCTATCTCAATTTGTATGTCGGTCTTACACAAACTCCAAAACAAGGTTCTGAAATTTATATGGGGGAATAAGAGACCTCGAGTGAACAAGTGCACCGTATACACACCTAAAATAAGGGGTGGCTTGGGAGTCCCGGACTTAGCCAAATATTTTTATGCAGCACAATTGGCACAGCTAATTCACTTTCACCACTCAACACCTCCACCCATCTGGATGGAAATTGAATCTTCCTTACATCCCACAAAACCAATCAGTCACCTGATGTAGCTGAAAACAAAAGACAGACCAGTCATGATGTGTCCCACACTATCATTTTCATTAAACCTATGGGATAAATTGACGAAACCCTATCATTTCAAATTTCCACATACTCCCATGGCCCCCCTAGCTGGCAACCCAGACTTAACCCCACGTCTTAATTCCGAGACCCTTGCTTGGTGGACAAACAAGGGTTTGATACGCATAGCTGACCTCTGTGATCATAGGGGGATTCTATCACAAGGAACCCTTCAAGAGAAATACCTCCTCCCAATCTCAGAAATGTTTCATTATGTTGTGAAAATAGTGCATTTTCTGCACACCTTACAACACGCAGCTGATATAACAACGTCTACCTCAATGGAGTACTTATGTAGATCCTTTGATAAGCACACTGGCTTTATCTCCAAAATCTATAGTATACTGACCTCTACTCCAGAAAAATTGTTCTACATGAAGAAGTGGGAACCAGACATAGGTGAGACATTTGCTCTTGCTGAATGGTCCACAATGTCACAGTGTGCGTCAAAATCATACATAAATACCTCATTAATTGAAGCAAATTACAAGGTTTTGCTTAGATGGTACATGGTACCAACGAGAATAGCTTTGTTTGTCCCAGGGGCCTCTCCCTCCTGTTTTTGAGGGTGCAATTTGCGACCCATATATGGTGGTCCTGTCCCAAAGTGAAACTTTTTGGATCCGCCTTTACTATTTCATATTTTCACTTACACAGGTGAATTTAATTAAATCACCGCAACAAGCTCTTCTGTGATGCCTGGTAGAATTTTTTTATTTTTACGGGAGCCAGAATAGCAATTGCCAGATCATGGAAGACACCCACGATCCCTTTCGACCTGGTAAAAAATAAGTTGACATGGATTATGGTAAATGATCGGCGATCCTACAGGACAAACAAGCCCTATTTGACAAGATAGGGGAACCCTGGATAAAATACTTGTCTGACCTCTTGTGAGATATCAGTGATTGACCAAATTAATCTTAGGGAGTGCACTTCCCTGTTTGATATTTCTTTCTTCTTACTTATATTCTTTTCCTTTTCTTTCTCCGGAGTTGTGTATGGTCTATGGTCGAGGGGGAGGAGGAGACCAGGGGATATTCATAATTACCTTTTAGACTACAGAAATGTTAATTGGTTGTGTTATCATTTTATCCTTCTGGAATTTGGAACAATACAATAACAGATGTGTAGGCCGGAAGAAAATAATTTATTATTCTGGAAAAGTCACGCTGTATAATTATACTGAGATATTGTAAACAGTGTAAGCCTAAATGTCAAAAATGTTTTGCAACTTTCAATAAAAACCATTGAAACACAAAACACACTGGTGCACACAGTAAAGCCTCGTACACACGGTGCGATTGTTGGCAGGTGATTGTCTGTTGACAGACTGTTGTCCTAAAATCTTACCATTAGTACGCTTCTTTTGACAATTGTTGTCCAACTTTCACCCAACAAATGTTGGATGACAGGCTAGTAAATTTTCAGTGCACAACGGTTTGACGTCAGATTTTCATATGGTCAGTCACACAAAAGTCTAAAGTACAAACACTCACTCATGCTCAGAATCATGCTCAGAATCAATGCTCACCAAACACAGAATTAGCAGAAGGGGCCAAAAAGGTGGCGCTCAAGAGCTGAAATTCCTTGTAATACGTCACTACGTTCGTGTTTGTGGCACGACAATTGTGTAACATTGGTATGCAAGACAAGATCCTGGCACACGCCCTTTTGACAAAAATCAGACACTCATTTGGCCAACAATCGTACTGTGTGTACGAGGCTTAACTCATACAAAAACAATGACACACACTAACACACAATCAATAATGCACACACATAATTGTTAACATATACTAACATACATACCTTTTTGGTGCAGGAGGATGATACAAGTAGGCTGTCAGGGTTGGGGCTCTCCGATGCTGTACACATATATATGGATATATATATGTGTGTACATGTAAGAGTGTGCATGTGTGTGTGTGTGTGTGTGTACATCTGAGAGTGTGTATGATGTCAGTGAAACTGCATGTCTTTGTGTGTGTGTGTGTGTGTGTGTGTGTGTGTGTGTATATATATATACACACATACACACACACACACACACACACACACACACAATGGCACATGGGCATACACATACACACTGATACCAAGTCTGTTGCTGGAAGAAGCTCTCTCTTCTTCCCTATCCCTTCCTTCTGTCTTCTTTCTCCCTGTGCGGTCTGTGCACTGAAAGGAAGTGAGGTGTGATCACTTCCTCCCACCTCATCGCGCACACCCTGTAAGTGCCTTGTTGCCCAGCCACTCACGAGCATCCCTTTCATATGGCGCCCATGGCACTTGCCATATGTGCCATATCTTGGATACGCCGCTGTACAGCACACAGGAACAGAGCTGAGACTGTCAATCAGTTGGAGGTGATGAACATGTGATACAATGCGTTGTGAGGAGCCGGGTAATGTCACTTCTTGTCACGGGCCGGGACCATAAGGTTTATGAATTGATGCTTGCTGGAGACTTTCCTATGCTGAATATCATCTACTTTTTATGTGAGTTACTACTTTTAAATAAATAATTTTTATGAAAATACTACACCATGAGGACTCTTTCTATTACATATGATTAATGATGTTCAGGAGAGGAGAGTATATAGCGATCTACTGAGAGAAAATACTTGCCACCAAGCGCTATGAGACCTGCAAGGTCTTCATATAAGGCTGGAGGAGAGGATATACAGATCTATTGAGAGGAATAAATGATATCAAGCGTTGTAAGACCTATATGGTCTTCATGTGAGGTAAGCTGCTGAAGCACATAGTGTGGTATATGGGAGGCATGATACACCACACAAGAAATTTACTGAATGTGCACTTTACCATCACTGGATTTTGTTGCACTTATTATGGATACTTTTTTATGATTTCAAGTACTGAAATGGACTATATATTGCAATTTTATATATAAACTTATGAATGTATTTCCCTTATGTATTTGCTCTTTTGCACAATTTGGAAATATTTGCAGCACTGGCGATTTTGTGTTCACTGCTCAGTAGGGATATTCCATAATCACATTTATGGGATAGATGTTTCATAGATTTGCTATTTGCACATGAAATCAATGTTTTTTTTAAATATATTTGCAAAGGCCACATTATATCCATATAAATCAACTAGAGGTCCCTCCCCTGTCATTTTTTTTCTCTTGATGTCAGGAATACTTGTCAGAAGTGACTCACGCTGATAGCAGAGGAATGAAACACAATGACACTTTGGGGGTTATTTACAAAGGCAAATCCACTTTGCACTGCAAGTGCACTTGGAAGTGCAGCCGCTCTAAATCTAAGGGGTAGATCTGAAATGAGGGGAAGCTCTGCTGATTTTATTATCCAATCATGTGCAAGCTAAAATGCTGTTTTTTATTTTTCTGTCCCCCTCGGATCTACAGCGACTTTATTTCCAAGTGCACTTGCAGTGCAAAGTGGATTTGCCTTTAGTAAATAACCCCCTCAGTGCTTTTAATTGAGACAAGTACACACTATAGAGGGATATGCTTTGTTCATATTTCATGTCTGAGGTTTACAACCACATTAAAATAAAAATAATTAATAATGCAGCAATTTTTTGTTATATTAATATTGTAAATGAAAGTAGAGTTTTCCACGTTACTCAGTTATCAGTAGTGTCAGGAATTGGAGGTGTATGGAGAAATAATGTGGTAAACTAAGCATACAGCAGATTGTCCAGCTGGGCCCTGAGACATCAGCAGACATAGACAGCAACTGCCACTCTAATAATAATTCCAGTGGAAACCTCAGAAATATGCTGATGTTCTCAGCTGATTACACAAGAAACTAAAACTATTTATACAATACATTCCACATGGCCTTTTTAATAGTTGCAGCCATTACTTTAGTGCTTTACTAAGTCAGCATTGTACTGTTATTATAATGGTGGAAGAAAAGTGGCTGCAGGTGTCTGAAGCAATAACCCCACAATCTGCCTATTAAGGCTTTAAACAACTTAATGACCCCACTGAGCACTTTAGAATTTGGCTCCAGTTCATTAGTTCTATATAAACAAAAAAAAGTTATTCTGAGAACTAAATGATTCCTGAGAGCTGGCCAACTAGCTGGCATAAAAGCCGTACATGGGAGGATGTTCATTTTAGTGGTTTGTTCATTTGACCTTGAAATCTAATAAAGCTAGTCCCAGTTATGTGCTCAAAGAAATACACAGGCTGCTATCGCCATCTGAAAAGGCTGGATTCCTGGCCGTCATGCTGATGCCATGGCTTCAGTTCTTTTCCAGTTATGACCCAGAACACATATGATGGAATTAATGAAGCTACTAAAACTGAACACTGCAAGGTAGCTAACAATTTCAGCAGGGGTAGCTCCTATGTTAATCTTGAAACAGGTTTTCTTTAAAAAAAATATATAGTTTTTTTTTTATGTAGCCTGAAAAATGAATGCAAGCATTGTACTAGTAATACCGACATGATCTTGGTAACGGGAATCCATCATTTTTATACATACACTGATCAAACCTTTTTCCTGACAAAATGGCCCGGCCCCGTTGGGACATGGACTCCAAAGTAACATCAACATGAATGGCAGGACCCAAGGTTTTCCAGCAGAACATTGCCCAAAGCATCACATTGGCTTGCTCTCTTCCCATAGTGCATCCTGGTGCCATGTCTATCTCAGATAAGTGATGCACACAAACCCATCCATCCACATGATGTAAAAGAAAAAACATGATTCATCAGACCAGGCCACATTCTTCCATTGCTCTGTGGTCCAGTTCTGATGCTCATGTGCCCAGTTTTGGCTGTGGACATGGGTCAACATTGGTACCCTGTCGGGTCTTCATCTGCATAGCCCCATATGCAACAAACCGCAATGTACTGTGTGCCCTGTTGGAACCAGTAAAAGCATTTTCAGCCATTTGAGCTACAGTAGCTTTTTTATTGGATCAAACGACACTGGCCAGCATTCGATCCCCACATGCATCAATGACCCTGTTGCTGGTTTTTATTCTTTGGAACACTTTTGGCAGGTCCTGACTACTGCAGACTGGGAACATCCTACTAGAGTTGCAGTTTTGGAGATGATCTGACCCAGAAATATAGCCATTACAATGTGTGCCTTGTCAAAGTCACTCAAATCCTTACGCTTTCCCATTTTCTCTGCTTTCAACTCATCAACTTCAGGGTCAACATGATAATCTGCTGCCTAAAATTTCCCATCCACTTTCAGGTTCCATGGTGGTTATAGTCTGGTCAGTGTATGTCTATTCCTTCCTTTCTCCCTCCTCTCTCCTGTTCTCTTCCCTTCCAAACCATGTCAAATGTTAAAAGGTTGACACTGATTGGTTCAGCAGCTTTAAAATTGAACTCTGGCCCAAATATAGGAATGTATACGCATTCTTAGCAAACAGCAACTAAGATTTAAAACTGACTTTACACCACTGCATTGTGGAATGCAACACACTGCAACTGCAGCATGCACACATTAGTTTGTTGTGGTCCCTTTTATTCTGAATGGCACCACAAAGCACTAAGGCTTGTGGTGAGCTGCATCATGTCTGGTTTTCAGTGCTCTGGGTTTGGGGCAAACCATTGATCACTGTTGGGTTTGCTTGCAACGGTCAGCTTTTACTCATTTACATTGGTTTTTACCTGTGCATGCACTTACTATATCATTTCCCTAAGGTGACACTTTCATGTTTGGTAAAATATGTCATTTGTACATTCACAGTAAATACCCAATACAGGTAAGGTTGCCACTTTTTTTCAAGCCAAACCCGAACACTCTAGCAGCGCACAGTACATTTTTTTGTTTTTGTTTTAGGGTTCTTTCACACTACAGCTGCCCGAGCGTTAGAGGTAAAGTGCGGCTCGTTTTAGCAACACTTTACCGGTATTCAGATGGTATCAGGGCCCTTTTAACCCCCAAGAAGGGGCTAAAAAGGCGTTAAAAGCTTTGGAAGTGCTGCGCATTCATTCCAATGGGCAGGGGCGGTCTGGGAGCCGTGTATACAGGGGATGTGTGTACAGTGCCCCTAAACCGCCACAAAGATGCTGCTTGCAGGACTTTTCCTAACGTCCCGCAAGCACACCGCTCCAGTGTGAAAGCACTTGGGCTTTCACACTGGGGTGGCAGGGGAGGCAGATTACAGTCGCTATTTCTTGCACCAAAATGTCTGAAAACTGCCTCAGTGTGAAAGGGATCTTAGTATACACTATAGCAGGGGTCTCCACACTATGGCACTCCAGAGTTTTACAATGCCTGATGGGACGTGTAGCTCTGCAATAGCTAGAGGGACTTTGTTTGGAAAACTCTGCACTATAGGATTTTAACACACCTGGAACACCTTTGGGCACTCCAAAAAGAATAGTAATGTGGCGCACATCATGCCCCCTCACCCTCCAGTCAAACCTTGTTTTGGGCAACATTCCTGTCTGAATAAAGTGTCCAGGTTTCAAATGGACTGAACCCCGGACACAGGATTCAAAACCCGGACTGTCCGGGTGAATCCCAGACAGGTGGCAACCCTAAATACAGGGGTGCACAGCCATTCTCTTCTATGGCTGGCTGTATGCCTCATCTGCGACCCCCAAACCAAAGGCAAACATGCTTTGTACACTGGGCATAGTTTATGCTAAGTACATTAGTATGCATGCAGCCTAACTCTTCAAAACATGGATGTTTTATGTTGATTGTCACAAGAACTCTGAGAAAAGTCCAATGATGCATCCTTTTAATTTTTTCATGTAATTAAGCCAGTACGATATTAGCTGATTATCAGTAATGAGGTGTTTCAGATGTCTTTTCTTGTAATGTTTTTGTATTACGACATTGTACGGCTATGCTTTTCTGACTCTTTTCTGTAAGATGCGCTTCCACTGATCAAAGCAGATTCACTGTGAACTTCTTTTTGATAGATAACATACAGTATATCACACAAGAATGTTTTGATTCAATCAAGCTTCGAATTCCTGGAACATCACATTCTTTGACATGCTCCCTCCTTTCTCGGCACAGTCTTTTTAAATTATATTTCTGATACAAAAAGATTCTGTATTTTTCTTCATAATAAACTTGGTTAATTTTGGTTGATACGCCTTTGTTGTGCTAAGTCTGGAAGGAGTATCAAAGGATGACGAAATCGTTTTTTTGGTCCACATTCAGAAATGTTTCATTTCAGTAGATGAACTGAGTAGTTTCAGCTGAATTTGATCACAAACCAAGATGTAAGTCCAGGTAATTTTAGAATAGGAAAGGTGGTTGTTCAGAATTATTTGTGTATTTAAAGGGTCAGTCCACCCAAAAGTGATATATCAGTTATGAATAGAGCATGGTGGGCTGGGAAAGTCTTGGATACTCCCAACAATCAGATGTCTGCCATAATTCCTAAATCTATATATGCCCATCTGGGAATTTAGAATGTCCCTGCCCACTTTAGTATGTTTCCATTTCCCTTTAATATAAAATAAAGAAATACAAGAGGGAGAGTGAAACCCTTACATCCACACTAAGCCCTTGTACACACGGTCCGAGAATCCATCGGAATGTGTCCTATCGGACCATTTTGTCAGATAATCCGACTGTCTGTGGTATGCATCGGACTGTTTCCGTCGGAATATCCGTCGGACCAAATTTTCCAACTTGCTGGAAATATTGTCCGACAAACTGGTCCGATCGGACATACTCCAATCATGTGTAGAGAATTCCGATCGGACAAAGTGCCACGCATGCTCAGATCAAATTCCTAGACCAAAGCTATTGGCTACTAGCCTGAACGTAGTCCCGGCATAATGAAATAACGTCATCACGTTCTGAACGATTGGATTTACCGACAACTTTGTCCGACCATGTGTATGCAACCATTTCGGACAAGATCCGTTGGACAAAATCCGACGGACAGAATCCGTCGAATTTGGTTGTCGGAATCTCCGACCGTGTGTACAAGGGCTTAGAAAGCAGCACGTGAACAGCTGGAGCTGCCTGAGCTGTGCAGTTGAACAGTTTTTGCAGGTCTGCCTTAAACAGTGAGAGGTACTGCTGTACAGTGTTGGCTACAAGGACTGTGCTGTGCTGTTTCCGAGATCTGCTGTTCCATAGACATGTTGTTCCAGAAGTTGCTGCAAAACTGTGCTTTTAGCATCCCTGAATAAAGTAATTCCCTGTACACATGGTTGGATTTTCAGAAAATGTTTGATGGGAGCTTGTTGTCGGAAATTCCGAACGTTTGTAGGCTCCATCGGACATTTTCCATCGGAATTTCCGTCACACAAAATTTGAGATCTGGATCTTAAATTTTCCAACAACAAAATCCATTGTCGTAAATTCCCATTGTGTGTACACAATGCTGACACACAAAGTTCCACGCATCCTTCAAGCAGAAAAGCCGCACTGGCATTTGAACTTCATTTTTCTCGGCTCGTCGTACGTGTTGTACATCACTGCCTTCTTGACGTCTGGAATTTCCGACAAGATTTGTGTGGTCGTGTGTATCCAAGACAAGTTTGAGTCAACATCCGTTGCAAAAAATCCATGGATTTTGTTGTCGGAATGTCTGATAGTGTGTACGGGGCATTACTGTGCTACACCAATTTGAGACTATATGTGGATTTAGTGTTGTCTTTAAAGAATCTACCATGTTCACTGGTTGGAAGCTATAATGCTGTGAGGTAATTGTTGTGTTGTGCCCACCAGAGACTAAGTTACATCTAGCGCAGTGGCGTGACTATAGAGGAGGCTTTGTGAGGGAAGGACTGTTACCGAGGATGTTGCTGTCTCATTTGGGTGGTGAGAGGCTTCTGGTCATTTGTTGACCCTTTGGATTAAAAATACTCCTAGGAGTGAGCACTCCAACCAAAGATTCAGGGCCCAATTCTGGCTAAATGTATTCAGAATCCACTGGCCAGTGGTTTAGGCCTCTCTCACAGGGGGGGTACTAGAGCATATGCCCATGCGAGAGCCTTGTTTTCCCACATGGGGATGCACAGGTATTCCGTACATCCCCGTGCAGGCAGTCCTATTCATGTCAGTTGGGACACAGCATCTGTACGGATGCATCCACTGTTTCCAATTTGACAGCGATGCACATTGTATGCATTCGAGGCCGGGCACCTTCACCTGCAAGGCTTCAAATTGAAAGCAGTGGCTGTGTCCGCATAGATGCTGTGTCCCAATTGAAATAAATGGGAATGCCTGCATGGCGATACATGGAACACCTGTGCATTCTCATGTAGGCAAACACAGCTCTCGCATGGGCATACACTATAGTATGCCTGTGTGAACAAGGCCTTTAGGGAGAGTGGGAAGGAGGGTGACAGGGACAGAGTGGAGAGTAGTAGACCAACAAGGGAGCCTCATCTGATATGGGACAGCTCTAGGGCTAGGAGAGAAAATGGGTGATGTGCGTAATGTTTGCACTCGCAGGAAAATCTGCCACATGAGGCCTGTACTCTACTCTCTAATTCGACAGCCTGGGGCAGGTGGAAATTGACAGCAACCTGGGTAAGGGACTGATATTCCGCATAGTGGCAAGCCTCTTAGAGCAGTGGAGAGCAAGTTGCGGTAGTTATCGATCATGCGAAAATGCATCCAGCATGCCCTGAAAAAAATCTGTTTTACTAATGCCGTGTACACACAATCGGACTATCCGGCAGACAATCCGCCGGACTTTCCAGCGGAGGTCTGCTGAACTTTCCGAACAAGCGGACTTGCCCACACACGACCACACATGAACTGACTAGGTCTGGCAGACAATCCACTGAACTTTTGGCGGGGGTCCACCGGACTTTCCAAATTAACAGACTAGCCCACACACTGACTAATGTCCGTTCATTTTGAAGGTGACTTCAGGTATGACGGGACTAGCGAAGGAAGAGCAATTGACACCTCGTGAGCCTCGTCGCCTGGTATGGGTTTTAAGGGTAACCCCTGTGCCAAAAAATGGCGTGGAGGTCCCCCAAAGTCCATACCAGACCCTTATCTGAGCATGCAGCCCGGCCGGTCATGAAAGGGGGTGGGGACGAGTGAGCGCCCCCCCCCCATCTTGAACCATACAAGGCCACGTGCCCTCACCTCCCTTGGCTTTTTACCTATTTTGTTATGTTACAGCCTTTAGTTCAATGTTTTTTTAATCTGAATTATATGTGATAGATCAGAACACAATAGTCTAAGTTGGTGAAGTAAAATGAGCAAAATATATATATAAAACTATTTTTCAGAAATAAAAAACTGATAATATGAATGTGCGTATGTATTCACCCCCTTTGTTATGAAGCCCATAAAAAGCTATGGTGCAATCAATTACCTTCAGAAGTCACATAATTAGTGAAATGATGTCCACCTGTGTGCAATCTAAGTGTCACATGATCTGTCATTACATATACACACCTTTTTGAAAGCCCCCAGAGGCTGCAACACCTAAGCAAGAGGCACCACTAACCAAACACTGCCATGAAGACCAAGGAACTCTCCAAACAAGTAAGGACAATGTTGTTGAGAAGTACAAGTCAGGGTTAGGTTATAAAAAATATCCAAATATTTGATGATCCCTAGGAGCACCATCAAATCTATCATAAGCAAAAGGAAAGAACATGGCACAACAGCGAACCTGCCAAAAGACTACCACACACAAAAACTCACGGACCGGGCAAGGAGGGCATTAATCAGAGAGGCAGCACAGAGACCTAAGGAAACCCTAGTGGAGCTGCAGAGTTCCACAGCAGAGACTGGAGTATCTGTGCATAGGATGACAATAAACTGTACGCTCCATAGAGTTGGGCTTTATGGCAGAGTGGCCAGAAGAAAGCCATTTCTTTCAGCAAAAAACAAAATGGCATGTTTTGAGTTTGTGAAAAGGTATGTGGGAGACTCCCAAAATGTATGGAGGAAGATGCTCTGGTCTGATGAGACTAAAATTTTTCTTTTTGGCCATCAAACAAAACACTATGTCTGGCGCAAACCAAACACATCACATCACCCAAAGAACACTGTCCCCACAGTGAAATATGCTGGTGGCAGCATCATGCTGTGGAGGTGTTTTTCAGCAGTCGGTACTGGGAAACTGATCAGAGTTCAGGTAAAAATGGATGGTGCTAAATACAGGGATATTCTTGAGCAAAACCTGTACCACTCTGTGTATCATTTGAGGCCAGGATGGAGGTTCACCTTCCAGCAGGACAATGACCCCAAACACACTGCTAAAGCAACACTTGAGTGGTTTAGGGGAAACATGTAAAACGTGTTGGAATGGCCTAATCAAAGCCCAGACCTCAATCCAATAGAAAATCTGTGGACAGACATAAATATTGCTGTTCACAAGTGCAAACCATCCAACTTGAAGGAGCTGGAGCAGTTTTGCAAGAAGGAATGGGCAAAAATCCCAGTGGTAAGATGTGGCAAGCTCATGGAGACTTATACAAAGCGACTTGGAGCTGTGATAGTCGCAAAAGGTGGCTCTCCAAAGTATTGACTTTAGGGGGGTGAATAGTTATGCAAATTGACTTTTTATGCTATTTTGCCCTATTTGTTGTTTGCTTCACAATAATAAAAAAAAAAACATCTTCAAAGTTGTGGGCATGTTCTGTAAATTAAATGATGCCAATCCTCAAACAATCCATGTTAATTCCAGGTTGTGAGGCAACAAAACACGAAAAAAACCAAGGGGGGTGAATACTTTTGCAAGGCACTCTACATTATCCTCCTCTCCCACAGGCTCCCTCCAGACTGTAAGACAAGTCCTTGCAGCCTATTCTTCTATATGCTCCATTAGTCGCAGGTCCTTCAGGAACATGAGCTCCAATGTAAAACTTAGAACCCTGCATTGGACGTGAGAATGCTGAAGACAGTCCACTTCCGGAATGTAGAGGAGTAGTGAAGAGTACCAGCTGCCAGGGGAGCAGAGGATCTAAGAAGAAAAACAAAAGTGCTTTTTGTGACCCCCTAGACCTAAATGAGCATATAAACTTGGCAATGCAGTGGCAGCCCCACTACGATGGAGAATTCGTCCTTTCCCTTGAAATCCGCTTTAATAGATGTGGCCATTTCCAGTAAAGTCACATCCTGTGAGCTATGCCCATTGCATTTGTGTATTTAACCTAATTGTAATATATTGAAGACACCTATCTTTGCAGCAGGTCTAAATAATATGTATGCCAAATAAAACCCTTATAAATCCAAGCTGTGTTGGCAAGTTCAGGTACTACTCAAATGGGTCATCGCCTCTGGAAGCAGAAGAACCCAATCAACCATCTGCTCCTACAGGCGTAGTGCTACATGTAAAATAGTACACTTAGAGATTGTACTTAGACCAACTACATTAAAATAATGAAGCTAAAATGTGTGGTAATTGCATAAATCATATAAAGAGAGTAAAATTGCATTATGCCGCGTACACGGCAGACTAGGTCCGCCGAACTCCGCCGAAAGTCCGTCGGGAAGACCGTCTGACCTAGTCTGCCAGAAAGTCCGGTCGTGTGTAGGTAGCATTAGTAAGCATTAGTAACAAAGAGCCCAGTATAAGAACATGAGGAGGATATATATAATTCTGCGTGTTATTGCTATACAATGTATGATCAGTCGTAGAGCTCATAAAGCTTCCGTTACCAAAATCTTATGCTATTATAGCCTATCTGCACCAAAGTTTGAAATGCTTTTTAGGATTGGTTACTGAATACTTTTGTGGTTTTGTTTTTCGCTACAGTATTCTGAGCAATTAAAAAAAATGTTGAGTGTGAAAACCCAAGGAGATCAGCAGTTACTAAAATCAGCAGTTACAAAAACACTCAAATCAGCCCATCTGGCACGAATATGCCATGGTCAAAATCACTGAGATCCACGTTCTGGTGTTTGATGTGTACATTAACTGAGGTATATTGTACTGTACTGTATATGTATGATTATTTGCATGGTGTTGCTGGCACATAATTGGCAAATTAGATAATTGCAAGAATAGGCAGGTATACAGATGTTCCTAATATGGTGCTTAGTACGTGTATGTTTCAACTGTGGTATTTGCTGTTCGCCCACCCGCTCGGCTTTAATAATTTCAGTATATCGTTTGCATGGAGTGTGCACAAACTGAACTGATTTAACAAAACATTGCAAGAAAAATATTATTATAAGCCCAATTTCCTTTATATGGAGACGAGCCCTAGCATTTGTTAAAGTAAACATTAATTCCAGATGTCATTTCTTTTTTTTTTTTCTAAAATCATCGCTTGAGCATACTACTTCATCTAATCTTCATACATTTCTTTTGAAAAACCAATAGCCATTCCAAGACAAAATTCAAACCAAGATTTGTTCCCATTTTGAAGAGATGCTGGTCATGCCGTTCCAATTTAGCAGGTAGGCTTTTCTAGAGAATTACATGTGCTCAGCATATGACCGCATCTAATAGATCGGGAATAATCTACAGCTTTTCTATGTACAGAATGCCTTCATATTTGATGTATATGAAATAAGTAACTTCCAAGAACACTGCACTTATGGTTTACAAGGAAATCTCCACTGATCTTTACACTTAACTATAGGAACATTTTTTCCATTGCCCACTGGTGGTATGAAAACTCACTCCCAGTGGCACACACTGGAGCTACATAAATGGAGATCTTTTGGAAGCACTTCTGGGTTCATAGTTTGAAGACATGCTCTTTTGCACCTGTAACATTTAACACATATTGCTAGAAGTAGTTAGCCACATTCAATTGACCTCTATGATTAAGCCCAGTGTGGGTGAAACATGTCAGAGGGGTGTGACCAAAGGGCTGCAATCTGAGCCGAAGCCAGTTTTTCATTCACCTTACATCGGAGTTGAATACAATGTGCAGTGGTATCTGCATGCTATATCACATTCAATTAGATGTTTTTACTTATCCAATAGGGTACTCCGTTCAGTTGAATATCGGAACATGCCCCAATCTTTATACCCACCTGAGTAATGTAGTCACTTTTAGGAGTTTCTAAAGGAAAGATAAAAAAAAAATCAAACAAACAAACATGTCATGCTTTACCTGCCCTGTAATGTTTTTGAACAGAGCAACCCCGATACTCTTCTTTTTGGGTCCCCTACTGGCGGTCCTGTTTCCTTTTGCTGAGTGCCCCCAAAATCAAGTTCCTTGCTATGGGGTAACTTGAGTAGGCTCACGCCTGAGCTGCACTCTGTGTGTCCATTCACACACAGAGAGCAGCTCAGCCCCACCCCTGCTCTCTCCTCATTGGCTTACTGGCTATGATTGACAGCAGCAGGAGCCAATGGCTCCCACTTCTGTGTGAGCCACTGAGAAGAGAGAGACCCCAAAGAGCCGCTGCTCTCATGCATATTGATGGATCAAGATGGGGGTACGTTTATGGGGGGCTGGGGGGATTGTGCCCAGAAGTTTTTTTTTACCTTAATGCATATAATGAATTAAGGTAAAAAACCTTGAGTTTTTAGAACCACTTTAATCCAGTCATGATGGTGTCAGGAAATGTGTCAAGGTAGATGCTTTTGTCCAAGTACATAACGAAAGGTGGGAAAGGTTATGAAAACACTCTAGGTATGTCCTTCAGCATTGATCCTGCTGAAGAGTTGAGATAATGTTATTGTTCTTTTGGAGAGCAGAGCTGTTATATAGATTATTATTGTTCTGTTGTAGACAGTTTCTCTGGTTTTAGAACGTAGAGTAGATGGTATGGACCCATCTGTAAATCTGATAGAGAAGAGCTGAAGTTTTTTGCTGGGGGCAGCTAAATGTATTTCTTCTTAGTAGGGTATGAAACTGGAGATTTCATAAATCTTCAAAGTGAGGCAGAGCCCATTCACCACTAAATCTTTGTTCTTCCATTTATTGTTCTTTTTCTCTGGTGAATAATTGGAGCATTAATAGCAACTTGAATTCTTTGCCTCATCGTTGTAGCCAGCCACAACAACATCAGAAGGTTTGGAATTCATTTACTAGAGCTATTGACCATGGTTAATCTGGTTGAAAAAAGACACAAAAAAACAAAGTCCATCCAGTTCAACCAACATAGGAAAAAAAAAATAGAAAACCTCCATATATACAATAAAGCATGATCCAATTTGATCCAGCAGGGGAAAAAAAATCCTTCCTGATCCCCAACAGGCAATCAGATCAACCTTACCTATAAATATTAGTATGGTTACTTTGTAGTAGAGATGAGTGGAATGTAACCCGAGTTCAGTTTGCAGGACACAACAGTTTACAAGTTCTGAATGTTAATCCAAATCCTATTAAAGTTAATAGGAGACAATTTTTTCATTCTGACTAATAGGCAAGGGATTGTCAAATGAATGGCATAGGGATCTGGAACACTGCCAGAGAGGACATATACCAATGCTTGTGAGAAGCAGAAGTTATATTTATGTTTAAAGTGGAATATTAAAATGTCCAATGCCTGGGGGAGTTAATGCACTACAGCAAAACTGATATTTAAAAGAAAAAGGAACATTAACCACTTTTCTACCATTTTTAAATTTTTGTACACACTTCATACGATCTTAATATTTTAGCTAGAGCTACTTTAACTCCACCCTCCACTTTTTAACTGGCACATGTTCTGTCAAATGTGCCACCTTCTCTGGCTGCCTGTACAGACACAAGATTTAAAACAAATTATTTTTGTTTCCGAATTCTGGGACAGTGTGTTCAGTACAACCCCCTTATTCTTCCCACATAGTTTGGGGCTCCTAAGACTTGCCTATCGTCACATCCCTGTTTCCCAGATCTGGTCCCCAGTAACTTTTATTTGTTTAAAACTTCTGAAGGAGGTTCTGGGAAAAAAATGTTTTAATGACAAATTGACAATGAAGAGATAATTGGTGTCAACATGTGGTTAATGAACCAGGATAAAAGATTCTTTCTAAAAAGGATATTTTTCGCTAAACATCTGTGGAACAAATGCATTGCAGTCCAAAGGAGTTGTGTTGAAATATAGGCTTTTATAATTTGTTTAGTTTACTGCTTCAATGAGTTAATGTTATCTTTTCATATGGCTATGTGCTGATTGTGTACGTTTTTCACCATTATACATATTCATCCAGGAGCCTTTCCACCATAGGATGCCACTAGTCTTGTAGGTTGCATGATGGTCAAAGTCACTTAACGTGTCATTAAACCCAGACTATGAAAAACTCTCATTACATGCTATATAACAGAGTGTTCATACTCACAATGCCACAAAACCATTTGTTTTGTGTGAGTGAAATATACTGTACATGGTTGATCCTGCCTTCAGCTGTCCCTCCTATCTTCTCTGTGTCCCCACTGCAGCCTGAGATTGTGTAGACCAGATGGTGTTCTCAACTGAGCATGCTCAATTTCAGTTTCCTTCTAAGCTCTTCATTCTCCTCTCTTATCTGTGCAGCCCAAATGACTATAGAGCCACAAATGTGAGTGTATACACAGTGTTAAATTACACTTCCCTCCTCCTCCTCCATCCCTCCTCCTCCTCCTAATATATATATATGTATATATATATATATATATATATATATATATATATATATATATATATATATAACTATAAATTATATCTCATGTAATTGCTAATACCTGTAAAGTATTTTTGACTCAACCTACTCCATAATAATACACAAAAATACAAATTTGATGTCCAATAAGTATTTATAGGGAGCTGTAAAACAGTTATTTGTTATTTATAATCTAATTTGAATTGCTCTTCTGAAATTTTTTTTATAGTCATGTGACTGGCACACCACCAATCAGGGCTGTGCAGACACAGACTCATGCTGTAAATAGCATACTCTATATCAGCAGAGTAATAGAAGCCCCTCCCAAAGATCTTTCCCTGCAGATGCCAAAGAGGGAAAGATCATGTGACCACACAGCAGGGCTGCCATGTTATATATGATTTATGTGAATTAAATATGGCAAATAACCCATGATCTGAAAACAACTCTATATAGAGGGGAGTTTTGGCAGTTGGAGGGCTGCTCAAAGTGTGGCCATAGCAAGCTGCAAAGCCGACCCCCAACGTAAAGTGAACTAACGGGCAATACAATACCTTTGCCCACAACTCTTCCGGAAGTGTGGGTGTCAGGTAAGAGACTGACCCCCTTTCCACCCTGCTGGCTGCATGAATTCACCCCTTAATTACCAGGGGTTCCTGCCACTGGCTCACCTTTTCCAGGACTGACAGCCAGGGGACACCAGTAGCAGTCTCTCACTCTCTTCAGAGCAGCATGACAACCGAATAAAGGCACTACGAGGCTGGTTAATGTTCTTTTACTGGAAAGCCTCAAGCCACATGGCTCTTCCTGCTTGCTGGGTGACAGACCCCACCACAGTTCTATCACCAAAATGTGAGGAACAGTTGATATTAGACCCTGCCGGAGACTGCTCTCATCTTCTGCAAAAGGACACTTACTCCCTTTAGCTCTGCTACTCTTCTCTGCCTGGGCTAGACGGGAAGGAATCAAAGGGTGTACCAACTCCCAAGGTCCTCCTCTGGACCTGAACTGACCCACCTGAACTCTGCTTCTCTCTCTCTGGGCTATGGTGGGGAACCCCAGGGCACGTTGCTAGATGTTACCTCTTCTTCCTCTCCAGTCTGACCCATCTTCCTCCCTGGCCCTGCTTAAACTCCAAACATTCTCCCAGGGGAAGGAGACACCTTCTACCTGCTTTACCACCTGTCTACAGGAGGGCCTTGGGGAGGTTATAAATTTAAAGTTCATATTTATCTTCTTGTATAAGATATCAGGACAGCTGTTTCTTAACTTTTGGTATTCATCCTGAGGATATTTAGTTATGAATGTTTATTATTTTATTTTATCATTACTGGCAACCATTGATTTTTGTTTCAAATACCCCTAGTAATGTTGTTGATGATCTCCCAATAACCCCATAAACTTACACAGCATTTTCTAAAGTTCACGATTTTAAAATCTTTTAAGGGGAAGCAGATGATCTCCAAATATATAGGGTGTCATTATGACATAGTGCCCTAAAATGAGTTACAGATGTTTCTTTGACCATTTTTTTTACCTATGCCATAAAAGCAGGTGTTTTCAAGCTTCAAATATATTTTCTCCATGCTCACAAAAATTCCATCAATTACTAGTATCTGTCATTATGGTTAAACTTTCCATGATGCTGTTTATCTCATTCCTGAGATCTACTGCTTATAGAAAGTGAAATTTCAATACATTTTAGTGCTTCCTATTTGAATAGGTCAATATAAAAAAAAAAAATTCCACATGAATGACATATCCCCAACATCTTTAAGTGCTTAGAGGAAAATGTCTGTGTGGTCAGAGAAACTGCTTTTCCGTATTCTGATTAATACTGAATACTGAATTAATGGGTGTAGCTGAGGTCCCTTGTGTCACATTTGTATAGCACACTTCCTTTAAAGAGATCAGGTCAGGGCCTGCCCTACCATGGGACCTGGTGAGACTATTTATCCCAGGTGGCAGGTTCTGAGGAGAGGCAAATTGCCGCCCAAGAAGACACTAGTCCCGCCCGATCGCTCTGCTCCATCCACCAGCCCCACTCCTCTCCTTATCCCACTGTGTGGATGGCCCTGTGCCACTGCTACTAGAGGTAATGGCAGAGCACCCGCTGCCATACCCGCACAGCTGGCCACCTGCCCATCCTCACCGTGGTCCCCCCCCCCCCCCCCCATTGCTGCTGACAAGAGAAAGTCAGCTGACAGGCTGATGGCCAACAGCGTGAAGGGGGAGGAGCTTCCTGCTGAGCAGAGACCCCATGATGAAAGAGGGATCGCTATAGGCGCTGCTGACACTGAGAGAAAGTAAGTGTCAGCGCCACTAATCCCATCTTCACCACCCCTGCCTGTGTCTAACCTGCCTACCACCCATGCCTGTGTCTAACCCCCTCCCTACCACCCCTGCCGGTGTCTAACCCCCTCTCTACCACCCATGCCTGTGTCTACCCCCTCCCTACCACTCCTGCCTCTGTTTAACCCCCTCTCTACCACCCCTGCCTGTGTCTCTCCCCCTACCACCCCTGCCTGTGTCTAACCCCCTCTTTACCACCCCTGCCTGTCTTTAAACCCCCCTACCACCCCTGCCTGTGTCTAAACCCCCCATCCCCTCGCCACTACTGCCGCCACCACCTCTGTCTGAACCCCACCACCACTGTTGCATGTAAATCTGAGTTCCTGATAAATGTAATTTTGGTTTTAATTGTCATGATATAAAATAATGAATGTGGGGGTCTTTTAGTGTGCGGGATTTTTTTTGGGTGGGGGCAGCATTTTATTCCTGGGCCCAGGCAGCACAATGTCTTGAGCCGGCCCTGGATCAGGTCATAATACTTATTGAAGCTGAATTCTTCCTCTGGGTCTAGGCTGTCACATGTAGCAGTAAAGAATTGTCTAAAATTTGAATAAGTCTTTTTGATGAAGTCATTCTTGTTGGGCACATAAGCATTTTCCCCAGGGACGATCTGTTTGCACACACCATGCTGGACAGCACTGAGGTTCCATCTGTGGAATGTATTAAATTAGCTTTCAGGCCTTGTGAGGGCAATTTTTTATCCAGCACTACTATGGCTGGCTGCATTTATTGGTCATATCAGGTAAAGTCTGTATAAAAAACATTCACCTATGCTTCACGGAACTGCAGCTTGGACCTTGATGAAGGGGACATACCCCGAAAGCTTGTCCTGAAAATATATATGTTAGTGCAAATAAAAAAAAGTATCACGGACAGTACTCAATTGTCTCTACCTATTCTTGGCTTAATTGTTAGAGAGTGGTTCCTCATTGGTGACATTAGATTGCAGCTTACTGGCATTACCAGTTCATAGTTCTACTGGGTACATACTTGTATTTGGCACCAGGAGTATTAATAACCAAGGGTGTTGTGTCTTCATCTATCTTTGATATTATTATATTGGTATTATATGTAGCGGTAGCTCCTGAAGAGCATGCGCTATGGGTTTTTCAAAGTTAAACTTTGCCTAAACTGCAGTTTGGTTTGGGTACAATTGTCTAAATTAGACTTCAGCATCAGTCTGACTGGACTGTGAGATGTTCAGCCTAGCCACATGGGGCATTGTCTCTTCTGGCAGGCATGGAACTATGGTCTGGTCAGGTGCTTAAGTTACTCTCTCTCGGAGCCAGATCAGTGGGAGTGGCGCTCTTGCTGTGCTTTCAGGGAGAGGGTATTTAAGATGCAGACGTCACGTTTTTCGGGGTTCCGGTCCAGTATGA
Organism: Lithobates pipiens; assembly: GCF_037356315.1. Classification (NCBI taxonomy): domain Eukaryota; kingdom Metazoa; phylum Chordata; class Amphibia; order Anura; family Ranidae; genus Lithobates; species Lithobates pipiens. The sequence goes on along the minus strand of NW_027507718.1, from coordinate 450,367,682 downwards.
TGTGCTGACTTCATGGTCCTGGTCCTCCTGGCCAGCCCCCAGGAGGCTATGGCCTGGGGTGCAGATCCACCCAATTTTAATGTATCGGGGCTGGTTAGCCCGAGGCAAGGAAACTAGAGGAGGATTCTGAGGTGGTTGGGCGCTGTTTCCAGCTCGGGAGAGACCCAGTGTTCTTCAAGCATTCTAGGGGAGGACTCTTTAGAAGAACACAACGTACAGGTTGGTTTTCTTAAAAAGAGCCTGGAAGGGCTGAAGTATCCGAGAGAATCCGGTTTTGTGGATATCGCTAAGCAGGCTGAAAGATCCAGGTATCCTACAAGTGTTTCAAGCTTAGTTTCCCTACGTGCCTACAACAACGTCTGTGGCAGAGACATTATTTTGTACATTCTACAACAACGTCTGTGGCAGAGACTTGTTCCTGAGTATGCACCTTGTTGGCTGCTAGGCCTTGTGAGAGAGGGACTGTCCAACCAGAATGATCATCCAGTTGCGAATGGCTATTCTCTGAATGCCGTCAAAGTAAGCAAGTTCTTCAACGTTTTTTTGACTTTCACACTAAGAGTACCTGAACTTTCCTTTCCAACCCTCTGATCCCAAGTTGAAAGACTGTTCAATTGATTGAGTTTTGCAAATAAAATCCATTCAAGTGGATCTGTTGTCAGTCTCCAGTTACTGGGCTATTTACCACGGGACATCCCCTAGACATGCAACAAGGAGAACAGAAGGTAACGGTAAGCCCAAAAATAACCAGCAGCTCCTTCAGGGGTTAGTGCTACATATACAACTTTATCACAGTGCTGTACAATATAAAGTATAAAGGGAGAAATGGAGAGAGCACAGTTACATTTAAGACAAGAAGATTAGGAGGACCCTATTGCAGGGGCTTTCAATCCAAAAAAGGGAGGGGTAAGTGATAAATAATGTAATTACTGTATGGGGATGAGTTGAAAGGGAAGGTAAAAGTTCAGTTGTTACAGTTGTTCAGAGGTGGGATAGGCTTAAGAGTTTTCAAGGATTGTCTCAAGCTGGACAGAGTTGGAGATAGTTGTACTGAATGAGGTAGGGAGTTCCAGAGGATGGAAAAGGCTCTGAAGATGTTCTGGAGGTCAGCATGGAAAGCGATGATAAGGGAGCTAGAGAGCAGGAGGTTTTGGGAGAAGCAAAAAGGGTGGTTTGGGGAATATTTAGAGAGGAGGTTAATGATGTAGCTTGGGGCAGAGTTGTGGACGTTTTAATTATGTTAGTAAACTAAATTTAATTTATTGGATGAGTGGAAACCAGTGGAAGGATTGACAAAGAGGGGTAGCAGACACTGACTGGTTGGAAAAGGTGGATGAGCCTGGCGCAAGACACTGGAGGGAGACGGAGTACTCCCTGTCATGTCTCAAAAGCTGAAAACTGTCCCCTAGAGATGAGAAGGCAATGCACTTTATCTTAGCTGTGAGAACTTGGCTTTGTGTGACATGGTTTTGTTCAATAAACCTGCCAGTAAAGGTTTCTGGGATGCTGTGTTACCAGAGATAAGGTAAGTCATAATGCAAAAGGAGTGTTTCCAGAATGATGCTGTGTGACCAGCAGTCTAAAGCCGCGTACACACGGGCGGACTGTATGGCCTACTTAGTCCGTCATACAATCCGACGGACAGTCCGTCATACTTTCGAATGAACGGACTTGACCACACACGGATGCACAAACAGTCCGTCGAAAGCTTGCGCGATGACGTGTACAGCACGTAACACGGGACTAGAAATAGGAAGTCCAATACACAGCAATGCACCCTTCCGCCGTGTAAATCCTTTCTGAGCATGCGCCATTCTTAGTCCGTCGAACTAGCCTACTGACGAGCGGATTGTCCGCTGAAACCAAAGTATGACGGACAGAATTTCGAAAAATCCGAAATACTTAGTACGCCAGACTGCACGCTGAAAAAGTCCGCTGAAGCCCACACATGAGCGGACTGTCCACTGAAATGTGTTTCGACGGACTAAGTAGGCCATACAGTCCGTCCGTGTGTACGCGGCATAAGGAATTTCATGCTAATAGAAAAATGTTGGTCTTATCCCAACAGAGGACATGCCATATTGTTGTCAGGGTGGTCAAGTGATGTCATGCTGCTACCAGGAAAGACATTGTTAGAAATTCTGTATCTAGCCCTACAGAGCAGACAGACAGTGCACAGTCCACAGGGCTTTGATGCGTAACTGCAGACAGGAACAGGAAACTTTATTTTATACAGAGAAAAGACATAGAAGTTTACCATAGAGCAGCTACAAACTTATAAACTTTGCCATTGACTGACTGATATAGTTGTTGCACAAAATACAAATGAGCGTTGTATTCCAACACCCCCACTCAACAACTACTCCTTATATTAGTCCCGTTTTGGATCTTAGTTCTATAAATATGTTTCTTGTAAGCAGTTTTGTCAAAGCATCTGGTCAACTTTTGTTGGAAGACTTTGCATCTCTTCCCATCCCATGAATCTGGCTCAGGTTTTAATGCTACATGAGCAACCTTCATTGCATCTGGTGGATTTCCTGATTGAAGCTTCTTGTGTCCTGGTTTCTTCTTTTACAGCATTTGGATTGTCTATTGTCTATGGATATTTCTGTGTCACTTTGTTGCTTCTCTTCATGTGACATTGATATGGAATTTCCCATCAGTTTGAAGTGTTTGTGTTAGTTCATGAAATTTTAAACACACAGAAGTTTCATCAACAATTACACTTCTACTGATACATGTTGGTGTTTTGGCGTAGAATTCTGTATCTATTTTGAGATTCACTGTACCCCCCTTTTGCACATTTTTTTTGGCAAGTGCACATAGGGTTTGCTTCCAAATTTTGGTTCAAATTCAGGGTTTTCCCATTCCACAGTTCATTTGGAGTTTTCTCAGTTGATTTGTCTGGTAGTCGATTTTGGAGATAGCATGTGGTCAATTGCCTACCCCCAGTATGAGGTAGGCATATCTGCATTAAACAGCATGTTTCTTCTACTCATTCATTCTTTCTGCAACTTTGTTTTGTTCTGGGTTGTATGGTACAGTAGTTTGAAATATTATGCCATGCTTTCTGAGAATTGCCTGTGTGTTATCACCTGTATAATCAGTTCCATTATCTGTGCACAATACACTCTGCATTTTGACAAATTTGTTGCTTAGCCAAATACTGTTCATGTTTCTCTGGTACTTAACCTTTGTTGTGTAACAGATCTAATGTAGTATACCTGGAGTAATCATCTATAAACGTTAGAAAATACTTCTTCTTTCCTGGAGTAATTTTTTTCTATTGGACCACAAAGATGTGAATGAAGTCCAGTAGTTTCTTAGCTCTGCTGTTACTTTTCTTTGGAAAGGCTTTTCTTGTCATTTTTTTTTCTTTTATATAGCTGGTGCATTTCATTGTTTGATCATATAGACTAAATTTATTCCACTTGCATTGTCATTCTCAATTCATTTCTCTATTATATCAGGACCTCTGTGCCCAAGGCGTCTGTGCCATGTGTGAATGAAGTTTGTAGGTTTTTGCTCCTTGGCAGTATTAGCCACCTGATTGCAGTTCAGCTGATACAGTTCATCTGTATGTTTAGCCGTTGCAAGTAAGATATCGCTTTTAGAGATGGTACAACTGTCATTTTGGAAGGTCACTACATTGTGAGCTTCTTCGCTGACAAAAGATTTGTTTCAAGAGCAGAGACATAGGAGACATTTTTCACAGGTATCTTTCTGGTGACACTCTGGGAAATAGGACAGTAAATAAAACAGTTTCTTATTCCTTTTGATTCCATTTTGTTTGCCCATTAGCTGTGGTGATTTTTTCTGTTTTATTCTGGTCAAGGTGAATAAAGACATTTCTGTCATTTATCGTGTAAATTGGAACTCCTGAATCAACACACCATGCCTGCAAAAATTAGGTGCGACTTTTGGATTGAAAAATATATTCATTATCTGAAGCAAAATCAGTTTCTTCCTTCAAACTTTTGGCCTTTTGTAGTGTAGTTGTTTTTGCATTCTAGCTTTCCAGATTCTGCAATCTTCTTTTAAATTACCTCATTTCTTGCACATGGAACATTCACGTGTTTCTTATTGCATGTTACTGTTTTTATTCATATTTTTTGTCTTTAAAGCAGACTCTGCGACAGAAGCAACGTCACTATTAATGCTTTCTGTTTTACACTTATATTCATCCTCAAGCTTGCCCTTAAAGTAGTTGTAAACCATCTCCTATACCCAGGGAAGTGAATAGCTTCAGATGATATACAGAGATGAAACATATCCTCCTACATAGATTTTACTGATTTGTCTGCTTGTCTTCTTGGGGAGTCTCAGTGTTCATGGAAACAGGATTGTATTAGGGTTAATTTACAATTGCTTTGACTTCAACATACATTAAAGCACCTACTTCTTTTTCTGATGTGTTTTGATGCTTCTGCAATGCTTCAGTGGTGCTTTGGTGGTGCTTGAGTGATGCTTCAATGATGCTTTGTTGGTGCTTTTTTAAAGCTTTAATGAAGCTTGGCAGATGCCCTGTGTGTGTGTTGCTATCTCATACCTGTAATACCTCTAAAATAAAGTGAAGCTAAAGCTGAATTAAAGCTTCTCAAAAGCTGCAGGTGCTTCAAGCGAGCTTTGTCATAAACTTCTAAGGAGGCTTTGAAGGCACTTTGAAGCACCACTAAAGCAACATGGAGTATAATTTTTGAAGCAAAGCCAAAGCAAAGCAAGGTGTAAACAGGACTGTAAGCTAACCATTATATTTAGTGACAGGTACTTTGATTGTCGCTCAGAGAGCTATAAAAAAAGTGTCAAAAGCCATGTTTTGAAGCAAGTGTAAGCATGCCCTTAGAGTAACTTCACTAATATATGCTTGGTATATAATCGATATGCATGAGGTTAAACATACTGATGAAATCAAGTCAGATTATTGAATAATGAAATTCAGGGACCAATAGAACCTTTGCTTAAGATATTCTGCTGAATGACAGGAGATTAGGACCAGATGCACCAGAATACAGTGGTGTGAAAAAGTGTTTGCCCCCTTCCTCATTTCCTGTTCCTTTGCATGTTTGTCACACTTAAGTGTTTCGGAACATCAAACCAATTTAAACAATAGTCAAGGACAACACAAGTAAACACAAAATGCAATTTGTAAATGAAGGTGTTTATTATTAAAGGTGAAAAAAAATCCAAACCATCATGGCCCTGTGTGAAAAAGTGATTGCCCCCTAAAACTAATAACTGGTTGGGCCACCCTTAGCAGCAACAACTGCAACCAAGCGTTTGCGATAACGTGCAATGAGGCTTTTACAGCGTCCTGGAGGAATTTTGGCCCACTCATCTTTGCAGAATTGTCCTAATTCAGTTACATTAGAGGGTTTTCGAGCATGAACGGCCTTTTTAAGGTCATACCACAACATCTCAATAGGATTCAGGTCAGGACTTTGGCTAGGCCACTCCAAAGTCTTCATTTTGTTTTTCTTCAGCCATTCGGTGGTGGACTTGCTGGTGTGTTTAGGATCATTGTCCTGCTGCAGAACCCAAGTTCGTTTCAGCTTGAGTACACAAACAGATGGTCGGACATTCTCCTTCAGGATCTCTTGGTAGACAGCAGAATTAATTTTTCCTTTTATCACGGCAAGTCTTCCAGGTCCTGAAGCAGCAAAACAGCCCCAGACCATCACACTACCACCACCATATTTTACTGTTGGTATAATGTTCTTTTTATGAAATGCAGTGTTCCTTCTACGCCAGATATACTTGGACACACACCTTCCAAAGAGTTCCACTTTTGTCTCATCGGTCCACAGAATGTTGTCCCAAAAGTCTTGGGGATCATCAAGATGTGTTGTGGAGAAATTGAGACGAGCTTTGATGTTCTTTTTGCTCAGCAGTGGTTTTCTCCTTGGAACTCTGCCATGCAGGCCATTTTTGCCCAGTCTTTTCCTGATGGTGGAGGCATGAACGCTGACCTTAACTGAGGCAAGTGAGGCCTGCAGTTCCTTGGACGTTGTTGTGGGGTCTTTTGTGACCTCTTGGATGAGTCGTCGCTGCGCTCTTGGGGTAATTTTGGGTGGCCGGCCACTCCTGGGAAGGTTCACCACTGTTCCATGTCTTCGCCATTTGTGGATAATGGCTCTCACTGTGGTTCGCTGGATTCCCAAAGCTTTGGAAATGGCTTTATAACCCTTTCCAGACTGATAGATCTCAATTACTTTCTTTCTCAATTGTTCCTGAATTTCTTTGGGTCTCGGCATGATGTGTAGCTTTTAAGGATCTTCTGGTGGACCTTACTGTGTCAAGCAGCTCCTATTTAAGTGATGCCTTGATTGTGAACAGGTGTGGCAATAATCAGGCCTGGGTGTGGCTAGAGAAATTGAACTCAGGTGTGGACAACCACAGTTATAGTATGTTTTGACAAGGGGGGCAATCACTTTTTCACACAGGGCCATGATGGTTTGGATTTTTTTTCACCTTTAATAATAAACACCTTCATTTACAAATTGCATTTTGTGTTTACTTGTGTTCTCCTTGACTATTGTTTAAATTAGTTTGATGTTCCGAAACACTTAAGTGTGACAAACATGCAAAGGAACAGGAAATGAGGAAGGGGGCAAACACTTTTTCACACCACTGTATGCCAAACACCTCGATGAGCTTAATGGCTTTTCATTTAAGGCAAAATATGTGTTTTTCCATTGAACTAATGATTGCTGACATTTTATAAAAATAGCACAAGACAAAACATTTTAAAGTATTTTGAATTCAAAAGCCAAGAATTTTCCAGCTAGATAAATTACAATTTTCCAGTAGCAGAATGCCTGGCAGATTCAGTATCTCAAACAGAATTTTTAGATCTGCTTTTATACTCCAGATGTATGTCAATTAAAGAACAAAGTTAAGATTGCAGATTTCAGAAATCTGTTTCTTACAGCTGAACTCCAGACACACAGCTTAGTACACAGATGAAATACATATTTGTACATGCGTAAGAATTTGGTTTTCTGTCCAGCCAGTCCTGAGATTTATACATATCTGCTCTACAGCACACCCCCCCACCCTGTTACTGGCCAAAGAAAGTAAAAGCAGTACAAAGGCTAGCTCATTTCTCCATCCATCTCTCCTTGTATCAGCTCCTTGCATGTCAGGACACCTGATTAGCCCCTTTGTGCTGTTTCTCCCTCCCCTTATCTGAGCTTTGCTGTACTGAGACATCAAGAGCATGATACCAAGTCAGATTCAGGTGTTTTCTTACAATAAATATAAATATATATATATATATATATATATATATATATATATATATATATATATATATATATATATACACACAGTGCCTTGCAAAAGTATTCGCCCCCTTGAACTTTTCAACCTTTTGCCACATTTCAGGCTTCAAACATAAAGATATAAAATTTTTATTTTTTGTGAAGAATCACCAACAAGTGGGACACAATTGTGAAGTGGAACAAAATCTATTGGATTTTTGAAACTTTTTTAACTAATAAAAAAATGAAAAGTGGGGTGTGCAAAATTATTCGGCCCCCTTGCGTTAATACTTTGTAGAGCCACCTTTTGCTGCGATTACAGCTGCAAGTCGCTTGGGGTATGTCTCTATCAGTTTTGCACATCGAGAGACTGAAATTCTTGCCCATTCTTCCTTGCAAAACAGCTCAAGCTCAGTGAGGTTGGATGGAGAGCGTTTGTGAACAGCAGTTTTCAGCTCTTTCCACAGATTCTCGATTGGATTCAGGTCTGGACTTTGACTTGGCCATTCTAACACCTGGATACGTTTATTTGTGAACCATTCCTTTGTAGATTTTGCTGTATGTTTGGGATCATTGTCTTGTTGGAAGATAAATCTCCGTCCCAGTTTCAGGTCTTTTGCAGACTCCAACAGGTTTTCATCCAGAATGGTCCTGTATTTGGCTGCATCCATCTTCCCCTCAATTTTAACCATCTTCCCTGTCCCTGCTGAAGAAAAGCAGGCCCAAACCATGATGCTGCCACCACCATGTTTGACAGTGGGGATGGTGTGTTGAGGGTGATGAGCTGTGTTGCTTTTACGCCAAACATATCGTTTTGCATTGTGGGCAAAAAGTTGGATTTTGGTTTCATCTGACCAGAGCACCTTCTTCCACATGTTTGGTGTGTCTCCCAGGTGGCTTGTGGCAAACTTTAGACGAGACTTTTTATGGATATCTTTGAGAAATGGCTTTCTTCTTGCCACTCTTCAATAAAGGCCAGATTTGTGCAGTGTACGACTGATTGTTGTCCTATGGACAGACTCTCTCACCTCAGCTGTAGTTCTCTGCAGTTCATCCAGAGTGATCATGGACCTCTTGGCTGTATCTCTGATCAGTCTTCTCCTTGTCTGAGCTGAAAGTTTAGAGGGACGGCCAGGTCTTGGTAGATTTGCAGTGGTCTGATACTCCTTCCATTTCAAAATGATCGCTTGCACAGTGTTTTTGGGATGTTTAAAGCTTGGGAAATCTTTTTGTATCCAAATCCGGCTTTAAACTTCTCCACAACAGTATTACGGACCTGCCTGGTGTGTTCCTTGGTCTTCGTGATGCTCTCTGCGCTTTCAACAGAACCCTGAGACTATCACAGAGCAGGTGCATTTATACAGAGACTTGATTACACACAGGTGGATTCTATTTATCGCCATCAGTCATTTAGTACAACATTGGATCATTCAGAGATCCTCGTTGAACTTCTGGAGTGAGTTTGCTGCACTGAAAGTAAAGGGGCCGAATAATTTTGCACGCACCACTTTTCAGTTTTTTAATAGCTAAAAAAGTTTAAATTATCCAATAGATTTCGTTCCACTTCACAATTGTGTCCCACTTGTTGGTGATTCTTCACAAAAAAATTAAAATTTTATATCTTTATATTTGAAGCCTGAAATGTGGCAAAAGGTTGAAAAGTTCAAGGGGGCCGAATACTTTCGCAAGGCACTGTATATATATATATATATCCCAAAAGAAAAAAAATGGTTGCTAGTAAAAAAACATAAGAGCTCTAAATTGGGATTTTTAAGGCAATTTAGAAGAAGAAAAATATAAAAAAAGTTTATCTAAACAAGTATAAATTGATTGAAAAAAATATTTAACATATATACAATGTACAAAACTACAAAATACCACAATGGTTAAAAACATTGCATGATATAGTATAAAAATGATGGTCCTTAAAGTTGTATTTCACAACTACTTTTTGGACAACCATCAATATGGAATGCAGATGGTGATCAGTAGAGGGGATATCAAACACATTTCGATATGTATGAGCATAAGCAAAATCTTATTCAGGTATTTCTACCACTTCTGAAATATAAAGAATTCTCATCTTAGAATCCACATTTATGAATTCCATATGTAACACATTGAAGTTTCATTACATAAGCACTTACATTCCATATATATATATATATATATATATATATATATATACATACAGTATCTCACAAAAGTGAGTACACCCCTCACATTTTTGTAAATATTTTATTCTATCTTTTCATGTGACAACACTGAAGAAATGACACTTTGCTACAATGTAAAGTAGTGAGGGTACAGCTTTTATAACAGTGTAAATTTTCTGTCCCCTCAAAATAACTCAACACACAGCCACTAAACCGCTGGAAACAAAAGTGAGTAAATGTCCAAATTGGGCCCAAAGTGTCAATATTTTGTGTTGCCACCATGCCCCATGCAGCATGCACTTGGTATCACTCCGCCTGGGACAGCAGGCATTACAGAGGAAGCATTGGCTTATGCGGCTGCTGCTCCCTCTGCAGCCACCTGCTTTCTCTGATGCCAGCGGCGGCTCACCCTGATGCTCTAAGATGGCGGGTCAGCAACCCATTAATCACAACCTGGGCTTGCTGACCCGCCATCCTAGAGCATGGGGTTGTGGGCCACATCAGAGGGCTCTGCGGGATGTACTTCCCTGTTCTATATGGATGTGGCACATGAGTGATCATTGATTATATAAAATCTAGGAGTGGCTTTGTATTTTGACAGCATATGTCTCTAAAAAATATTCTGAAAAAGCATTAGAAATATATGGGGATCCTAGAAGTAAAGGGCCTTGGGGTATATCAGCTTTAAAGAAGGAGGTGATGTTTGGGATAAAGAACATCTGCTAGAAATTGTGCTTTGCTCCAGCATAGAGTAGAGTGTGAGCTATACAGGAAAAGGGATAGTTTCCTCTCCAATCCTCCAGTTGAATAACATTATGTACAGCTGTACAGAGTAAAAGTTAAGAGTTCTGATGTAATGTCTAGTAGTGATTATCATGCTAATCCCTGCCATAATGTTAAGCAAAAGACATGGAATGGATTTTTAAAATAGTTAACCTCTGCCCATTTTTTAAGGAACTTGTAGAATCATGAGATATTTGTATAGGAGTGTGAAAAAGTCATTTGCTTTCAAAGAGTTCCTTTGGCCAGGAAGTATTCACCCCCCTTGGTATTTTTCGTGTTTTGTTGCCTCACAACCTGGAAATAACATGGATTGTTTGAGGATTTGCATCATTTAATTTACAGAACATGCCCACAACTTTGAAGATGTTTTTTTTTAGTGTGAAGCAAACAACAAATAGGACAAAATAACAGAAAAAGCCAATGAATAACTATTCACCCCCCTAAAGTCAATACTTTGTAGAGCCAACTTTTGCGGCTATCACAGCTCCAAGTCGCTTTGGATAAGTCTCTATGAGCTTGGCACATCTCACCACTGGAATTTTTGCCCATTCCTCCTTGCAAAACTGCTCCAGCTCCTTCAAGTTAGATGGTTTGCGCTTGTGAACAGCAATCTTTAAAGTCTGACCACAGATTTTCTATTGGATTGAGGTCTAGGATTTGACTAGGCCATTCCAAAACATTTACATGTTTCTCCTTAAGACTTAATGTACATGCCGTGTTTACATGCCGCATTTTTTTTTTCAATCTAGCCAGAAATGAAAAACGCCTATTAACGAAATGTGGCTAAATGCGAGTCACCGCATTTAGCCGTGTTTAGAAGCATTTGGCACTTGAAATGCCTCTAAACTTAGCGTCTAAACTAATTTTTTTGCTTTCCAAACTGACCAGTTTCCCAGTCCTGACTGCTGAAAAACATCCCCACAGCATGATGCTGCCACCACCATGTTTCACTGTGGGGAGGATGTTCTTTGCGTGATGTGAATTGTTGGGTTTGCGCCAGACATAGTGTTTTCTTTGACGGCCAAAAAGTTCAATTTTAGTCTCATCAGACCGCAGCACCTTCCTCCATACATTTTGGGAGTCTCCCATGTGTCTTTTCACAAACTCAAAGCGTGCCATTTTGTTTTTTGCTGAAAGTAATGGCCACTCTGCCATAAAGCCCAACTCTATGGAGCATACGGCTTATTGTCGTCCTATGTACAGATACTCCAGTCTCTGCTGTGGAACTATGCAGCTCCTCCAGGGTTACCTTAGGTCTCTGTGCTGGCTGTCTTATTAATGCCCTCCTTGCCTGGTCTGTGAGTTTTGGTGTGCGCCCATCTCTTGGCAGGTTTGCTATTGTGCCATGTTCTTTCCATTTGGTTATGATAGATTTGATGGTGCTCTTAGGGATCATCAAAGATTTGGATATTTTTTTACAACCTAACCCTGACTTGTACTTCTCAACAACATTGTCCCTTACTTGTTTGGAGAGTTCCTTGGTCTTTATGGCAGTGTTTGGTTAGTGGTGCCTCTTGCTTAAAGCGGGAGTCCGCCGGGAATCCGCCGTTTTTTTTTTTTTTTTAAAGCCAGCAGCTACAAATACTGCAGCTGCTGACTTTTAAAATAGTGACACTTACCCGCCCAGCGCGCCCGCAATGTCGGCACCCGAAGCTGATCTCTCGATCGTCTCTCGGGTGCTGCCGCCGCCATCTTGGTAATGGGAATCATTTCCCGGTTCCCTACTGCGCATGCGCGAGTCGGATGGTCCCCGCTGTCTCTGGGATCCGTGTGTTTCCCAGCAGGCAGCGGGGGACTTTCAGAAAGGGGCGTAGATTCTGCGGAAAGGGGCGTACCTTCTGCAGAATCTACACCGGAAGTGGGTGCAGATACCTGTACTGTACAGGTACCTGCACCCCCCTCCCCCCTGAAAGGTGCCAATTGTGGCGCCGGAGGGGGGGAGGATTCCAATGAGCGGAAGGTCCACTTTAGGGTGGACCTCTGCTTTAAGTGTTGAAGCCTCTGGGGGCTTTCAAAAAGGTGTGTTTATGTAATGACAGATCATGTGTCACTTAGATTGCACACAGGTTGACATCATTTCACTTATTATGTGACTTCTGAAGGTAATTGGTTGCACCAGAGTTTTTTATGGGCTTCATAACAAAGGGAGTGAATACATACGCACATGCCAATTATCATTTTTTTATTTCTGAAAATAGTTTTATGTATATATTTTATAATTTTACTTCCCCAACTTAGACTATTGTGTTCTGATCCAAAACATATAATTCAGATTAAAAAAACATTGAACTAAAGGCTGTAATGTAACAAAATAGGTATAAAGCCAAGGGGGTGAATAGTTTTGCAAGGCACGGTATGCCATGCCAAGAAAAGCTGAGCAGCATTCATTTTGGGATAGTCTTCATGTAAATGTGTCATTAGGATTTGTTCCCTGCACTTTTCTTCAAAGTTCCTTGGGGAGGCTGAGGACAAATTGTGCAACCTATGCCCAAACTGTACACAGAGCTTCCACTTCTCTCCAAATCAGGATTGAATCCTGCCCCTCCCAGCACTAAGGTCTCTTATTTAACAGTCCATTGCCAGAAAATCTTCATAAAGTAGAGAGAAGGGAAATAGGGCTTAATTTCAACCTGGAATTTTTTTAAGGAAACTGTTGGATTGGTTCCCAGGGTTCTCCCCAAGCCCATAGGAATGTAATAGAAGACAAACACATGTACTTTCATGCACCTGTGTCCACCTTTCCAGTGGATACAGCCAGTAACAGACCGTGCGGCATCACCACCCAGAATGATAAAGGTGCTGCCTGGAATAATGAAGATGATTTGACTATAGGCCGAGCGGGAAGTGGTTAATACTTCCCCTAGCCATGCAGTAGAAGGTTTATGGCCACTGGTGCATGCTGGGGTAGGTTTGTATATGTGATTTAAGCAGAAGAAGTCTGCCTGCCCAGTGAGTCTGGTGCTTTAGGCTCTGTGGTTTGGGAGCCTAGCTGAGGAGAGGAACAGATGATGTCTGAGATTAAATACTATTGGTCATCTGCCACATGAGGTCCTGGATGAGAAACTTGTGGAGAACCTGGGAAAGCATCAAGATGGGATCATCAAGCCTACTGCTGCTGCTACTGGGAAAGTTTTGGTTGATAATTAAGAAGGTACATATTGCTGGAGTCAGCCTAAAGGACCTTTTCTAAACCGGTTTCTTTTCTTTTTGTGCTATTAGATCTGTAGGCTAGTAACGAAGTTTTGAGTGAGAGTCAATAAACTCCCTTTTGTTTGTATCTTAAAGGGACTAGCACACATCTGTTCACATCCCACTTTTGCCTAAGTAATCTACACCCTGATGTGAAATGTCAGCCCACCCCTGTCTCTGGGGGTACCACCATGCCTCTGGGGGTCAGGTGGTGCTACACCTGCAATCTACTGTTTGTTGTTGCAATGGTTCCTATGCAAAAAAAAAAAAATGCCCAATTTATATGAAATAATATGAGAGCATTTACGGTAATCATTTTTGGAAAGGTGGGCTTAGCCTTTACATAAATTTTCACCATCCTGATAAAAATTGAAAATCCCATCCCTCTTGAACAACATACAGTATATTCAATTAACACTAACATATTCCAGAATACATGACAGTGTGTAGTATCAATGACATAAGTCCTTCTTCCTAAAGCAATGAACAATCTAATATGCCCACAAACATTTGGGAGGATAATTAAACTATATGCTTGGATTGCAACTATATGCTTGGATTGTAAGTGGAATGTGACCCTTGTGGGAATCAAAACCAGCACCCCAGCACTGCAAAACAATAGTGCAGTTCTGTAAGTACAGGACTAATACGCAGTCTGTTAATTCTTGAAGTCTTATGCTGCGTACACACAATCTGACTTTCTGCCAACAAAACCATGGATTTTTGTTCGAAGGTTGTTGGCTCAAACTTGTCTTGCATACACGGGGTCACACAAATGCTGGGCAACAATTACGAACATGGGAACACGGTAACGTATAAGACGTACGACAAGCCAAGAAAAAGGAAGTTCAATAGCCAGCGCGGCTCCTTCTGCTTGATTCCGAGTATGCGTGAACTTTGGTGCAACGGACTTGTGTACACATGATCGGACTTTCCGACAACAAGCTCACATCCAACATTTCCCGTTGGAAAATCCGAACGCGTGTTTGCAGCATTATGGATTCCAGGAAATTGTTTTTCTGTTTCAATCATTATTATTAATGTTTTAAAAAGAGTAAAGTTACAAGAGCACTGTGCAGAGCAGCGAACAATCCTCACAAGCTCTGTGTAGACAATGGTACATAAGTGGGGGAAACAAAACATCAGAAAATTTTGGCAATTAGGTGGGGATTCGCTAAGCTTACAAGTGAACATTTGACCACCATCAGAAGTGAACCAGAATAACATATTTTGTGTTAGAACATAGGTATAAAACATCAAAATGATTGTGGACACTAGGAAGTGGTCTTCCATACGCTCACCCCTTGGATCATAGTGTGGAAGTAAGCTCAACATGAAGTAAAGCCCACGTCCAGCGACCACGGTTCGCAAAGTATTACTCGTTGCCAAGCATTGTAACGGTTCCACAAAAGGACTAGAGGCCCTCAAATATGAACTTAAATAAGAAAGAAGAAGAAAAAGCTAGGATGTGATGCCAAGGCTGGCCAAATTTAAGGGAAGACTAAAAGAAAAAAAAAAGAAAAGAAAAAGTGAAGAAGAAAAGAAATGGATCCGTCCAGCCTCAACCTATTCATACTATAAGGTTCAGTCATTCAGAACCTATAAGTAAGCAAGCAAAGAGGACCATATTTTGTCAAAAATGGATTGTTTATCTCATAAGTTTTAGTTTTACTATCACAATGTCTATGATGGGGCTTTTCCTCGCTGTCACTATCGAAATTTTGGCTGCTAAGAATATAAAGTAGATCAAGGTCTGAGTATGTTGTGGATTATTTTCAACAAGCTTATTTAGTCAGGCGATACTCGCAACTTTAGTGAAGCAAGATTGTTTTTCATGTGTTAACTGTTAACTACAGCAAATGATTAGATTATGTGATATTTTCACACACGTTAGGTGTCCTGGGGCCCCTGAAGCCCAATGGTGACCTTCAGAGTTAAGTACAGCTTACTTCCTTCAGTGTACAGTGGGTTACAAGGCATGGCGGGTGTAATGCAAGATGAACAGGTGGGCGCCAGACACTTTTTGAATGCAAAGAGATTTATTGTCTCTTAAACAGAACTGTGGGGATTAGGGCCCTTAGGTAGATGAAACATTATTTGGCAAACTCCGAGGCTTCTATAGGTAGACAGCTATACAGGTGAAGGCCTCCAGCCGGACACCACTTCTGTATAGGTAGAACCGCTGTCTCCTATGGCAACAATCTTGTAGCTTTTAATAATGGTAAAGGTTTTCAAATTTCTGCAACACAAAACAGTTCTTTTAACCCCACACTCAATGAGCTCCCAATCTCTCTCACTAGACTTCAGATCCACTAGCCACTGAATTCCCTGTGCTCTTTCACTGTAGCACACAGTATCTTTCACTGCTAGGTCCCTGGCTTGGCACTCACAGATACTCCTCAAGCTTTACCCCTGATGACATGTTAGGTCCCTGGCTTGGCACTACACACCTCTGGCTTGGCACTTGTCACCTCTGCTGTCCCACTGGGTACCTGACTTGGCATTTGCTGAGGCTTTCCCACTTCTTCACCTTCTCCAGTTGGTGAGAAGTCTGCTCTGGTGCTGGCCTCAGCTCACCCACTGTGGTCTCTGATAGCAAGGTGGATGGTCCCTTTGTGGGGGCAGCTTCCCCTCTACCTCCAACTACTTCTGATTACATAGTTACATGGTTAGTAAGGTTGAATAAAGACACTAGTCCATCCAGTGAGTGTCTACAATTATCCCTATCCCTGTACATTGCACACTCACATTGGTCCCTACCCTCAAGGAGCCCACAATCCAAGGTCCCCATTCATATACTAGGACAGAAGCCAATTAACTTACCTGCATGTCTTTGGAGTGTGGGAGGAAACCAGAGTACCCGGAGGAAACCCATGCAGGCACAGGGAGAACATGCAAACTCCAGTCAGGTAGTGTTGTGGTTGGGATTCGAACCAGCAACCCTTCTTACTGCTAGGTGAGAGAGCTAATCACTACACCACTGTGCCGCCCCTACAAGCCTGCAGTCCCAACCCTGCACTACTCTGGATAGGCTCTCAGATAGCCTAGTAGCCAGATGTCCCCAGGCTAGGCCTTAGGTATCTGGCCTAGCAGCCCGGGGCAATATGACACACGTCCACCCAGACAGCTGTCCAGGTGGCACACAACACAGATCACCTGACTCCACCCAAATAATTAGGTTCTTCCAGCAGACCAAGGGACCCAAGCAAATCCCTGCCCATTGGCTAAGACACCCCATTAATTCTTAATCTTTCCTTGCAATGCCCTTGTCTTATCTCATGTCACCAGATTCCCGGCCATCTAGTGACAGAAGAGAGAAGCGCAGTAATTCCAGACTTAGGGTGAAATCAATTGAACTCCTATCAATTGGCCAATGCAACTATCACTTGGCAAATAAATTTAATAGCAAACCTGCCTCAACATCAGGGTGCTACAGATGTAGCAAGTATGGTGACTATAGAGCCATACACTATTTTTTTTTAGCTTTTCAATGCATCCAAGATCTCATAGCTCCTAAACAAGAGAGTGTAATGTTCAATGCTTCTGGCATGAGATGGATGTTCTATACCTCTGGCTGTATGGCTGATATCCAGGAGGCTCAGTGTTTAAAAACATTTCATTCTCACAGTGTGGGAACTGTTTGAGAGTTAATGTAAAACTGAACGTTAAAAAAAAAACAATTTCCCCCTAGGTCAATTATATTGAAGATCTTTTTGGAAACTTTACTTTAGACTGTTGCCTGGTCTGGTTCTTAGATTCATAAATTGTGATATATGCATTTCAGTATTCCTAACCAAGTCATGTTTGGGAGGGTATACTTGCTGTGATCACTTCATCAGCCTGTGTTTTAATAGAGTACAAATGCTGGGAAAATCAGGGAGCCAATCACAGTAAGAATTTATATGAATTGACCTTTCTGGGAGGATTTTCAGCACCGTGTTCTGAAAAAAAGTGATTTATAAAATCATAGCTTGCTGCAAATTGAAATGAAATTTTAACCACTTGCTTACTGGGCACTTAAATCCCTCTCCTGTCCAGACCAATTTTCAGCTTTCAGTGCTGTCACACTTTGAATGTCAATTGCGCGGTCATACAACACTGTACCCAAATTACATTTTTATCATTTTTTCCAAACAAATAGAGCTTTCTTTTGGTGTTATTTGATCACCTCTGCGCTTTTTATTTTTTGTTAAAAAAAATGAAAAAAGACCGGACTTAAGAAAAAAAATTATATATTTTTTAATATTTTGTTATAAAATTTTGAAAACAGGTCATTTTTCTCCTTCATTGATGTACGCTGATGAGGCTGCACTGATGGGCACCAATACGCTGCACTGATGGGCACCGATGGGCTGCACCGATGGGCACCGATAAGGCGGCACTGGTGGGCACTGATTGACGGCATTGGTGTGCACTGAGAGGTGACATTGAGAGGTGGCACTGATGGGTGGCACTGAAGGGCATTCCTAGGTGGCACTGGTGGGCACTGAGAAGTGGCACTAATAGGTGGCACTGATAGCTGGCACTGATAGCTGGCAGTGATGGGCACTTATAGGTGGCAGTGATGGGCACTGATGGGTGGCAATAATGGGCACGAATCTGCAGTGGTAAGATACACTGATAGGCAGCACTGCTAGGTGGCACTCATGAGGCACTGATTGGCACCACTGGTGGGCAGTGATAATTGGCACTTGTGGACATTGATAGGTGGCACTCATGGGTATTGATAGGTGGCTCTGGTGGGCACTGTGGGCATTGGCAGGTGGCACTGGCAGGAGGTACTGGTGTGCACATATGAGGCTGACAGCGTGAGGAGAAAAAAAAACGATTCCTGAACTTTTGTTTACACACGTGATCAGCTGTCATTGGCTGACAGCTGATCATGTGGTAAGGGGCCGGGATCGGGCCCTTACTCGGATCGGTGATCACCGAGTCTCAGTGACTCGGTGATCACAGCTCGGGGAGCGTGCAAAGGGGAGGACGTCATATGGCGGCCTCCAGGAAATTCAGGTCCGCGCTGTAGCCATCATTCGGCTATAGCGCACATATCGAGTGGTTAATAAACAATAAATGAAATAATAATATTAGTAATAATAATAAATAAAGCATTTACAAAATGGTTTATTTAGCAATTGTATAAGTCATAAAATGTTTAATGAAATAAGAGTTTACCTTTAAAGCAGGGATGTGCAATTAGCGGACCTCCAGCTGTTGCAGAACTACAAATCCCATGAGGCATAGCAAGACTCTGACAGCCACAAGCATGACACCCAAAGGCAGAGGCATGATGGGACTTGTAGTTTTGCAACAGCTGGAGGTCCGCTAATTGCATATCCCTGCTTTAAAGGTAAACTTTATTCTGTTTTTTTTTCCAATATATTTAAAATAAAGAAAGGTATAGTTTCAAATGTGTTACTATTTAACCTATGGTTCACCACATGGGACTTTCTGTAGGCTCCACGTTGACACTTATTCTGACAAATGGAAACTACCAGCAATGCGATACATCTTAACTGCTAGACAGCTCCTTTTATGTCCAGTATGACAACATTAATAGTGAGTATAATGCCCCGTACACACAATAGTATTTTCCGACAACAAAATCTGTGTTTTTTTTCCGACGGATGTTGGCTCAAACTTGTCTTGCATACATACGGTCACACAAATCTCATCTGAAATTCCGAATGTCAAGAATGTCGTGACGTACAACATGTACGACGAGCCAAGAAAGTTCAATAGCCAGTACGACTCTTCTGCTTGATCCCCGAGCATGCGTGGAACTTTGTGCGTACACAAGATCGGAATTTCCGACAACGGATTTTGTTGTCGGAAAATTGGAAAATTGGAGATCCCGATCTCAAATTTTGTGTATCGGAAAATTCTGATGGAAAATGTCAGATGGAGCCTACACACGGTCAGAATTTCTGACAACAAGCTCCCATCTTACACTTGTAAATTCAAGATATGAATAAAGAGAATTGAATGAAGAGAGCAGCAATAGAATATTCCTGAGTTTTTTTAAGTATATATATATTCTTTTGGCACGGGGTTTCTTTCTATTTTTTACAACAAGCTCCCATCGAACATTTTCAGTCGGAAAATCCAACCGTGTGTACGGGGCATTATATATATCTGCCAATCCCTTCACTGGCTCTCTCTACCCCACCGTGCAAAATTCTAAATGCTAACCATAACATACAAGGCCATTCACAACATCGCCTCCATCTACATTACCAACCTCATCTGCAGATAACTCCCAAATAGTCCCCTCCACTCCTCCCAGGACCTCCTGCTCACTAGCTCCCTTGTTACCTTCTCCCATGCTCTCCTTCAAGACTTCTCCAGAGCCTCTCCCATCCTCTGGAACTCCCTGCCCCAGTATATCCGATCAGCCCCTACCTTGTCCACCTTTAGGAGATCCCTGAAAACTGATTTATTCAGGGAAGCCTATCCCACACCCAACTAACTGTCCCTGAGCCACCCCATCAAATCATTCTCTGCAGCTATTACCTTTTGTACCACCACCCCCTCCCTTTAGAATGTAAGCTCTACAAGCAGGACCCTCCCGTACCTTTTGTATTGAACTGCACTGTAATTGTGCTGTCCTCCCTATACATTGTAAAGCGCTGAGTAAACTGTTGGCGCTATATAAATCGTGTATGATAATAATAATAATAATTATATATATATATATATATATATATATATATATATATATATATATATATATATGTGTGTGTATAATACGTTTTTATGTTTTGTGCAGTACTAGTTTATGTGTTGAACATGTGCCCCGATCATGTAGATTAAAGTATTTAAATATTCGATTTAAATAAATGTATTTAAATATTAGGCAAAGAATTGAATTGCAGGAGAACCCAAACTGGGAAGCATTGTTTATACTTGCACAGATTCTCCATCATGCATGTGATGTGATTGTAGACTAAAGCCGCGTACACACGGGCGGACTGTCTGGCCAACTTAGTCCGTCAGACAATCCGACGGACAGTCCGTCATACTTTCGAATGAACGGACTTGACCACACACACCACTTTTTGAGCGGACTAATACGGCTTACTAAGTCCGCCATACTATCCGCCCTACTTTTGAAATGAACAGACTCGCCCACACACGCGGAGGAAAGTCCGCTCATTTCGAGCGCGTCTCCAGGTAGGCGGGGCCCGCGAAGGAGACGTCGCTGACCCCACCGCCTGGTATGGACTTAAAGGGGAACCCCAACGCCGAAAAAAATCAGCGTGGGGGTCCCCCCAAAGTCCACAACAGACCCTTGTCCGAGCACGCTACCCGGCCGACCAGGAAAGGGGGGCGAGCGAGCGCCCCCCCCTAAACCGTACCAGGCCGCGTGCCCTCAACATAGAGGGGGTGCCTTGGGGAAGGGGGGGCCACGCGGCCCCCCCACCCCAAAGCACCTTGTCCCCATGTTGATGAGGACAAGGGCCTCTTCCCGACAACCCTGGCCGTTGGTTGTCGGGGTCTGCGGGCGGGGGGCTTATCGGAATCCGGGAGCCCCCTTTAATAAGAGGGCCCCCGGATACCGGCCCCCCACCCTATGTGAATGAGTATGGGGTACAATGTACCCCTACCCATTCACCTGTAAAATAAAAGTACCAAAAAAAACACAACACACGAGATAAAATACTTTATTGCACAGCTCCGGGGGTCTTCAGAAGACCGGGCCACTGCCTGTAAAAGAGCTATAAGAAGGCGCGGTGGCCCGGCAGAAGAACCGAAGAGGGGGACAAGACCCCCGAAGTCGGGAGAAGAGGCCGGCGGCGAGGAAGAAAGCCGGACTCCTCCGCTAGCAAAAGAGCTACAAGAAGATAGCGGAGGAGTCCGGCGAGAAGACCCGCGAAGACGGAAGACCCCCGGAGCTGTGCAATAAAGTATTTTATCTCGTGTGTTGTGTTTTTTTTGGTACTTTTATTTTACAGGTGAATGGGTAAGGGTACATTGTACCCCATACTCATTCACATAGGGTGGGGGGCCGGTATCCGGGGGCCCCCTTATTAAAGGGGGCTCCCGGATTCCGATAAGCCCCCCGCCCGCAGACCCCGACAACCAACGGCCAGGGTTGTCGGGAAGAGGCCCTTGTCCTCATCAACATGGGGACAAGGTGCTTTGGGGTGGGGGGGCCGCGCGGCCCCCCCTTCCCCAAGGCACCCCCCATGTTGAGGGCACGCGGCCTGGTACGGCTCAGGAGGGGGGGCGCTCGCTCGCCCCCCTTTCCTGGCCGGCCGGGTAGCGTGCTCGGACAAGGGTCTGTTGTGGACTTGGGGGGAACCCCCACGCCGATTTTTTTCGGCGTTGGGGTTCCCCTTTAAGTCCATACCAGGCGGCGGGGCCAGCGACGTCTCCTTCGCGGGCCCCGCCTTCCTGGATACCCGCTCGAAATGAGCGGACTTTTCTCCGGGCGGGAAAAGTCCGCTCATTTCAAAAGTACGGCGGACTGGCATACACACGGGCGGATTGTCCGCCGAAATGCGAGTACGACGGACAGTATTTCGAACATTCCGAAATACTTAGTCCGCCGTACTGCACGCTGAAAAAGTCCGCTGAAGCCCACACACGAGCAGACTGTCCGCTGAAATGTGTTTCGGCGGACTAAGTAGGCCATACAGTCCGCCCGTGTGTACGCGGCATTAGGTTTATGTTATATACTGTGTGTTATGTCTCTGCAGAACAATAATTTGAATGATTTGCATAACTCATAAAGTGTGTGCAGCATTTTCAGTAGCACAGTGCATGACAAAGCATGTTGTGCTGCATTGCAATGCATATATTGTGCAGGCTCAGCATTGCACCAATGTGTGTAATGAGCTTTATTGTGCTTTGCACTAATGCAGGCAGTGTGAGTGCTGTCTAAGCATAAATACAAGCAATTGATGCGCATGTATCCTCTGAGACTTAAGCCGCGTACACACGGGCGGACTGTATGGCCAACTTAGTCCGTTGAAACACATTTCAGCGGACAGTCCGCTCGTGTGTGGGCTTCAGCGGACTTTTTCAGCGTGCAGTCTGGCGTACTAAGTATTTCGGAATTTCCGTAATACTGTCCGTCATACTTTGGTTTCAGCGGACAGTCCGCTCGTGAGTAGGCTAGTTCGATGGACTAAGAATGGCGCATGCTCAGAAAGGATTTACACGGCGAAAGGTTGCATTGCTGTGTATTGGACTTCCTATTTCTAGTCCCGTCGTACGTGCTGTACACGTCATCGCGCAAGCTTTCGACGGACTGTTTGTGCATCCGTGTGTGGTCAAGTCCGTTCATTCGAAAGTATGACGGACTGTCCGTCGGATTGTATGACGGACTAAGTAGGCCATACAATCCGCCCGTGTGTACGCGGCTTTACGGGCCCATTTATACTAGGTGAAATTACATGATCCCACTGTCTTCTAGACCTGGACATGGTTTATGTCTAACTAGCTGTCAATTGTTACACTGCAAATAAGTGTTTTTACTTAGCCAGTGGTTGAAATCGGGGGCCCAAAAATTGGTCTTGCAAAGGATCTTTTCAGCGACTGTCTCTGCTGCAGAAGTAAGAGGAGGTTGGCAAGAAGTTCAGCAAGAATGTAAAAAAAAACTATGATGGTAAACTATAACTGTTACTTTGAGCCTGGGTTCACACTTATGTGAACACAAACATCGCATGTGACTCGCACCAGCACAGCGGTACCGATCGCATGCGATGTCTGTGCAATGCAAGTTCAGCCATACAGTTCATATGGCTGAACTTGCATTGGATTCGCAGGAAAATAGTACAGGGACTTTTTTTTCCCGCACTGGAATCGGATTGCACGGGTGTTCTCACCCATGCGATCTGATTCCTGTGCGAGTTCACAATTCGCACTGCAATCTGTGAATCAATCTGGGGGTGACATTAACATAGTATTGACACCCGCAGCAGTTCGCAGAGGGCAGTGTGGATTGCCTGTGGGACAGATACGATGCAGAAACCAGCGATGGAATCACGCTGTTTCCCGCATCACTACAGTGTGAACCTATTCTGAATGTACACAAAGAAAAAATATATTTACATGGGCCAGATTTGTTATTCCTTATCATCTGTTTACATTTGGATTTCGTCCAAATTCCTTGCACGCCAGGACTACATATTCATATTTTCTCTGTTGCTGCTCTTCCATTGACTCTTAACCTTTCTAAAGATTTTCACCAACATCCTATCTATTATTGTTTATAAAGCCAATTCCAGCAATCATGTTCAGTAATGTGATCCTTTGTACTCCACATCATGTAGTATTTTCTAGACAGATCAGAGGAGAGTATGGTTGACCACCATATGCAATATCCCTTGACCAAGAGGATTCTTACTTTCATATATACAGGTAAAAACAGAGCCAGCCTGTAAAATCATTCTGTAAGCTGTTATTGCGTTTCAGGAAATATTTGTGTCTATATAAAGTCTGTATACAGTTCACATAGTTAATCTAACTTTAAACTTTAAAAAAGTTCCGTCACCCAAACCAAGAAGTTATGGTTGCAGGCTCTTGTTTGGAGTGCCTCCAAGGGATAGCAGTGGGGTTGTGGGAGGCTAATCAAAGTTGTGACTATAGTTAAATAGTTACCATTATCAAAAGAAAAACTTTGCATTCTCAGAAACTTAAGCCTGCAAGTGAGCTATCAGAAGGCAAAAATAAAGCATGGTGCAACTTTTTGTAACAAGGAAAATAATCTTCCCCGATCCACGAAACTCCCTGGATTAAAATTCTATTTTACTGTTTCCTGATAATATTAGTTAGCATTTATAGTTTATGTAATCATCATATCCCCCTTAGTCATCTTTTAGCAATTGTGAAAAAAGTTAGTTCTGTTAATATTTCCTTATAGCAGAAATCCTCCAGTCCTCTTATCAATTTAATTAAATATCTCAAATTTTTTCAATTTTTGAATCCTTTTTGTGAACCAGTGCCTAAAACTTAAAGTGTAAGTTCACCTTTTAACAGACATTGCTGCAATTACCTTTATGAATGATTGTGTCCGGGGATTTGAAACCACAGTCTTTTTCTGGTTGGACTTGACCACTTTGACCGATCAGAATCATTCTGATCTATTCAGGCATCAATAAGGAAAAAAAGGGAAGAAGACCGTGGAATTTCATGTACCCAGATCCCTGTACTGGCTGTATGGGCAGTGAAAGCTATTTGCCCACAGAGGTAAGTGCAACAGGGATCTGGGAGTGGGTGGATGGGGTATGATGTCCTTTTTTATTTTTTGTAAAAAGATGAAATTTCACATTTTAACTGAATTTCAAAATGAGGTCTCGATTATATACTTTGTTAATACGAGAATGTTTCTTGCTCCCTGCAAAAGCCGTAGATTGGAATTACATGCTGTTTTTAAAGTAAAATGTAATTAATTTTATTTTTATAAATTTTTTGGGGGGAAGGGGGGTTGAACTGCTAATAGCAGACCATACGTGCTCTTGCTGTTGTTTTTATATTTTTTTCTCCTCTTATTGTCCCCCTTCCATCCACCCTGCCCAATTTCAGATATGTGGGTGCCCCAAGTGCTGGAAGGATCTAT
The DNA here is from genome assembly GCF_037356315.1 of Lithobates pipiens. Lineage (NCBI taxonomy): Eukaryota > Metazoa > Chordata > Amphibia > Anura > Ranidae > Lithobates > Lithobates pipiens. The sequence goes on along the minus strand of NW_027507718.1, from coordinate 450,342,732 downwards.
GGAGTCCCACCAGAGTCTGCACTCTTTCTTTTGTTTAGAAGTCAAACTTTGTGGCCAAAGCCACACTGACTCGCATGGCTTTGGCTTTGTGTCTCTCTCACTCTGATTGTATGTGCAATGCTGGGAAGAACTGCATGTGAGATCGTAGTTATATTAGCAACTTATTTAGCACAAAAAAAAAAAAAAATATATATATATATATATATATATATTTTTTTTTTTTTTTGATATCACTTTAAATCTATAATCTACCAGGACACATACTTTTCCAGCTTTGGCTCACCTACTTTTCTATAGTTTTTTATCATGTATTTGTTTTGACCCTAGTAAAGTATAGCACATTTAGCACATTTAGCAACCTTACTTGCCATATCGCTCCCCAATCCACCAGTTTAATAGGTTAGGCACATGTAGTAAGGACTTTATTCCACTACATAGCTTTGTATCCTCTACAACCACAGAAATGTTTTTCTTTGGGGAGAATTATGAAACTGTGCCATAACAGATTAGAACGAGAATGCATAATATGATATATGACTTTTCTACTGCATGTTTTTAGAGGGACAGAGTATGGTTCCCGATCATCAGTTTTACATCAAAAACAAGAATGCCTGAGGAAAAAAAATAGAGGCATATGCAGTTATTGTTCTACAGGCCCATATATTGAATCTGTGGCCCAATGAAGGAAACAAATAAGGCTTGTATTCTGCACTGTGCAGGTCTGCCAGATATGAGAGGAGGAGCAAGGTTGGCTTTTAAGTTACAGTGTTTGTTACCGTAAAAAAAAAATGAAAATTAGATCCTGTTCCTGGAAAGCATGTTATACAGCACAGTGGTTGCGGTTTATCGTGGCTGCTGAGCCCTGACACCATGTTTAGTTTATGTGCCTCTGTCATCTGCTCTCTCCTTTCCTCCTTCGTCCACTCCTCAGTCCTCTACTCCCTCCCTGCCTGTCAGCTCCCTGATCCCCCCTCCTGCTGTAAAAATAACTGTGTTTGCTTTCTATAGTTCCCTCTGTTAGATAACATGATGCTCCCCAGTGTATGCGATTTATAAAAATATGCTGCCTAATACCTTATTTTCCGAACGCTGCTCGGCACTGACGTGACTGCCCGCTGCTCTCCTCCTCTTCTCTCCCCATGTAGCTGTCAGATCAGGAGAGGAGACCAGCAGGCAGTCACGTGACCACCAAACGGCGCTCGGAAATAAGGTATTAGGCAGCATATTTTTATAAATCACATACACTGGGGAACATTATGTTATCTAACAGAGGGAACTATAAAAAGAAAAAAAAGTGGCTTTACAACTTTAATTTCAACCAAACATGGTAGTGTTGTATTGCAACTAGACCCACAGCTTGTTCCATTACTTCTCAACCTATCCTGACTCACTGAAATTTTGGGTATCCTATGGGTGTTTGCCTGTGCTTCCTCAAATCTATCGAATGGAAATACAGACAGCAATAAAAATCCGATATATCTTCTAAACCTTTGTGTCTTTAACAAAAATGTTTCTAGATGAAAGTTTAAATGACTAAATTTTAATGAAATGTTGATTATCTCTTGGGTACTGCCTGTGTTTCTTCTTATTTAGCGAATGGAAATACAGACTGCAATAATAATTTGATTTATAGAAATATGCTGCCTAATATTTTATTTCCGAGTGCCGCTCGGCACTCATGTGACTGCCCGCTTCTCTCCTCCTCTCCTTGTCCCGGCTGATGGCAGAGGGGGATACTCAGCCCCTCCCCCTGCAGCTGTCAGATCGGGAGAGGAGACCAGCAGGCAGTCATGTGAGCACCGAACGGCGCTTGGAAATAAGGTATTAGGCAGCATATTTTTATAAATCACATACACTGGGGTATATTATGTTATCTAACAGAGGGAATAATAAAAAGAAAAAAAAGGGGCTTTACAAACACTTTACTTTCAACCAAACATGGTAGTGTTGTATTGCAACTAGACCCACAGCTTGTTCCATTACTTCTCAACCTATCCTGACTCACTGAAATGTTGGCTATCCCATGGGTGTTGTCTGTGTTTCCTCAAATCTTTTGAATGGAAATACAGACAGCAATAAAAATCTGATATAGCTTCTAAACCTTTGTGTCTTTAACAAAAATGTTTCTAGATAAAAGTTTAAGCGACTAAATTTAAATGAAATGTTGATTATCTCTTGGGTACTGCCTGTGTTTCTTCAAATTTATCAAAAGGAAATGCAGACTGCAATAAAAATCTGATGGTTTGATCTGAGGTTCGAACCCTGGGTGTCTTCAGCGAAAAAGTTTTTGGGCTAATAGTTAAAATGACTAAATATGTTTAATAGGTTGTCGTGTTCTTTGTTTGATCATTGATCCCATTACAGGGATGATAAAAAGTATATGTGTATTTTGTTTATGGCAGCCAGTCATATCTTTGTTTCATGTGAAACATAAAACCTGCTTGCCTTCTAAATGCAATAGCACCACTTTAGATTTTATAGATTGTCCCTACTGAATTTGTATTACCGAGTAGTGTTTTTGCTTCCACAACCGTGCCAAAATATGCAATGGCAATGTGAATTTCTGAAAAAAAATTCTCATAAATATCAATATGGAAATGTACATAGATTTGTCAGCCAAGGTCAGAAATGAAGTTGCTTTTTCCTGGGGATTTTAGGGGAATTGCTTATTGGTCTGAGGCATGGTGAGGGATGTCTCCAGTGACAGAGTCAGAGACTTTCTGTAATATCAAACATCTGCCTCTACAACCATTCACTCCGTGCAGCTGTGAGAACATCTTGTGTCCACTGTAAACAGGTTCTGCCTTATAAGAGGAGAAAGCGATTGGAAAGTCAAATGAAATATATACACATTTTCATTAGATTCAGATGTGTTTGCATGGCCCCTTGCAGAGCAGAGATCTGCCATAACAATAGGTGGCCACATATGACATTTACAATATGCAGGGCCAATGATCTGCTTAATGAGCTGAAATTAATTCATTGTGGAAGATCTCAATGGCGCATGTTGCCTTAGAAAAGCATACAAATTAACTTAAAAGATAAGTTCACCTTTGGGAACATGTTACATGTACTGCCCGGTTTTAAGGGTTTCCAGCGATGCAGCCGCCGCCTACTGCCTCCCCTCCCTGTGGCACCATTACGGGCTGAAGTTCCTCATACTAGCTGCCACTGTTTGAAAAACAGCGCCGCGTCATTGAGACACACAACTCCATGTGTCTGAATGAACTACAAGCCCCGACATCCTTAGCGGCTGTCGGCTTGTAGTTCTCAATGAACTACCATGGTGCCGTGGAACGTTGTGGTAGTTCATTGAGTGTTCCTGTCAGGGACTCATTGAGTATCAGCTTATGTACAGGTAAGCCGATACACTGATAGTGTGCATGAGACCTGTATGGCATCAGCAATCTACAGATCGCTAGTGCAATGCTTTCCAGGCTCTTGCAACAAAAAAATAATAAATGCACATTTTTTTACCTGCAAGAGATTATATCCTTTATTAAAGAGGACTGGAACTGTGGAAGATGTGACCAAAAATAAAGTGGATGAAAAAGGAATAGACATCAGTGGCGGCTGGAGCTCAATATTTGGGGGGGGGGGGCGCAAACAAACCTGCCCCCCCCACTCGCACCGCCGCCACCCACCTCCTCACTAGCGTCGCTGCCACCTGCTGCCAGCGTCCCCCCTCCTCAATTGCACCACCGATACCCTCCCCGGGACGGACGCAAGGACAGAGAAGGGAGATGTCCACCAGGCTCTCTAGCAGTGTGGCACGGTGGAGGCTGACCTGGGTCGGATCCAAGGCAGGAGCACCGGATACTGCTGCTGCCAATACACACTCCTGCCGGGCTTCTAAATAGGAGGACCTACTCCAACAGGTGTTGCTTCTCCACTCGGCTCGCTTCCTAAATGGCTAGGAGGAGAAGCAGGAAGACATTAGCGAATATTAATTCATTATTGTCACACAAGTGGGTGGGGTGGGCCAAACTTTCAGCAAACTCAGCTGGAATTAGGAGTGGGTACCTGTCAAAACCAGGTACCTGCACCCCCCCCCCCCCACCCCCCCAAAGGTGGCAAATGTGGGAGAAGTCAGATAAGAAGAGTTTTCCCTTTTGGGTAGAGCTCCGCTTTAAGCACCACTAAATCACTATCAAAACAGCTATTTTTTTCTTGCATATATCAAACAGATATAATAAAAAGATATAATAAAACACTTTCAATAGTATAGTTAACAGACCAAAGGGAGCACATAAGAGAGATTACATGTTATAGTTTACATACTCTTTAATTTAACATTATATCAGCCTTTTCCAATCCTCAGCAGAGCTCAGACTGGAAAAGAAGTGGCCAGCACAAGGGGCCAATCAGTTATGCGCTAACAAGGAGACTGTTGATAGGAGGGCGCTAGTTTCTTTTACCATCCAGTCATAAAAACAGAAGAAGAATCAGGTCTTCTGCCCTGCGATACAAAGGTCATGCTGCACAGAAGAGCTGTGTATATCTCAGGACTGGATATACCATGGCATTTTAGTGATAACAACCGATGCGGCTGACTACTTTTAAGTGCAAAGGAGGGATCGGGGGTCTTTTAAACCCCCGATCCCTCCACGAAGAGTACCTGTTGCCACCTATTACTGTCACTAGGGATGTGACAGCAATAAAAGTGATCAGAATTTTAAAAAAATAAAAAGAAATACGATTTTTTTTTTTTTTTAAAAGCACCCCTCACGCAACAAAGAAAGCACATACGTAAGTTGCGTCCGCACATGTAAACGGTGTTCAAATCACACATGTGAGGTATTGCCATGAGTGAGAGCAATAATTCTAGCAAAAGACTGTGTCTGTTACTCTAACCTGATAACCGTTAATTTTTTTTAAATGTCGCCTATGGAGATTTTTAGGTACCATAATTTGTCTCCATTCCACGAGTGTGCGCAATTTCAAAGCATGACATGTTTAATATCTATTTACTCGGTGTAACATCCTGTTTCACATTATACAAAAAAATTGGGGTAACTTTACTGTTTCCCCTTTTTAAGTCATGAAAGTGTCTTTTTTCCCCCAAAATTTGTGTTTGAAAGACCGCTGCATATGATATAAAATATTGCAACGATCACCATTTTATTCTCTAAAGTCTCTGCTAAAAGTATATATATATATATATATATATATATATATATATATATATATATATATATATATATATATATATATATAAATGTTTGGGGGTTCTAAGTAATTTTCTAGCAAAACATACGGATTTTAACTTGTAAGCAACAAATGTCAGAAATAGGCTTAGGTGTGAAAGGGTTAAACAGCTACCTTATATATACAGCAGCACAGTGGCTAAGTGGCTAGCACTTCTGCCAGCAGTATTAGGGTCGTCGGTTTGAATCCCAACCATGGTACAATCTACATGGAGCATGTTCTCCCTGTACCTGCCTGGGTTTTCTTGAAGTACTCTAGTTTCCTCCCACACTCCAAAGACATGCTGCCAGGTAAATTGGCCCTAGTACAGTGCCTTGAAAAAGTATTTATACCCCTTGAAATTTTCCACCTTTTGTCATGTTACAACCAAAAACTTAAATGTATTTTATTGGGATTTTATGTGATAAACCAACACAAAGTGGCACAAAATTGTGAAGTGGAAGGAAAATGATAAATAGTTTTTAAAATCTTTTACAAATAAATAAGTGAAAAGTGTGGCGTGCATTTGTATTCGGCCCCCTTGAGTCAATACTTTGTAGAACCTCCTTTCACTGCAATTACAGCTGCAAGTCTTTTTGGGGATGTCTCTACCAGCTTTGCACATCTACAGAGTGACATTTTTGTCCATTCTTCTCTGCAAAATAGCTCAATCTCTGTCAAATTGGATGGAGGGCATCTGTGAACAGTAATTTTCAAGTCTTGCCACAGATTCTCAATTGGATTTAGGTCTGGTCTTTGAATCAATATGTGTTGATCTAAACCATTCTATTGCAGCTCTGGCTGTATGTTTAGGGTCGTTAGGCACTCTAACAGGTTTTCTTCTAAAAATGCGCTGTATTTGGCTCCATCCATCTTCCCATCAACTTCCCTATCCCTGCTGAAGTAAAGCATCCCCACAACATGCTGCCACCACCATGTTTCACAGTGGGGATGGTGTGTTCAGGGTGATGTGCAGTGTTAGTTTTCCGCCACAAATAGCATTTTGCTTTTAGGCCAAAAAGTTCAAATTTGGTCTTATCTGACCAGAGCACCTTCTTCCACATGTTTTCTGTGTCCCCCGCATGGTTTCTCACAAACTGAAAACTGGACTTCTTATGGCTTTATTTCAACAATGGCTTTCATCTTGTTATGTTCCACAAAGGTCAGATTTGTGGAGAGCATGACTAATATTTGTCCTGTGGAAAGACTCTCCCACCTGAGCTGTGGATCTCTGTCAGTTTAGGTCGACGGCCATGTCTTGGTTGGTTTGCAGTTGTGCCATACGCTTTCTATTTTCGGATGATGAATTGGACAGTGCTCCGTGAGATTTTCAGAGCTTGTGATATTTATTTATACCGTAACCCTGCTTCAAACTTCTCAACAACTTTATCCCGAACCTGTCTAGTGTGTTCCTTGGCCTTCAATATGCTGTTTTTTTTTTCACTAAGGTTCTCTAACAAACCTCTGAGGGCGTCACAGAACAGCTATATTTATACTGAGATTAAATTACACACACGTGGACTCTATTTACTAATTAGGTGACTTCTGAAGGCAATTGGTTCCACTAGATTTTAGTTAGAGGTATCACAGTAAAGGCAGCTGAATACAAATGCACACCACACTTTTCCCATATTTATTTGTAAAAAATGTTGAAAACCATTTATCATTTTACTTCTACTTCATAATTATTTGCCATTTTGTGTTGTTCTATCACATAAAATCCCAATAAAATACATTTACATTTATGGTTGTAACATGACAAAATGTGGAAAATTTCAAGGAGTATGAATACTTTTTGAAGGTACTGTATGTGTACATATGAATGTGAGTTAGAGACCTTAGATTGTAAGCTCCTTAAGGGTAGGGACTGATGTGAATGCATAATTTATATGTAAAGCGCTGCATAAATTGAAGGCGCTATATAAGTTCCTATAATAATATACATATTTCATCTTTGCATTGCTGTTAGTCTTTTGTTCTGCTTCAATTTCTAAATAAAAATGTCATTTTAAAAGGAAAAAAGTTATTAAAATCTTGGCTTTGCATAAGGTAAATTGTGTAAGTATCGCCAAGTCCCATGTTACTTTTAACATCTTAAATTAAATTTATCTCCACTGCTGGACACCTGCTCAAATGACAGTCCTTCAGTCACACATAAGGGAGCACTAAAAACTTGGCAAAAGTGACAAAAGACATTACCGGTGGATCCAACAATTGTACAGGACAAGGCCAGCACTGGGAAAGATAATCAAATTATATTTTCATTAAATAATACAATTGCATGTCCAACACGATCATTTGATTGTTGGTAACGTTTTGTACAAAGTTCTTCTGTTCTGAGCTTGTAATAATTCCAGACAGAATTCACACCATAAATTGCTGAGTAGGACGTTAGGTCCTATGGTACATCATTGTTAATCCTGATTGTTCCATTATTCTGGCAAGACCTACACGGGAGCTAAAACAAATGTAGTTTGAGCAATGGCTCTTCTTAACGAAAACCTTTGCTGAGAGACATAGGCTCTCTTAGGCCTTGTTCACACAGGCTTTGAACATAGGTGGCTACTGGCTAAGTTGTGTATTTATTGCTGCCATACCACCTATCAGCGGCACTCAAAATTGTTAAAAAAAGGAGCGAATGAAGTTGTACACACGGCGAGTAAAACAAATTGCTGCGTTTAGAGTTTGGCAGGTATTGACACTTTGCAACTGTCTCTATTCTTTTCTATTGAAACGTTTAACTGCCCTTTTAAGGTCGAGTTCTCCTAACCCTGCAAGGAAGTCAGATTATTATTATTATTATTATTCATGATTTATATAGCGCCAACAGTTTACGCAGCGCTTTACAATGTATAGGGGGGACAACACAATTACAGTACAATACAAAAGGTACAGGAGGGCCCTGCTTGTAGAGCTTACATTCTAAAGGGAGGGGGTGGTGGTACAAAAGGTAATAGCTACAGAGAATGATTTGATGGGGGTGGCTCGGGGACAGTTAGGTGGGTGTGGGATAGGCTTCCCTGAATAAATTAGTTAATTTTCTTTCCGGCGGGACCCTGCAAAAGGTTTGGGTAAAGCTTAGCTGGCAGGACCCTGCTGTATCCACCTAGGTAAGTATGTAGGTTTGTTTTTTCAAACCCCATCTTTTAACAACTAGCCAGCTTCCCCATTTCTCCAGTCTATTATCATTGGGAATATAATAATAATAGGCTGTTATAAGCAGTAATAACTATGGATAATTCAGATCTTTCTGTATGTGCAGCTCAAATTTTAAGGGATTTTATTTTACATAAGCATACAGTATGTTAAAAAAAAAAAAATCCACTTTAGAGGAACAGAAATACTTTCTATTTTGAATTGTATTCTTGAGAATGGAAACCACTGCTTCCAATTATTTTGGTGTTGAAATGGGCTTTAACAGTATTAAGTATTTCAATTTTGTTTTAATTTGTGCTTTACAGATGTCAAATTTTTTTAGTTTCCCTTTGGCAGGCAATGTGTAATATGAGAGATAATAGCGTAGCCTATTCAAGTTCTTGAGATCATTATGTATCTAAATACAAGCTTTTCCAATAAATCAGTGCAAGGCACAAAGTGCATTACCCATAGCAGCCAATCAGAATCCTTCTTATATTGGTCTGATTTCAGTTGAAATGTCCCGTTGTCTGTAGTTAATGTGCTTTCTTCATTTTACAGTTATCAAACAAGCCCCAAAACGTATAATTTATGCCTATAGTACACACGAGGAGAAAATCGGGTGAAAAATACCGCTTTTGGATCGATCATTCGATAATCTGACTGTTAGTATACCGTTTTTGAGAGCCAATCATGACCGCTCATGCAAAACTTCCGTAGGGACAACCACAAAAAAATTTTTCGTAAGACGAATTGAGTGACCAAGACTGCACATGCTCAGAAAGTAAAGAATACATTACAGTATAATACAATACAAAACATCATTGCGGGAAGTTGTATTCTGTCTTACAAAAATTCTCATAACTCCAGTAAGCTAATTGTTTTTGATATGATACTAGCATGCGAAAAAAATGAACAATCATTTGTTCTATATTCTCATTGTGTGTACGGCTTTAGGGCTTTTTCCCACAGGTGCTCAGGTCAGTGAATGTGCCATTTGTTTATGCAGCTAGAGTCGTCAGGTTTTGAATGCAGGCAGCTCATGTAAGTCTATGGAGATGCATGGGCTGTACAGACACAGCCACTCATCCTAATTTGACAGGTGTGAGGGTGCGCATCGCAGTCCTGAACGCAGACAGTGTGTACTCAGGGGCTGCTCACCAGCATGGCTGTCAAATTAGGATGTGTGGCTGTGACCATGCAGCTGCTATGTCCCCATAGACTTACACCTGCTGCCTGCAAGCAGCACCTGGCGACTGAAGCAGGTTAAACAACGGGGCCGTTTATGGTGTATGAGGCTCAATGTTTGTGTGAATGAGGCCTGATGCTGAATTTGCAGCCTAATTCATTTTTTAAGCGATTTTTACCAACATACTCGATAACTTATATAAATAAAGCCTCTTTCATGCCGGGTGGATGTCAGAAATCATGAAATCAGTCCGAGACAGAAGTACAGTTAAATCACACCTGTTTAATAATAAAAGTAAAAAGAACAAATGTAGTCAAAACATAGCCAAAGTTCAGTAACCAGAACGTATAGTCAGCCAAGCCAGAAGTCAGGGATCAATGTAGTGGAATAGCAAGCAGGATCTGGAGCCAGAAGGGATGTCAGAAAAGCAAGTCTTGAACAGGATTTCAGGAGATTCTGTGATGTGGACCAAGGCGAAGGCAGAGAACCTCTGGACTGGACGGCTTAAGTAGGCAGGACTGACGAGCAGGATATCATCAACAGCTGACTAACTGTGGAGAGATAGGAGCTGGCAATTAGCCGACAGCTAGCGGCCAGCTCAGAGAAGGAAGGGCTGAGCCCAGCCCTGACAGTGGATTCCATTAGGATCAGCCAGGTATCTATGTGCTTAACCCCTGCTGACCGCAGCAGAGCAGGCAGGTGACACAGTGGTGTCTGCACAGTATTTGCTGAGCGGACACAGACAGAGCACTCTCTGCTCTATGGGTGGGTGAGAGTAAATGGACTCCACTGTCCGTATACACTTGGCTACCTCCGATCCGCTCTGCCTAAGCAGAAGAGAACTGAATCCAGATCAGATCTGAAGGTAGGTAGATGTAAACATGTGCTACTAATCATAAGCAGCATACCTCTCAGTGAAGTCCAGGACTAGCTCTGTTAACATGTGGAGGAATTTGAGGACACAGGGGGCCACCCCATTGGAACTAAAGTAGTCTAGCAATTAAGGAGGTGCCCCCCACAGTAGTTGGGTTTTCCAAAGAACCTGCCAGCTAGTAGCATCTGGCCCAGTTGTCTGAACAGGGAAGGTCACCTTACCTGACTGCAGATCACTTTTCCAGCTACTACTGGAATATTTCCTATCAGCTTCTGCTCCAATAAAAATGGTCACAAGAATATATTGCTAAAGATGAAGTCAACCAAAGGGGAAAGTAATTAAAAACCTGACAAGGGTTTTAATCCTTTTAGGCTGGGTTCACACTTATGCGAACTGAATGCGGGTTTCACCCCAAATTCCAGTTAGCAGGACAGAAGATTGTAACTGGCTCTCAATGTAACTGGTTCACACATCACCAGGACCGCTGCGGAGTGCATTGCACAGGGGTGCTGTGCGTCTTTGGCTCTGTTTCAGGTTCAAATTCGGGCAAAAAAAATTCAGGCCTAATTCATCCCTGAAATGGAAAACAGGGACACACCCGACCATCCAGTCTAAGTGTGAACCCATCCTTAAACTCTAATGCCGCGTACACACGGCCGGACTTTCCGGCAGACTAGGTCTGACGGTCTTCCCGATGGACTTTCGGCGGAGTTCTGACAGACTTTCCAAATGAACAGACTTGGCCACACATGAACGGACTTTAGGTCCGTTTTGAAAGTCCGTTCATTTTGAACGTTATGACGTAAGACGGGCCTAAAAAAGGAAGTTCAATAGCCAGTAGCCAATAGCTTCCCTTGCGTCGTATTTGGTCTGTCGGACCAGCATACAGACGAACAGAATTGAGTCCGTGGACAGATTTGAAACATGTTCTATTTCTAGGTCCGTCTGATTTTTTAAATTAAAAATTATCGAATTAGCCCACACACGATCGGATTGTCCGACGGACTAATTCGGTCAGACCTAGTCTGCCGGAAAGTCCAGTCGTGTGTACGCGGCATAAGTATAACTAAACTTAAAGACAGTGTAAGTAATTAAATGTACAGACATCTCTTGCTTCACCATAAACACATTTATGATACCACTTCTTTTGTAATATATACTTTGAAACTGTTACTATAACCAATCTTGGTTGAAAATCAATATATAGTGACAATTGCAAAATCCCAAAACAGAAAATATTTAGAGCAAGAAAAACTGTTCTATAATATGATATATAATCAGTCTATATTTAAAGTTGGTCTAAAGTGACAATTATAGTGCAAGAATAATTTCCATGCAATAAAGCGCTGTCATGCTCCGTCCCCAGGATCCCAAGTATCTGTGCATCCACCACGTGTAAGAATGTAAACAATCCGTACTCACCAGATATTATTGACTCCCCTATCTTATAGTAAGGAAAGTCTGCTGGGCTTGTAGGCCTTTTTTTGGGAGACCTATGCCACTGTGGTTTCCTCTGGTGGCTTCCACTGGTACAGATAACCTCCACTGGTGGAACCAGAGCTCCAAAACCATGTTACGCAGGTATATAATAAATGGAGAGAAAGCTCCCCTTGGTGTAAAATCCTTTAGAGCTAGTTTACACTTGCTTCAAAACATGGCTTCCGACAGGCTTTGTTAAAGCTCTCTGAAAGCCAGTGAAAGCCCCTGTCACTAAATAAAATGGTTAGCTTACAGTCCTGTTTACACCTTGCTTTTGCTTGGTGTATTGATGACGCTTCAATGAGGCTTCGGTGGGGCTTCGTTGAGCCTTTGGTGAGGCTTTGTGGGGCTTCGATGAGGATTCGGTGGGGCTGCAGTGGGGCTTCAAGCGAGCTTTGCCATAGACTCCTATGGAGGCTTTGAAGGCTCTTTGAAGCACCACTAAAGCTACATGGGATATAATTTTTGAAGCAAAGCCGAAGAAAAGCAAAAGCAAGGTGTAAACAGGACTGTATACTTACCGTTTTATTTAGTGACAAGGGCTTTGACTGGCGTTCAGAGAGCTTTAACAAAGCCTGTCTGAAGCCTTGTTTTGAGTCAAGTGTAAACTAGCCGTTAATGATTTATTTTTTATAGACATTTAACAAGGTAAAAAACGAATAAACTTTCAATATTAAGTTGCGCTAAACCTCCATATAAAGTGAATCTGTGCGATAAAAATTGATTGTGCTAAACTTCCATAAAGTGAATCCGAAAACACTATAAACAGTCCATTATATTGAAGATGAGTTTCCAATGTGAGATTGACACACAATACACCCAAGAATTGTGGTGAGAAAAGATGCAACTTCCACCTCTACAAACACTGCCACTTGCCGACTACAAATGATCTCCTTTTATGGGAGATCACACACACTTTTGGCTTAATACCCAGCCCGGGCCTTGAAGATGTAAAGCAATGGTCGGTCCCAGCTTCTTCTCAGGTGTTTTCCCTCAAAGATACATATTGCCAGATGGTCCTCATGAGGAAATAAAAACTTCCATAGTGTAAAAGCTTTTAATGGTTTTAATAAGTAAAAAGTATTGCACTTACAATTAGATGGAAAAAAAGTGCAGCATAAACTCTGACCCGGCCGACTCTTGATTGCAGCCCGTCACTCCGGGACCTGTGTGAACACGGTGACATCAGCACGTCGCTCCTACCTACGCATTTCTTCACAATTAACATTATCAAACTAATAAAGATTACTAGTATAAAACTAAAAATGAAATTAAGATAAAAGCGCCACTATTTGGTGAAATCTTCTTCTTTTCATTAAGCATAATGGATGCTGCCGGTTATCTAGCGTGCATTCCACTCTCTGGGCCAGAAGTGAAGCACAGCAAAGTCATCTTGATGCGTTTTGTCATCCATGTTATCAAAAGCAGGAAGCTACCTTGCGTGTCAGTTACTTAGATAAACTCCTTACAGCGAGATGCGCTCCTCCCCATCCAATCATTTGTTTGATTCAGAAGAGACTTTCAGGAAGTTCATCCCACTGATTCTACTGTTGTGTTATTAACCCCTTCTGTTGAACTCCATGTATAATGACATTGCCTCAGTAGGGGCATCTTGTGGTTATTTGTACTAATTTCACCCCAATTCCTTTTGGGCCATGGATTATTCTGTTCTTCAATTTATCTTGTAAAGTGGATTATGTTAAACTGTGGTAGTAGCAATATGTGAAGTGATCAATAATGAATTTAATTATTCAAAATAAAATAGGACTATAAAGAAATATAAAAATAGACTGTGTTAAATTGTGGTAGTGGCAATAGGTGAAGTGATCAATGATAAATTTAAATTGTCCAAAATAAAATAAAACTATAAATAAATATAAAAATAGACTATAAATAATATAATGAAAATAAGAATAAAATGGCAAAAATAAAAGTAAAAAAAATATATATAAATAAAAAAAAAAATACATAATGAAAAAAAGAAACAAAGTAAATTTTTTTTTAAAAAAATGTAAAAAATTAAATTAAATAAAAAATGAAAAATAAAATAATAATAATAAAAGAATTTAATTTCAAAAATACATTTATATATATATATATATATATATATATATATATATATATATATATATATATATATATATTAAAATGAATGGTATTATTTGTAATCATTAATGTGGATAGGATTGTGCTATGTACTACGTGTTTATAACTTTACCCCTTAGTGGAATTAAATGTACTTTTTCTATGATCAATTGGCTAAGCTTGCCTCCCATGTTAATGATGTGAATATATAAACCTCCCTTTCTTGCTGGGTTTTAAATTTTAAATCACAGTTGTCTTTTCTTTACAATACATGTTACTTTAGGTAAACTAATTAAAAATGGGATCTAAAACAATGAATATCAATATCTATATTCAGGCCTGCTGGACTGAGAATACCTAATTCATGTATCCAACGGGTTTTATTTTAAGATACTGCTCAAGTCATATTTATTCCCCTCCAGTGTGGGTCTATTTTGTCTAGCCAACATAATTTTAGCAAACTAGGATCCCTATTACGCTGTGTTCTAAAATGTTGGGACAGACTATGATTTTTATACAGCTTTCTTGTATTATTTAGATGTTCCCTAATCTTTATACATAATTGTCTGGTTGTCTGGCCAACATATTTTTGCCCACAAGGACAAACCAGCAAGTATGTAACATGTGTACTTTGACACGCTATTAATTTGTTAATGTTCTGTTCCTTATTGGTAACTGATTATGTATATGTGGTGGTTTTCTGTTAAGCCCCGTACACACAATCAGAAATTCTGCCAGCAAAAGTCGGATGTGAGCTTTTGGTCAGAAATTCCGACCGTGTGTAGGCTCCATCGGACTTTTGCTGGCAGAATGCCAGCCTGCAAAAGATTGAGAGCAGGTTCTCTATTTTTCAGTCGGAAAAAGTTCTGATTGGAAATTCCAATCATCTGTACAAATTCCGACGTGCAAAATTCCTACGCATGCTCGGAAAAAATTTGACACATGCTCAGAAGCATTGAACTTAATTTTCTCGGCTCATCGTAGTGTTGTACGTCACTGTTTTCTTGACGGTCTAAAGTTTAGAGAGCTTTTGTGTGACCATGCGTATGCAAGCCAAGCTCGAGCGGAATTCCGTCGGAAAAACTATCCAAGTTTTTTCCGACGGAAAATCTGCTTGTGTGTATGGGGCATCACAGACACGTAAAAAAAAAAAAAAAAAAAAAAAAAACAATGATTATCTCTAGAAGACCTCCAGATAACTAGTAGTTTTAGAAGAGTGATCAGCAAAGTGAATACATAACCAAAACTTTTTATAGCTTTGGATAGAGTAGTAGGGTGGTAGAGCTGAATTCTTGGTATTTGTTTTTTGCATAATTACAGTATCTCACAAAAGTGAGTAGCACCCTCACATTTTTGTAAATATTTTATTTTATTATATCTTTTCATGTGAAGAAATGACACGTTGCTACAATGTAAAATAGTGAGCCTATAGCTTGTATAACAGTGTTAATTTTCTGTCCCCTCAAAATAACTCAGCACACAACCATTAATGTGTAAACCGCTCGCAACAAAAGTAAATACACCCCTTAGTGAAAATGTCCAAATTGGGCCCAATTAGCCATTTTCTCTCTCCGGTGTCATGTGACTCATTAGTGTTACAGGGTCTCAGGTGTGAATGGGGAGCAGGTGTGTTAAATTTGGTGTTATCGATCTCACTCTCTCATACTGGTCACTGGATTGCTGGACAGGGAGCTAGTCGTGGCCGTGACATCACTGGTTGCTAGACGCCAGGCGGCTCTAGCAACTAGTGGCCCAGGAGTAGAGTCAGGTAAAGCGTGCCGGAGCCAGCGCTACTGCGGCTCAGTCGACCCTGTCCCCTGAATTCTGGACTGCTCCCAGTGTCACTTTTATTCCGGGAAACGTGGCCACCCTATCGCCGGGGGCTATATTTGTGTGGGAGCCAGGTATTCGGGAGGACACATCAGGGAGGGGGCTTTTTTCATGTGGGGGTTGCTTTTTTGCCGCCCTAGGCCTGGGCCTTGTTAGCCTAGGCCAAGAGACAGCACTGCAATGATATCCAAAGTTTGAACAATTGACCTAAATCTTTTGGCAAGCAAAGCAATTCATATATAATATACACTTTATTACCAAAAGTATTGGGACACCTGCCTTTACACGCACATGAACTTTAATGGCATCGCAGTTTTAGCTCGTAATGTTCAATATTGAGTTGGCCCATCCTTTGCAGGTATACCCATTATGCATAATTTTGCATGTTTTTCATGAGTCCAGCCATGTGTGCTAGATAAGTCAGCAATGTCACTGTCTACCTAAAGAAGGGACCCATCGTGTTTCCCAAATGTTGGCTATGGGAGCCCTTTGTGTGACAACTTTAGAATAAAATAAAACAATTAAAATATATCAAGGGAGTGTTGGCAATTTATGAGAAGTTTTATTTTCTACAAAAGCAACACACAGGGAGGTCCTGCTTTTATAAAAATATAATATAAACATAATGAAATCTCTTGGACACTGAAATATAATGTGAATTATAAAGCAACTAAGATTCTGGCACACACACACCAACAGTTTGTTCTAGGTTTCTATTTATTCAATACGACATTATACTAGTCATTTTCAATATTAAAGGCGGCCCTGCACATTTCTAACTATTTAATTTTCGGTAAAAAAATTAAGTGCATATTATAGGAACTGTACAGTCCATGATGTGGCGGTTGTGACCTTTATCACAGTTGGAAACAGCATTAAAGGGAATGTGTTGTTTTTCCAGTTTATGTTGAAATAGACAGTTACCAAAGATCACCTGGATACAAATAACCACATCAGTGCATGGTAATGATAATGACAATAATTTAGGGGCGCTCTAGAAAAATTCTAAACGTGAAAAATTAATCAAACCATATCAATAACATGATATCATAGATATAGATTATTAGAACCGTGATCTATAAAAAGTGTAAAAATCAAATACAATAAGAACTGGTGAACAACCAATCACATCATATAGTCCCAGTAAGCGTATCTCTACAAGGAAAAAAATCCTGAATAATCCAAGTGTTGAAACAGATCTTGTAATTGTGGTATAGCAGCAGATCCAAAAGGCTTGTGACTCCCTCCACCAAGAAAACAGCAATACACCACTTATGCAGATAATAGTCCAAACTGCTTACCAGATTTGTTTGACCACTTTAATTAAAAAGTAAGTCAAACAGCGCCTGTACAGGTAATGCCTTAACCAAGAGCCCGGGAAGGAGTGAGAGAAGACTACGCCTCACCACCCCCCTGACTTGAGCAGCATCCCCGGTGCCTCCCAGAGTGACAGAGCCTGCACTCCTTCTCCAACTCCTCTTCCAGCTGTGACTGTCCTGGAAGGCTGACCAAGGACAGGCGCGAGGTAGGTGCATCACACACGCCTACCAACTGTCATAAACCATGCCGAGACAGAAGTACAGTTGAATCACACTTGTTTAATAATAAAAGTAAAAAGAACAAATGTAGCTAAAACATAGCCAAAGTTCAGTAGCCGGAACGGATATTCGGACAAGCCAAACGTTAGAGATCAATGTAGTGGAACAGCAAGCAGGATCTGGAGCCAGAAGGGATGTCAGCAAAGAAAGTCTTGAACAGCAAGCAGGAGATAATTTCTGTGATGTTGACCAAGGCGAAGGCAGAGCACCTCTGGACTGAATGGCTTAAGTAGGCAGGACTGACGAGCAGGATATCATCAACAGCTCAACAGCTGAGTAACTCTGGAGAGATAGGAGCTGGCAATTAGCCAATAGCTGAGTGTCCAGCTCAGAAAAGGAAGGGCTGAGCCCAGCCCTAACACCAACACAGACAAGTACTGCCTGGGACAGTCACAGGGGGGGACAGTAGGGACTGCAGGCAGGGCTAGGGGGTCTCTCTCCCACCCCCGCCAACCCTCTCTCTCCCCCCTCTATCCCCCTCTGCCCCCTCTCTCTCCACCCTCTCACACACCCACTTCTATCAATCTAGCGAGCAGCAATTGTATTGTAATTGTACTGTCAGCCCTACTGTTGCAAAGCACTGCGCTATATAAATCCTGTATAATAATAATAATAATAATAACAATATTACAAGCGTTGCAGGTCCTTCACTGTATAAAATACATACATAGTAAAACTGAAAGAAAAGAAAAGAATAGCCAGGTAATGATAGGTTAAAATGCAGGAGGTATATAACAATAAACTGTACAATTATGATGAGCTACCTTTTCTGTATCAACACCCCAAGTCATGTAGCAAAGGCTAGTTTCCGTACTCATTTTAACTTACTTTTGTCTTCCTACAGCCTGAAGGCAATACTCCATCAGGATGCTATATAAGAGTATGGTAGCAGTATACACTTTCACCTTATTCCTGAAGGAATTCTCTTGTTTGATCTTGAAATTCGCCTTTAACATTCTTAATATCTGTCGACTTTCTTTGCGGAAGGACGGTCGCACTGTCTGAATTACAAGAATAAACCTATTTCCTGAACTGTCAATAGGACGAAACTCAAGTAAGAACGGGAGGCCAAGAGAAAGGGGGGTGCAGGAAGGATGAAGGAAAAAGTAAAGGAGGTGGGGAGGTAATGAATTTTACGCTTCAGTCCTCAAGATCCAAAATGCAATCCAATCAGGTACAGTCCAGGGGTCATTGGTTAGGTTTTTGATCCATGGATCCCATACCTGAATTTGGATTTGCATTTATAACTGTATATATTCACTGACTCAAGTGAACCTTATCAAATCACCTCAGAAAGCATTACTGGGATGCCCAGTTGAGGACATGCCGGGACACACAAAGAAACTTATAGCATTTATTGCAATTGCTAAGTCCTGGAAGTCATCTACGATCTCCCTAGACCTGGTGAAAAATAAGTTGTTCTGGATCATGGTCAATGAATCCCTTTCAGCAATATTACTCTATAAACAGGCTTATTTTGAAAAAGTTTGGAAACCCTGGATTGATTACTAATCAGATGCTTTATGAAGTATTATCAGTAAGTCATGTTCCGATAAAATGGGGTGCATGCTTCCTCTCACTTTATTCTCTCTTACTTCCCCACTTCTTCTTTACTCCCCCCTCTTTCTGTTTCTTCATCTGCATTTTCTTTCTCTTATACGTTCCTTTTGATCCACCAGGGAACTATACAATAACAGACCTTATGCTACAAGCAAACTGGGAGAAGGGATGTGGCAGACTTTTGACATTGTTACGGCTTCTCGCTACGCCCTCTCACCCCCATTTATAACTCATGGGGACCTATGTGATGGATTTATAGTCTTGTCATCCCATTTTCGCTCTCTCTCTCTCTATATTGCAACTACAGGAGCAACAGGGAAAATTGGCGCATGTATACTCCTCTCTCTTTATATCTTTTTTGTTATATAGTTATGAGATAGCTCACTGAGCTAAGTTATGTAAGAGGTGTGCTCATCAAAATATATTCATAGGTTACACCTTCAATATTTCTTGAACCTTGATGCATTGTTATAGTATGTTGGCATACTTCCTTTCTTATGTTTATAAGTATTGAAAATGTGTAATCTTTATTTTAATCTTCAATTAAAAATTTTTTGAAAAGAAAGAATAAAGTTAATAAAATTACAAATAGTTGCATAAAATCTACTATATGTAACTTGGATTATAAAAGGCTCAAGTTTGTAGTCTAGCAGTATAGGATTTAGTATAGGGACAGTATACTTTAGAGCAGTGATGGCAAACCTTGGCACCCCAGATGTTTTGGAACTACATTTCCCATGATGCTCATGCACTCTGCAGTGTAGTGGAGCATCGTGGCAAATGTAGTTCCAAAACATCTGGGGTGCCAAGGTTCTCCATCTATGCTTTAGAGGGTCATGGTAGAAACAAGAGAAAGCACTAATCTGGACAGGCATTCAGAGGTGTTTATAGGTGTTCATTGAGCTATATTTTTCAATGAAAATAAAACTCTATTGGCCAAAAGGGACCATGTTGCGTAAGTTTATTTGGGCCTGTTTTGCCTGAAAAAACAGCAGGTTCTCCATTGTTATGAACTAATTTAAAACGATGTTAAACATGCCTTGGTGGGTTGAGCTATTGTCATAAAGTGCAAGTATGCACAGGATACTTATACAATTTGGCACATCTTATCTCCTACTCTCCAATGATGATGGGTCCAGGATCCTGTCAGCACTTTGTTCCCTGCCATCACCATCTCAGCCGCCCCTTTCTATCCATTAGATGGCCAGTTATGATTTAACCCATACGCCCATGCATTCCATCTCCCCAGCTCTATTCTTGGCATGCCCAGTACAGTATACAGAAACCAAAAAATAAATCACCAGGAAGAGTATATTTTTGTGTAAGAGAATTTGCATGTCTCTTTTAGTTTACGACCACTTTTAAGATCTGTGTCTATCCTGTCAATTAAGTCGGATGGGATGATGTCTACAGATTGTTACTCTAACCGCAAATAGGAAATAGGAAAAGAGACTTTAAATTACTCTTTTAGTTCAGCTCACCTTTAGGATCTGTGCCACTAAGGCCGCGTACACACGCGGGGACTGTTCGCTCAACTTTGTCCGTCAAACAGTTTCAGCGGACAGTCCGCTCAAAATTAGCATGGACGGACTTGCCCACACACGACGAACGAACAGTCCGCTGAAACCGTGCGCGATGACGTGAACGGCACGTACGACGGGACTAGAAAATGACGTCCTATACACTGCAATGCAAACTTCGGCGTGTAAATCCTTTCTGAGCATGCGCGGAACTTAGTTTGACGAACAAGCCTACACACGAGGGGACTGTTCGCTGAAACAAAGTTTCAGCGGACAGTTTTTCGGAATTTCCGAAAAACTTTGTTCAGCAGACTGTCCGCTGAAACTGTCCGCTGAAAGCCCACACACGAGCGGACTGTCCGCCGAAACACTGTTCAGCGGACAAAGTTGAGCGAACAGTCCCCGCGTGTGTACGCGGCCTTACTTCAAGGAAGGTGGGTGGGATGATGTCTAGAGATTCCTACTCTAACTGCTATATGATTCCATTTTTAATTTACAGAAAATCAACCCAAGGGAGGTCTGGAAATGTAATATGCACATAATATTGTAAGTTTTGAAATTTTTCAAAATAGGGCAATCATGGGCCTTTCCTTAGCTATAAAAGTAGTTGCACTTGCCAAAGGATTTGTCATTTGTATTGACTGCCTGCTTAAAAAACGTCTAAACTGTGCAATAAATCACATATAAGATCTTAAAAGCCTAATTTGTCATGTCTGAGCATTGGAGATCCATTTTAGCATTATATAAATATTGTAAGCCCAACTATTTATTTTTCCTAAACCTTTGTGTAACAAATCAAAACATTACAGTGTATCTTTAACATTGTTTAATGCATCTCAGATATGAATATCCAGACTTTTATACTTTGTACAGTCATGACAGATTCATGCTAAGTGTTTTGTTCCTTCACACTTCATGTCTCAGAGGTAACAGATTTTATCAGTGAGCTCATTCTCCTAATTATTCCCTTGCATACAAGTGTTTTGTTCTGGTTTTTAAAATATATTTCAATGAATTAGAGGACACTGGATTCTGATGACTGCTAATGCTATAATGACAAAGGATCTCAGTAATACTGCTTTCATTAGGGCATTTTGGAATGGCTGGAGGTTTCACCAATTTGATCTCTTACTAGATAAATTATCTCAAATATATGTTGGGAAGGCACCAACGATTTAGTGGTTGTAGCGCCCATTCTTCAGGCACCAGACCCTGGTTGACTGATGTTTCTTCAATATTCGGCTTTCATTTCTATTATGTCTTGCACAGAGTCCACATACAGTTTTGACTGATTCTGTCTCTGATTTTTGTACTGATCAGCTTGGCTGGTATGTTAATTTGGAGATAAGTGAAATTAAATAATGTAAAAGAAAAAAAAAACACATTGGGTATACTGAGTACTGTCATTACAGGAATTAACCAAATACAGTGAGCAGAATACATTATTTTTCTCAATAGTGGTTCCATTTGTTTAATTCATCAAGTCTCATCATTTTAACCACTTGACAACTGGGCACTTAAACCCCCCTCGTGACCAGACCAATTTTCAGCTTTCAGTGCTCTCACACTTTGAATGACAATTACTCTTTTTTTGTCATTTTTTCCCACAAATAGAGCTTTCTTTTGGTGGTATTTGATCACCTCTGGGTTTTTTATTTTTTGCGCTATAAATGAAATAAGACCGAACATTTTGAAAAAAAAAACACATTTTTCTTTGTTTCTGTGATAAAATTTTGCAAATTATTAATTTGTCTTCATACATTTTGGACACAATTTATACTGCTACATATTTTTGGTAAAAATAACCCAAATTAGTGGATATTATTTGGTCTTTGTGAAAGTTAGAGAGTCTACAAGCTGTGGTGCAAATCATACAAAATTTATCACATCTGATACACATACACATACATACACATCTGATCACATACTGGTGGTCTATCTCATTTCTGGAGACTCGAACAAGCCAGGAAAGTACAAATACCCCCCAAATGACCACTTTTTTGAAAGTAGACATTCCAAGGTATTTAGTAAGAGGCATGGTGAGCTTTTTGATGTTGTCATTTTTTCCCACAATTCTTTGCAAAATTAAGATTTTTTTTCACAAAATTGTCATTGTAATAGGTTATTTCTCTCACATGGCATGTGTATACCACAGATGACGCCCCAAAAGAAATTCTGCTACTCCTCCTGAGTATTACGATACCACATGTGTGGGACTTTTCCACAGCCTGGCCACTCAGAGAGGCCTGACATGCGGGGAGCGCAATCAGGTGTTCTAGGAGCATAAATTACACATCTAACTTGTTGACTACCTATTACACTTTTGAAGGCCCTGGAGCACCAGGACAATGACACATGACACTGACGTGGCACTTATTACAGATGGCACTGATACGTGGCACTGATGACACGTGACACTGATGTGGCACTGATGACAGATGCCACTAATACGTGGCACTGATTACACCTGACACTGATGACAGATGGCACTGATATGTGGCACTGATGACAGATGCCACTTATACGTGGCACTGATGACACGTGGCACTAATACATGGCATTGATGACAGATGGCACTAATAAGTGGCACTGATGACAGATGGCACTAATACATGGATCTGATGACACGTGATACTGATGACAGATGGCACTGATACGTGGCATTGATGACACATGACACTGATAACAGATGGCACGTGACACTGACAGGTGGCACTGATGACAGATGGCACTGATACGTGGCACTGATGACAAGGGGCACTGATGTGGCACTGATGACACGTGGCACTGATGTGGCACTGATGACAGATGGCACATATACGTGGCACTGGGGACAGATGGCACTGACAGGTGGCACTGGGGCAAATAACACTGACAGCTGGCACTGGGGACAGACGGCACTGACAGGTGGCACTGGGGACAGATGGCACTGACAGGTGGCACTGGGGGCAAGTGGCAGTGGGGAAAGATGGCAGTGGGGACAGGTGGCAGTGGGACAGGTGGCAGTGGGGACAGATGGCAGTAGGGACAAATGGAAGTGACATTGTGGGCACTTTATTTTATGTGTTTTTTTTCCTACTCACGGCCACTGCAGCCGTTCATCTCTCCTTCCTCACACGCTGTCTGTGTGAGGAGGGAAAGCCGGCGATGAGAGATCATCTCATATGTTTACATATGAGATGATCTCTCACTGGACACGCTGATCGCACTGTAAACGGCCGCTGTGGTTGGCAATTTACAGCGATCTGTGACTGGCTGTGTCCAAGGGACACGGCCAGCACAGAACTTTCCCGATGTGCGCTCGTGGGAGAGCGCAACATGGAAGTGAACAGGAGGACATCCAGGGACGGCCTCCCGGCAATTGCCGTCCGCGCTGCAGCTGTCTTCCGGCTATAGCGCGGATGCCTAGTGGTTAAAATAAAGGAAATAAATAAAACCTGATTACCAGGTATAGCTTAATTATGGAGTTATCAGTTCATTCAAAGAGTCTGAAATGTAGCTTTAGATCGCCAGGCTCAAGTGTGAGCATATTCCAAAAATAGTTTTTAGTCCATAGTTTATCAGTAGCAGTGCTACCCCAAGGTTAAGGTTGCCCTTTTCCATTCTCAGAGCATGGCTAAGCATGCGCTGTCAGAGGTTCAGAAGGTGATCCTGCTATCTCATGAAGGCCTTTTTTTTTCTTGCTGCATGTGAACAGCCCACTCTGGCTGTATTATAGGTTTTAGGAAGGTGGTTGGGGGTGGTACAACAACAGCTCAACTGCCTGTTTTTACCATCCTATGACTGCCTGTTTAAAAGAGGTCTTAGCCCTTGTACACACGGTCGGAGAATCCGTCGGAATGTGTCCTATCGGACCGTGTCGTCAGATAATCCGACTGTGTGTGGTATGCATCGGACTGATTCCGTCGGAATATCAATCAAACGCAATTTTCCAACATGTTGGAAATATTTCCCGACCAACTGGGCCGGTCGGACATACTCCGATCATGTGTAGAGAATTTTGATCGGACCAAGTGCCACGCATGCTCAGATCAAATTCCTACATCAAAGCTATTGGCTACTAGCCTGAATGTAGTCCCATCGTAACGAAATTACGTCATCACGTTCTGAAAGATCGGATTTTTCGCCAACTTTGTCCGACCGTGTGTATGCAACAGTTTCGGACAAGATCCGATGGACAAAATCAGACGGGCAAAATCCGACGGATTTGGTTGTGGAAATCTCCGACCGTGTGTACAGGGCTTTACAGTTGTAGCAATTGCCACCTGTGTCACAACTAAACAGATTCTAACACAAAGCCAGCTTACTTTCAAAACATTTCAATTACATATTTATTTATACATCAGTTATTGGCAGCACATTAGAGTTCTCATCTTGTTTCCTTCCCTTACAACAGATGTTTTTATTTCTATTTTTGTTTGGATGGCTGTTTTCTTGGGTTCATTGTCTTAAATAAATTGATAATTTGTCTGATTAAAAATAAACTTTGGTCTGTATAACAATAAAGCAGGGTATAACTTTTATTTCCTAGCGCCCATTTGGTGCACAGACATCTAAAAGTGGGAGTGGCTTCTGTACTGAATAATTTTTGGGACATGCATCAAAGAATGCAGTTAGATCAGTGGTCGTCTTCGTGTCTTAAGTCTTTTGTGATCGGACAACTTCCACATGTTTTTCTATTTCAGATTATGTTTAACACAGATGGTAAATTATGTGTTTGGAAAAGACCCAGGTATTCCATGGAGCCATTGAATTGAGTTGTAATGTGAGAAATTTATGTTCAGGCCAGGGCTGTTGGATACTATGGTTTAATGGTTAGCTTTATGTCTTAAAGACACATCTATATATGAAGAAGGCAGAGGCTACAAGACATTTCGTATTATCCAGACAAAATGCATATAGAAATCGTAAAACGGTTACCAAACTTAAAAAAACAAAAATTACTTTCTGAACGTTAGTAGAAGTTTTGTGTGTACTTTCAGAAAAATATACACTTACTCTCTCAACTTTAACAACCCAACACTATCCTGAGGTTGGAGACAACTAAGAGAGGGTTCCATAGAAGTCCTTGTTGGCTCACTGAGCAGGTACATCAATCAGCAAGGAAAATTTGGGCTATAAGATGTAAACATTAGGGATGAGCTCGGGTGTGTTCGCAAACATCTAAACAGGTTGGGTAGTTTGGATCAGGGTCAGTAAGCTCTGGTGATTCTGCTCTTTCCAAAGTAATGAATGGGGCTTCAGCATACATGATAAATGAAAAGGACCTGATGTGGACTCTTTTAAAAGAAAGGCTGTGCAGCTTTGGGCAGAATGACACATTGAAGATCACTGGAACCAGGACAGTGGTAAATATTGGACAATATGGGCTGGATTCAAAGTCTGAGGGCATGCCTTAAAGGACACATTTTACTAAATATAAGCTGTTCTTATAGGACATCAATTTGAATATTGGTCCACTATTTTTGTGATGTTTTGTACTATAGTAATAGGTGAGAAAGGTTGAGTGAGCCTTAAACACATGGCAATTTAATTGAGTAATTAAACTTTCAAATCCATTTGTTGTTGACATCACAAATAACATCACTTAACAAGGTAGGAGCACAATTCCCCCAATGAACACAGCAGAAAGAATTAGGCTTCATGTACTCTGGCCTACATTTACCATGGCTGCAGGATAACTTAAAATGGGGCAAAATCACCCGTGATTTGCGTTTTTCGTTCGGCCAGAGGTCAAAAAGTTCCTATCCTTAACATGATTCTTCTGTAGTTAGAAGAGGGAGGTTGATGCTCACCTAAATGCGGCAGCTCCTAAACTCTGCTAAAAGCCAATATGTACATTAACACATAGAGGTTGATTTACTAAAACTAGAGAGTGCAAAATATGGTACAGCTGTCCATAGAAACAATTCAGCTTTCAGTTTTTTTTTTTTTTGTCAAAGCTTAATTGAACAAGCTGAAGTTAGAAGTTGATTGGCTACCATGCACAGCTGGACTATGTTTTGCACTCTCCAGTTTTAGTAAATAAACCCCATAGGCTTTTATGGAGTTGAGTTTAGAAGCATTGCCAAAAAAACGCCAAAAGCTCCTAAACTCAAGTTTAGGAACTGCCAGTGAAGGCTAGTGTAGTGCACCCCCTAAGGAGCCGCAGTTAAACTGGGACTTTGCTTTATTGTTATTAATCCCATTTATAAAGGGTTAATAGCTTTGATAGGGATGGGAGATTATGGGATCCCCACTTGATTTTAGCATAACATCAGGGACATTCTTCCTACAGTCTATATACAGCTTCCAAACACTTCCTCCAGCACACTCTTGCTTGCAGACCCCAGCTGAATCACTGTTTGAATATCTGGTCACTCTCAGTCAGACGTTTGAGCAATGACCCATTACAGGCAGGAAGGAAGCCGAGGCCACTTGTAGTGGAGTCGAAAATACAGTGACACAGCTTGTAGATTTCCTGTTGCGGCTACGGATCCCAGCATAAACGCTTCCGGCACTGCCAACTCACCTGGCTGCAGCTGATCCTTTCAATAGCCCTCCGGGCTAACTTCTCCACCACAGTCCTCCAGACTGACAATAACCAGCCCACCCAGCTGACTCCCAGGAAATCTCCCAGTAGTAGTAGAAGTCCTCTCTCCTTGCTCCCGTGGCTCCAGAAAGGGCTTCCTCTGTGTGTTAAGGCAGGATCCTTCCAGTTTCTGAGCCCCGGCCCAAGATCACCACCCCCCAGACTAGGGAGCACCCTTGAGAGCCACCGACAGCCACCTCAGCACTTCATCTCCCACCTGATTCTCCTGCTGGCATGACTGGCATTTTGGGGTGGCCTGCCAGCCCTTTACTGGGGATTGGCTGAGGCCCTCATAAATATTCCAAACAGCTCCTCTCAACCTCCACCCGCAGTGTTTAGAAGATTCTCCAATGTACCAGAAAACAGGGGGAAGCACCAGAGGGGCTGCTAGTGTAGCAGCCTGATGTTTAGGCAAGGTTGCTCCTAAATGTACCTGCCAGGTGTAGTTACCTTGGCTTATTGTTAGGGATCAATTGAGTTCACCCTAAGTCTGGAATTGCTGCCCTTCTTCTGCTGCTAGGTGGCCGGGTACCTGGCGACATTAGATAGGGGCAAACCAAGGACAGATTAGGAGTATATGGGGCATCTCAGCCAATGGGCAGGGGTTTTCTTAAATCCCTTGGCCTGTTTAAATATTTCCATACTTTGCGGGGTAAAGTGTACAATGGGGTAGGTGAGTGAGAGAGGCACTGTCTAATTCGTATAAGGGTGAAGAGTTCTGAGGCTGGAAGATTAAACTCTATCTGTAATTGGGACAACGAATTAACGGTTCACCATTGAGGTAGTGCTGAGGGTATGGGAGCTCTGATCAGGGTGCCTAGAATCCAACTCTGAAGGCTAGTGTGTGGCAATGTAGCTGTCTCTATTTGACCCCATAGGGTAGTGGGATGTGGGTTAAACCAATCTTGTAACTAGGTCAGTACTGATGCTAGGTAGTAATAGTTTCTGCCCAAATAAAGGAATATTGGGCTTGTAGCAGGTTTCTAGTTGTGGCATTTATTCTTAAATCTAGGATATACAATTTTGTAGTATTTACTTTATAATAAGATACATTACTGAATTTTTAAAGAATTTTTTGTACTTCTGCCAGGGAAGAAGCTGGGTTACTAAGCATTAGGATTATGTCGTCCACGAAAAGATTGATTTTGTGGGATGTTTGGCCTATTGTAAATCCAGAGATCAGTGGGTTTTGTCTAATGTGCTCTGCCAGGGGCTCCATCAGTAAATTAAAAATCAGGGGAGATATTGGGCATCCTTGCCTGGTGCCATTAGTTATGTGGAACAACTGAGATAGCATATTTGCTGAAAGACTTGTGCTGAAGGGGTATAGTACAATGCTAGTATGGCTTTTAATATGAATCCACTAAATCCAAATTTTTGAAGAACTCCCTGGAGGTAGGACCAATGGACTCTGTCGAATGCTTTCTCTGCATCTAAAGATAAAAGCAAAGAAGGTGTTGCACTGGACTCAGTGAAGTGGATGATGTCTATCAATCTTCTAGTGGCATCGGACACTTGTCGTCCCTTGGAAGCCCGACTGATCTCTGTGTATTAATGAAGGCATTATTTTGATTAAATGTGTTGCAATTGTTTTCGCATAGATTTTTAAATCTAAATTCAAGAGGGATATGGGACGGAAGTTTTGGGGGTCTGTCGGCTTCTTCCCTGTTATAGGTAGCAATGAAGAGGAGGCAGTGTCATTGAATAGTGCAGCTAGGTGGGGTGCTAGATGGTGGAGATATTGCTTGTAATATTGACCTGGGAGTCCATCTGGGCCTTGTGCTTTCCCTGCAAGAAGAGTTTGAATAGTTGCAAGGATTTCTTGTTGGGTAAAGGGTTTGTTACAGAGGGCCAGCTGATCAGCTGTTAATGTTCGGAAGCTGGATTTGGGTAAGAAATGAATTAATATCTTCTATAGAGGGTTGGTGGGTATCTAGATTATGCTTTATGTTATAAAGATCCCCGTAGAAGGTGCTACAGGTGTCAGCTATTGCCTGTGGGTTCAGTCATTTTTCCTTTGTGTGAGGGTGGTAAAAATATTCTATTTTGTTTTTTATTCCTCTGCCTTTAATTCATCTAGCTGGGGCTTTACCCACTTTATTTGAGGTAGAGTACGATGTTGCTTTTACTTTCCTCTGTGCATTTTCAAAGAAGTGTAGAAGGTTGACTTTATTTTGTTTTTCTAGGTTGGCTATTGAGATGTTAGGGATTCTAGACACTTCATCCTCTTTTTTTTTTTACGTTTTGAGTTAATTTTTATCAGTATACTTCTGATAAACGCTTTTCCACGCCATGCCTGGGTCAGAAACCAATCCTGAGTTGAGTGTAAAAACAATTCAGATATGTGACAAAAATCTCTGATGTGTAGGATGTATGTGGTAGAATATAGGTATTCTGCTTCTGTGGGGAATCTAAAACAGATATAGTAATAGGAGCATGGTCTGAAGTCATAATATGGATTACAGATGCACTTATTTTTTGGAGTAATCATTTATCTGTTAGAAAGAGGTCAATCCTTAAATAGGATTTATGAAGAGGAGAAAAATAAGTGTAGTCACTTTACATGCCATGTTGGCAGCACCATACGCCAAAGAGATCTTGGGTTTGGAAAAAAATATTTCAAGGGGGATTCTCTATGTTTTTCTGTGGATGTGGAATCTATCTGGTTATCTGAAACCATATTACAATCTCCCCATACAATTAGGTGGCCTTTCTGGATAGGCTTGATGATGCACATGAGTTTGTGGAAGAATCACATTTGTTGGATGTTGGGTGCATATATGTTCATGAGTGTGTATTCTTTCTTATTGATAGTGGAGCCCAAGATAATATATGGACAGTTGGGGTCCAAGGTTAGTTAATTCATTTGAAAATTGATGGTGTTTTTCACCACTATAAGAACTCTTTTATTTTGATGTGAAGGAGGCTGTGTAGATATGGGGAAAAACTTGTTTGCGCATGTAGGCGTATTGGGAGTTGCAAAGTGTGTTTCTTGTACACATAATATGTTGCAGTCCAGCTTTTGTGCTGTTTTCCAAAGAGATTGTCTCTTGGCTGGGTGATTGAGCCCATTGGCATTTATTGACAGGATCTTTTGCACCACATCATTTGTGATGTGGTGCAAAAGGGCTGCGTGTAAGTAAACACTTATGCCATGTACACACAGCTGGACTTTTCAACAGCAAAGGTCCGACGGAGCGAATCCGTCGGACAATTCGATCATGTGTGGGCTTCATCTGACCTTTTCTGTCGAAAATTCAGACAGACTTTAGATTTAGAGCATGTTTCAAATATTTCCAATGGACTCGAGTCCAGTCAAAAAATCAGTTCCCCCCTTTCGGACGAAAACCGACACTAGGGCAGCTATTGGCTACTGGCTATGAACTTCCTTATTCTAGTCCGGTCGTATGCCATCACAGTCAAATCCTTCGGACTTTGGTGTGATTGTGTGTTGACAAGTCCAATTCTACTGAAGTCCGTCGAAACTCAGTCGAAAAGTCCGACTGAATTCAGCCTGTCGAAAAGTCCGGTCGTGTGTACACGGCATTACAGTTAGCCAAGTAGGGAGGATCTTGTTACTGTAGTCAGAGTATGTTGTTCAATGTAATTGCTGGTGAGACTTGATATCCTGTGAGATTACTTAATGATTTGAAAGCTAGAGCTGTGGAATAACAACAAAGTTATACAAATAAAGAGTTAAAGTAACTGAGATGTAGAACTTGTAGAGTACAGTTCTGTGGGTGGTAGTGTACCAGGTAAAACAGTAGGTGGAGTAGAGATAAGTTGCTCCTAGAAAACCACTATGTGGGGGGGGGGGGGGGGAACTAGAATCAATATCTGAGTGTGGTTAGAAAGCTGAAAGCTTATTGCTGGGGAGAGATATACTTTGGTTGCTAGGAAAGCCCAATTGTAAGGTTGCTCTTTTTTATATGTTTAGGTGTATTTTCTTTCCCGGTTGCGGCGGGATGAGTAAGGGCCTCTTTGCTCCAGAAGTGAAGTGGATACTGGTGGGGGGTCAGGGATAATTCCCCGTGTATACAGAAGTTGCATACCACTTTTGAGATTATTGATCACGTGGGATGATCCATTTCTTGTGATGATCAGTGTAGCTGGAGATCACCATTTGAATAGGATTTTATGATTATGGAGGCCTTTGGTAATGGGGTTATCTCCTCAACTGTAGAGTGTATTTGGAGAGATCTGGAAAAAGCTGTATGTTACCATACGGTGCTGGCATTGGGGATTTGGCCCTTGTTGACATGAGGAGTTTTTGCTTGATATGAAAGAAGTGCACCCTAATTAGTATATCTCTGGGATGGAGGCTGCTAAGTGTGTTGGTTTCGCAATTCTGTGGGAAGAGGGAGGCATCAGGTAGAATTGCATGTATGAGCTCTTTGGCATACTTGGGGAGGTCCGCCAGTAATATGGCTTCGGGAATATTGCATAGCTTAACGTTGTTCCTGCGGGACCTGTCTTTTAAATCAGCTAATTTGGCCCTTAGCCAGGATTGTTCTTCTCTCACTTCATCATATCTGCCGATTAAATGATTGACTGTTGTGGTGCATTCTTCAATGCGGTTTTCAATATGTGACACTCTATCATCAAGTACATGTATGTCTGTAGAGATTTTAGTAAAGAGTGATGAGAGATCAGTCATCAATGACATTTGAAGTGATGGCAGCATATGTTTAAGGGTGGTATCTATCACCGGTTGCCCTGTGATGGGGAAGGATGCCATGGACGAATGCAGGGCCTGGTTAGATTGGAGGGGATTGAAA
Source organism: Lithobates pipiens (assembly GCF_037356315.1). Lineage (NCBI taxonomy): Eukaryota > Metazoa > Chordata > Amphibia > Anura > Ranidae > Lithobates > Lithobates pipiens. Next base: position 450,310,926 of record NW_027507718.1, on the reverse strand, counting down.
GCCTGGGCCTCAATTTGTGTTGGCAGTGGCGGTGCATCCAGCCGCCGTATATATATTTGCTTATTGTCCAGTTTCAATTTTATAATCGACTAAATTATGGTATTCACTCAAACTTGTAGGTAGTAGAGTGTTTTGTTTCCAGCAATTACTTTTCTTGTATTTGCGATTCCTGGTTGATCAAAAGTGGTTGAAACTGACTGAAAGTTATGCATGGCCAACTTTAGAGTCTATGTACAACAGCAGTGCTTGAAATGCTAGAAATAATGTAACATTTATGAAAGGGGAAAGTTTTTTTTTTACATTTTGTAATAGTCCACAAGATTTTTTTAGCATTTTGCAGGAATATTTTAAATATTGTATTCATTTACTTTGCATTGAAAAGACCTTGAATGATTGTAGTGCATTTTTGATATGAGGCTGTCAGCACTAAGAGCAAGTATTAATGCTGGAGTTCCCCTAACTGATGGATGCTATACTGCCTACATTGTAGAATGCTCCTTACAGGCAACAGCTCTAACATGTGAAAAAGAAAAAAGGCGGGACTTTATATGAAACACACAGTCAATAGGGAGGGGCCAAGAAATTATATATTTATTATAAAACATGATGAAAAATTCCATACAAATAGGTACATGGGTCACAATAATTCATCTATATTACATATATTTATATTAGATCGGCATTAGACATTGCATATACAAAGGCTCATAGTTCATCTATATTACATATATCAATATTGTATCAGTATAAGCCCTTGTACACGCGGTCAGAAATTCTGACGGAAATGATCCGATCGGATTATATTGTCGGAAATTACGAATGTGTGTGGGCTTTATTGGACTTTTTCCATCGGAATCCACTCAGCCGAATCCACTACCCAGCCTGCTTAATTGGATTCCACAGATGTATACCCCACAGTTATCAATCATCAGTCAAGGAAACTTCAGAGTCTGGTCACACATTCATTATATGAAATAGGAAGATAAACTCATTGTACAACATTCTTTAAAAGCACACAGGAATTTATTAAAAGTGGTACTCACAACAAAAATTATAAAATTAAGCTTTTCCTGCCAGAAGTTTGCATATTCTACCTGTGCCTGCGTGGGTTTCCTCCAGGTAGGTTACTTCCCACACTCCAAAGACATGCTGGTAGGTTAATTGGCTTCTGTCCAAAATTGGCCCTAGTATATGGATTGTGGGCTCCTTGAGGGTAGGGACTGATGTGAGTGTGCGATGTACAAAGTACAGGGATAGGGACAATTGTAGACACTCACTCAGGTTGAACTGGATGTACTGGTGTCTTTATTCAACCTTAGTAACTATCTCAAATTTTCTGACAAAAAAATCCAATCTGACTTTTTCCAATCATTTGTAGAGAATTCCGATTGGACAAAGTGCCACGCATGCTCAGATCAAATTTACGAGACCAAAGCTATTGGCTACTAGCCCCAACGTAGCCTCACCAGTTTAGGACAAAATCCGTCAGAAAAAAATCATACAGATTTTGTGGTCGGAATGTCCAACCGTGTGTACAAGGTATAAGACTGGGATGTCATTAAAAATCATGTGCATGTAAAGGCAGGCATCCCAATACTTTTTGTAATATAGTGTAGATCGATAGATAGATGACCCAAATACATAATGGACAAACTAAAGCTGCATGGCATTGCTGCTCCTTACTAAGAGGCAGTAGTTTAGTGTTTTTACCCTAAGACAGTGCTATTACTGGCCAGATACCCAGGTAAGACTCGTAAATAACAATTTTCTTAAGAAAACTGTATACATTGAGCCATGGTGCCAAAAATAACTGAAAAATATATTTTGGGTTTGCATGAAGATTAAGTTACTCAAAGATCTCCTTAAAGAATAGTTGCAATGGTTTGCATTATAGAATGCTTTAGGGGTTCATCGATTGATTTCACTTATTGCCAGGAGTTGATCTTTAAAGTATAGAAGTGGGTTTTCTCTTACAAATCATGTTAAATTAAACTGTTAACTTTTTTGCTTAAAAGTAAACAGTACATGAAAAATATAACAGAATATTTTTTCCTGCAGGGTCGATGATGCTTATTTTGCTGTACATTACAAGTTTTGTTCTTTGTGCCTGTGGACAACCATTGAACAATAAACTGAAAGGAGATCACCAGAACATAAGGTATGTCTGTAGCATACCAGGATTGCCAGGGTCTCCGGGATCCCCTGGGGCAAATGGATTAGCTGGGCCACATGGACGGATTGGCCTTCCGGGAAGAGATGGGAGAGATGGCAGGAAAGGAGAAAAGGGTGAAAAGGGTGACACAGGTAAAGAACATCTGCTTGTTGTTGCTGAAATAATATCAGGGAACAGTGTATAAATATTAGTACAATGTATATTTAAGAGGGAAACAGCGGGGGGGGCAGTTGGTTTTTCCAATGGCAAATAGACTGTTTACTTTGTAAGGAAACTTCGTCTTCGCTTAGTGGAATGCTGTTATTTTTAATTGGGTATTGGGTTTTCACTACATTCACTAATCTAAAGGTTACTATTTGTAAAGGTCCTGCAATGGCTGCCAGTAGATGAAGGGAAAGAGCTGGGCGCACACCGCAACGGATCAAAGCGTAAGAAATCCTTTATTTGTCACCGTGCCAAACAAAAAGACAGGAACACTTCTTGTCTTTTTGTCTGTTACGGTGACAAATAAAGGATTTTTTACACTTTGATCCCATTGTGGTGTACAACCATATTTTTCCCATTATCTACGTATCAATGGTGGTGAGGCGGGCCAAGCACCTGCAGCGTTTAGCAGCTAATTACTTGCCTGAGCGGTGTGCACTCTATGTTTGGACCGCCAATAGGACTGCCTCTTTTAGCACATTTCAACCATGACGTACAAGTAGAGATCTATGACTAAGCCCTGATGGGGTGAAATGCGTTGGAGGCGGTCTTAAGGTAGTGAAGTCATTGCCATTTTTGTGGTTGGTTTGCACAATACACGTGGACGCTTGTGATCAATTCAGTATATGGTGGCTCTCCTTTATACTCTAGTAAAATCAGTGGGTTTTGGGATTTGGGATCCTTGGCATAATCGCCACGATTCTGCCTGCAATTCCTTATTGCTCACGCATGTTTGGATGCCATTCATTTTTGATGGCATCTCTAACGCGGTGTGGTTTTGCCACAATAAATTGAGCGGGAACTGCATGGTGAACTGCATCGCACAAAGCTTGTTGCCCAAAATAAGCTCCTGTCACCGAAACACATGTGGTGCATTTTACCAATATTGCATTCCAATCTGGAGTGGCAGACAGAATCAAACCAATTCTGACTGCGATCCCAAGTTGCCAGATATAAACGGTGTCTAACTCCACCTTAGTCTCTAACGTGTTTTTTTGTGTTTGTGTCCCAGTTGGAAATTTCATGACCGTTACATTTGTGCTGTGAACAGGGGTGGCACTAACAATCTGAGAAAGGCTCTTACCCTTCCCCGACCAATCCAAAATGTTTGGCTGTGGATGAATTCTAATGCCGCGTACACATTGGAATTCCGGCCAGAAAAAGACAGATGAGAGCTTTTCATCAGAAAATGCGACCTTGTGTATGCTCCATCGGAATTTAGCTGTCCGAATTTCCGCCAGCCAAAAATTTATAGCAAGTTCCTGACGGAAAAACGTTCTATCGGTAATTCCGATCGTGTGTATTCCGACACGTCAAAAATCACGCATGCTCAGATTCAACTACGAGACAGAAGCTATTGGCTACTGGCTATTGAACTTCCTTTTTCTAGTCATGTCGTACGTGTTGTACGTCACCGCGTTATAAATGATCGGAATTTGATGTGACCGTGTGTAGGCAAGACAGCTTGAGCTGAATTCCGTCGGAATTCCGTTGGGAAAACCATCAGAGCTTTTTCCGACGAGAATTTTGATCGTGTGTACGCGACATAACAATAAACATGTATATCTTCTCAAAAATGTACTAAAATTTTAAAATTGACTTCATTATAAACTATGGTATGTTCATTATAAATAAACATCAGACATTATAATCTTTAATCTGGTACACTGTGAACATATTTCTTATCAGAGGGCATTTTGTTTTATTGTTTTCTTAATTTTAGTGTTGGTTGATATTTGTGAACTGGTAAACCCATTCCTAATGAACAATTTTGACATTTATGTTAAAGGTTTGCGAGGAAAAACAGGACGACTGGGACCTATTGGTGAAAAGGGTGATCAAGGAGAGACTGGTAAAAGAGGACCTAACGGTTCACTGGGAGACAAAGGGGAAATTGGGCCTGATGGACCTGCTGGACCTAAGGGTGATAAAGGCTCACGGGGAGATGTGGGAGAAGCTGGTGTGTGCAAGTGTGGAAATATTGTGCTTAAATCTGCTTTTTCAGTTGGGATCACCACCAGCTACCCACAAGAAAGACTTCCAATCGTATTTAACAAAGTAATCTTTAATGAAGGAGAGCACTACAACCCATCCACCGGGAAGTTTATTTGTGCTATCCCTGGAATTTATTATTTCTCTTATGACATCACTCTTGCAAACAAGCACCTGGCTATCACCCTTGTACAAAATGGAGAGTACAAAATAAAGACATTTGATGCCAACACGGGAAATCATGATGTTGCCTCAGGCTCAACACTTCTTTACCTAAAGCCAGAAGATGAAGTCTGGCTTGAGATTTTTTATACAGATCAGAACGGTTTGTTTTCAGACCCCAGCTGGGCAGACAGTTTGTTCTCAGGATTTCTTTTATATGCAGATACTGATTATCTGAATGCTTTGTCCGATGATGATGACTTATGATGCAGCTTAAATCCCAAACACAGTCCCGATTGTTTCATGAAACTTGAATGCAAGCCAGATCCTGTTATCCTGTTAAAAAGTCTATGGATTTTGCTGGAAGGAAGGTCTTCCTCAATTCCTTTAAAGGGAACAATGCCCTTGCCAACGTTTTTAAAAGCTGGAATTTCCCAAGTTGTAATTGTAAAACAAGTGTGCCCCCAGCTACGTCAGAAATCCCACCTGCATTCTTGATCAGTGACATTCTAAGATGTGAAGCCGGAGTCTAAGTATACAAAAAAGGAAAGTTGAAAATGGCAGCCAATTGCAATGATAGACTCCCTTTTAGTTTTGGCCAAAGTCATCATTAAGTAGAAAGAAGCGTTCGCCTACATTTGCTAAGGTTACAAGGCTCCTGGGGAATCAAGCACAGAAAGAAAGTTTTTTTTTTTTACATAAGTTAAACAGTCTATTGACATAAAACCCCTCCAGGCTGACTACTCTCAGCTGAAGAATTGACTGGTTGGATTTTCCCAGCTGATATGGGCTAGTCATCTACAACTGGGCAACTCCTATGTGGAGAACTGTGCAGCAGGTTGTAATTTCATTTCTGCTGCTATTATGATTAATAACTAGACTTGAGTTGAGTAGGGTGTGACTTAATCATTAAAATGTGGTGGTACTGCTGCTATTGAAGTCATTGCTTTCCTCAACATCAGATCCCAGCCATTCACAAAGGAACACTTTTTTGGACAGATTTAGTGAAGTATTGTAAAGTGCCAATATGAAGAGCAAAGTGTAGTAACCTATAGCAACCAGATTTTGATTTGTTTTACTTAGAGCTTCATTTTAATTGGTTGATATAAATTCCTCTATGCTCCTTGCTGCTTTTTGCTTTGCTGAGAAAGCCTACTTTCCTTTATAAAGTCAATCTGTCATGTCCTTGAAAGTATATAATCTAATATTACCTTACTCGCTTTTGTCTTCAACCTAATTCCTTTGTGCTTAGGGGGGGACCCTGAATCTTTGGCTTATACTGTATACATGACCTTATTTCTCTCTATGTCAAGGTGAAGCCCTAAATTCCCCTGGTCCTAGGGTCTGCCTCTGTTATTCAATTGTCAAATGAGAGATCCTCTGTGGCCAGTTAAGGCGGTAGTAAACCGCTGCAGAATTTAAAAAAAAGAAAAGAAAAGCACCTGTAAGACAATGGCACAATGTACAGATTATGAAATTACCTTAGAACAACACTCTGTCACCACTGAGAGGGCTGACATCTTCGCCCGGTCTTTCTTCTGGGTTTGCAGGCTCAGGCGCTGTGAATGGTAGGAGCTGCGATGACGTCACTCCTGCGCAAGTGCGTAGGAGCCCTCAGTTCCACCAAGAAGCTCTGAAGGTCCGAAAAGGTATGCTAGACCTTCAGAGTGCATGCGCTGGCGGCGTCAGTGGTGCACGTTTAGGAGATATTAATTTTACCTACAGGCCATATTATAGGCTTACCTGTAGGTAAAAATCACAAAGCGGGCTTTACTACCGCTTTATGGATCTGGTGAATGAAAGGAGGAAGCTTAGTGCCAGTAGCGGGTGGGGATTAATGAACTGGAGAGACATTAAAATCCAATATTCAGCCTGGGCATTGGATCCAATGTCCTTCTCAGGCACAAAGATAGCCATCTGAAGATTGGTACAGGTACTAACTTAGGCCAATAGTATGGACGGAGACAGAGCAGTCTGTAGTTGCACTGTGTATTTCAGGGGTGTTATGCAGTGATATCATAAGCTGTGAGAGGTGTAGCTTGAAGCTTGTGGGCCCCGATGCAAAAGTTGACCTGAGCCCCCCACTACTTCCAACGTGCCTGCAGATACATCCACTACATGCCAAGATACTCAAAGTGGCTTGAGAGTTTTGAGTTCCCAGAGTTCCTCTTTTCATCAGAGGACAGGGATTGCCGCTGGAGAATCAGAGGACAGGGATTGCCGCTGGAGAATCAGAGGACAGGGATTGCCGCTGGAGAATCAGAGGACAGGGATTACTGCTGAAGAATCAGAGGACAGGGATCACCGCTGGAGAATCAGAGGACAGGGACGCCTGGCAGGTCACTTGGCAGAGTTCCTTTCCCATCCCAGCACTGTATACAGCTCCCCCCACACTACACAGGGCTGAAATTACATTTCTTCAAACACAGTCTGTCAGTCTTCACAGGGTTTATCTGACTTTTATGTTGCCCCTCTGACCTGTGAAATTTTCTGGTCAGCACCGCAGTGTAGTTGCAGTAGGCAGATACCCCCTGTGCAGATTGTGGCTAACTGGCTGTGTTGTAAAGGAATGTGATTTCAGCCCTGAGGAGGAGGAACAGTATAGATTGCTGTACTGGGAAAGGAGCTCAGCAGCCGGGCATGGCATGCAGGGTGGAGGGGGTGGTCAGGGTGCTTGGGGGGGCAACTTAGATCTTGGAGGGCAAAGCCATGTGACACAAAATCTGGAGCCTGCAGCCCTTCAGAGGCCCCCTGAGGAGGTGTTAAGGGATTTGTTTTATCAATTTCTGAAGGTTTCTATGTCAGTGTTGGCAGGTGTCGGAGGAAGGTCACCTTTTGGAGGTGTGTGTCTTGTCTCCAGTTGTCAGGGAAGTGGAGTAAGTAGAAATCCCCGGGTAAGGGGGGGGGGGGGGGGGTACAGAGAATAGTGTCTGTGGGGCCCAAGGGCTGACTGGTGCTGGATTTTGTGGAGGATATGATAGTATGACAGGGAGACTGCCCCTGGTGCTAGGGGTAGGGTTGCGATTGTGACCCCTGCATCCCCTTAAGCTACGCCCATGAACAGGCACATTGAGGTGTCAGCTATTAGTAGTATACTTGACTTTAAGCAATATACAAAACCATATGAACAGGGTCCTCAGCACACTCTCAAGCAGGCCAGCAAAAAACAAATCTATTGCACTACTCAGGTTAAAGACAGAGATTCTAGCTGCATACATTTGCAAGTGGAAGACACGCTGCCACATCAAGGCCTCTCTAATAAATGTGGTCTCTAACTGTGAGCTATCTGTGTTTTACAACCCTAGAACATACAGTATATAGCAGGGATCTTCAAACTACGGCCCTCCAGCTATTGCGGAACTACACGTCCCATGAGGCATTGTAAAACTCTGACATTCACAGACATGAATAGGCATGATGGGAATTTTAGTTCCTGAACAACTGGAAGACCATAGTTTCAAGACCCAGAAATCATCTAATCAAAATGCATGTACAGTATTCGTTTCCCATTATGACACAGGTAAATGTGTGCAGCATGCTCAAGTTTAAGGTTTTTAACCCTGTGAATTCATGATTGGTTTTCATCACCATTTAGTAGCTTCCTGAAGGAACCAGCCAAAATATTTAGTACAAAGTATAATGTTCTGTTACAGGCACATATCCTCATGACCAGGGAAAATCAGAGCTCACCTCCATAATTACCCTCTTACCCAAAACTGCACACAACTACACCTCCCTATAACACCTAGGAAAAACCACACTACTCGTAACTGGAGTTAAAGGGCCGAATCTGCCATTTGTTAAACATAAGCTTATAAATAACAAAACATAATAAAAATATCAGTCAAGGTATCTATAGTTCCAGGACCTTGACTGTACCATATAACTAAAACTTTGTGTCTGTGGCACCAGTTAGCTAAGTTATGACCCCAGCCATCAAACACTGCCTCAGGAATTAACCCAGCTGACCTCAGACACCCACCGGTCCTACCACTATGAATTGAGCCGTACCAACTAGAGGACAACATACCTAAGATGGGCCCTCACTGCTTTACCAATACCACCAGATTTACACCCCTGTCAATGACCCCAAACCACCAAAGAACAACAAAAGAAGTATAACATTACTACCCAAAACCATAGGGTGGGAGGGAGGGACATTCTTCTGACGATTTCTTCTCTACAAGTGAACTTAAACCACTCCTCCCCAGCACTATAGTCTCCTGCTCCTCCCAATCACCTCATCTACTCGACCAATCAGGTAGAGGTCAGTACTGACCACACCACTTAATATAGTTAACCCTTTGTGCCTGGTTTCCTTTCCACCCTGTCATGTGTGCCCTCTGCCTATTTTGTTCCTTCTCAGCTCTGTGCATACCTTGAATCTTCCAACTAAGAGCTCTGGCTCTCCAGGAATCGATCAACAAACAAAGAGAAAGGAAAGCTGATAACTGTTTAAAACAGGGACGGACTGACAACTCATGGGGCCCCGGGGAATAGAAGATCATGGGGCCCCCTGTGTCTGAGCCCACATGCAAGCCCCGCCTACATAAATCATGGGGCAAACAGTAAGGCACATCACATGGCACACAGCAGAACATGGGCACATCATGGGGCACAGGGCATGGGGCACACAGGAGGGTGCATCATGGGGCAGACAGGAGGGCACTGAGCACATCACGGGGCATGGGGCACACAGTAGGGCACATCACAGGGCACACAGGAGGACATATAATGGGGCACCCAGCAGGGCACTGAGCACATCACAGGGCACATCACAGGGAACACAGTAGGGCACATCAGGGGGCATACGATAGGACACACAGCAGGGTTTATTATGCTGTACACAGCAGGGCACATTATTGAGCACAGCATGGTGCATCACAGGGGGTACAGGGCACATCAGTGGGTACACAGCAGGGCACATCATGAGATACACAGCAGGCCATGCTGCACATCACAGGGCATGTGGCACATAGTAGGGCACACAGCAGAGCACAGGGAACACAGTAGAGCACATCACAAGGCACAGGACACATCACAGGGCAAGGGGCACACAGTAGGGCACATCAGGGGGTACACAGCAGGACACATCACAGGCCAAGGGGCATGCAGTAGGGCAAATAGCAGGGCACAAACCAAAACACAGGGCACACAGTAGATCACTGGGATCCTCCAGACTCAGCATATTGTCTCTCAGGGTAGCCATCAGGGGTAAGGCAACACAGTGGTGGGGTGGAGGACAAAAAAGGGACACCGTGGGGGGGGGGGGGGGTTGGAGGGCACAGGGAGACACCATGGGGGGTTGGAGGGCACGGGGAGATACCATAGGGTGGGTGGAGGGCACAGGGGGACATGGTGGGTGGAAGGCACAGGGGGACACTGTAGGTAAGTGGAGGGCACAGGGGGACACTATGGGTGGGTGGCACAGGGAGATGCCATGAAGGGCACAGGGGGCACTGTGGGGGGGTAGAGGGCACAGGGGGGCACTGTGGTTGGGTGGCACAGACGGTCACTGTGGGGGGTGGAGGGCACAGGGGGACACTGTGGAGGGCACAGGGGGACACTGTGGGGGTGGCACAGGGGGTCACTGTGGGGGGGTGGAGGGCACATGGGGACACAGTGGGGGTGGATTGCACAGGGGGACATAGTGGGGGGGTGGATTACACGAAGGGACACAGTGGGGGGTGGAGGGCACAATGGGACACAGTGGGGGGGTAGACAGCACAAGGGGACACTGTGGGGAAGTGGAGGGCACAGGGGGGACACTGTGGGGAGGTGGCTCAGGGGGACACTGTGGATGGGTGTTACAGGGGGTCACTGTGGGGGGGGTGGAGGGCACACTGTAGGGAGGTGGAGGGCACAGGGGAACACTGTGGGTGGGTGGGAAGCTATCCATCAACTTTCTAATAGCAGCACATGGTATACGCTTAAGTACAGGACAGCATACAAGCTGCTGCACTTTTCTTCCTAGATGCAGAGTAGCGCTGGAAGTGGCTGTATACAGACCTCTCATGATACGCTCCTCCCTGCCGGCCCCTCCTCTCTTCTCATCTGTCCAAGGTGATGACAAATACAATCACATGGGGTGGATGGAAGGGAAGGCGGGGCCGGTGGGGAGGAGTGCATCGTCTGTTTGCACTGCAGTCTTTTAGCAGTGAGCAGGAATTCGGGACCCGATCTACCCGTCAGCTAGCTATGATTGATGGGTAGAGAGATGTGGAAACTGTCACGGGGCCCCCTACTGGCGAACGGGCCCTCGGGCAGTGCCCTAAATGCCCTATGGTCAGTCCGCCCCTGGTTTAAAAGCCTTGTTCAAGTTTATTAAGCTTTGAGATATAAAGACTGTTCAACCTGGTTCACAGGAATCCAATGTGTTTCAACCATATGCGTAAGCTATAGTTAGAGTGAAATGTGCTGGGATTCTTGTAAACCAGGTGGAACAGAGGGCGGATTCCCTTTCTCTTTGAGAGTTTTGTGGATAGCAAAAATGTGTGTTTTTTTTTCTTTACCTTTATGGGTTTATGAGTTTCTGCTTGAATGCATATACTTTTACATACATTTTCTCCATTTTACATGCATTTTGTACAAAAAAGACCAAAAATGCATGCAAACTTACAGTATGTCAGTGCACTGCATATTACTGCAGGTGTGTGCTGTTAATAAGAATTAAGCTGGACAATCAATTGAAAATACAAGGTGTGTCTAAAACATTTGGTTAATGGTATCAGAAAACAAACAAAACAGAAGGTACAAACAAATGACCTTTATTAGCCTTCAAAATAATCGCCATCTTTCACAACACACTTTTGGCAACCTTCATAAAACTTCTGGAAAGGCCTTTTTGGAAAGGCCTTTTTTAGGAATCCATCACAGAACCGCTGTCACACATTGGATTGCCGCTACGTCTGCTTGCATGATGCTCTTCAGGTGGGGAAACAGAAAGAAGTCTGCTGGCGCCAGATCAGGGGAATACGGTGGATGATCAAGAACAGGTATGCCTTGCTGAGCCAAGAATTGGTGCACACGGATCATACAGGCATGTTATCATGCAGCAACATCCACTGTCCAGTCCTGTGCAACTCTGGCCAAACACGCCCGATGCGCCATAGCATCCACTTCAAACCTTCCTCATAGAGTGCAGCTCCATTGCACTGTGAACCTACCTCTTACACCGACTACATTCGACTGCCTGCAGCAGGTTTACCCTGATAGTCACATGTACTCCACACTAGGTGGAGCTTCTCGACATGTCTCTGAATAGCCATGTGCACCTGGCCCCTGTTGCCGTTGAGATATCAGACCATTCACCAAACTTTTCAGACACACCTCATATATACAGTCTTGACCATGCACAACACAGTTGGTATTTAACTGTGTGTGGCCAGGGTATGTAGAAGGGGGTAATACAGTCTGGGGGTTAAATACATTTAATGTAGATGTCCTTCTGGGACTGATGCTGGAGTTCTAAACAGAACTACCAAAGTCTGATCTATTTATTTCTGAACCTTATACAGTCTCAGGAAGTCTATTCTTCAGTTGATAATAGTGCTGCCATCAGGACCCATAAAGTAAATTCTAGGTGGTAGGGGCAGGAAATGTACTACAGTGACCGCGTCGGGTGCTAACATGAAATCAAGTTGGTTGCACATATACAATCTTCTTTGGATTTACCAACAACTGTTTACTAAAATGGCCCACCTGATTGGATATACATTGAATGGATTGTTTAGGTAGGCCCTGGCATTACATAGTTGTATAATCAGACTGTAATATATCTGGCCAGTTTCAATCCTACTACTAGAGTAAAATCGGAGTCTGATGAAACTATGACTAAAGCAGAAATATCCATATAAAATATCTCTGTAACTTAACTACATATGTATTTTCAGCTGTCATAGTGAATATATTTTGCAGATGAAGTTGATTATTTTAACCGATGATTTATGATTTAAAATAAAGACATAATTTTATTTTTTACTGAATCCTGAGAAATGTTAAATCTATGTTTTCTGTATAATAAAACACTTTCCTCAACATTCACCTTAATTTTGATCTGGGTGTCACATTTAGACAAATGTATGTATGTTCATCTTTCCAACGGAAACACCCACCCTGCCTGTCCTGTAACGGTACTGTTGAAACAACCAAAAAATGAACATGCCATATATTATCTTCATGAATTGGCACAAAAGAGAGTTCATAGCTACAATGCATAGAAACATGATTTATAGGGATGGAGATGTGTTATATCAAGAGGCAGTACCCAGACCACCCCCCTCTCTCATAGCTAGAATGGGGACATGTAACAAATATGCATTAGGTATTATCTCAAATTGCCTGCAAAAGTGGAAATACCCTTTAAAACTCAACTTCAGGCAAAAATTTATTTTTTTCCCAATCTGAAAAGAGTGAACCAGAGTTAGAACCTGTATAGTTTATATTTGTGTGTTTGACTCTACTATGGAGATTTCCTCCTACTTTTTACATGTGACAGCAGGAGGTCAGGAGGAAAAGAAGGCACAGATGGCAGCAATGTTGGGTTCTTACCCTTCTGCACTATTATTTCTGTTGCTTTTTGCTTTGGATGTTTTTTTTTCCTGACTTCCTCTGGCAGAAGTTTTAACCTTTGACCACTATATCCAAACCGTAAATGATTTGGCAAAAGTTGGGTCGTAATTCTGAGATATTGTTTTTTACATTACAATCCATAAAGTTGCTGTTCGACCTGATCAGAGGAACAATTGCATTTTTGGTGTTCTTGACCACATTTTAAATTTAAAAAAAATTCCCTTGCACATAAAGCAAACTAGCCATCATTTGACTAACATTGCAAATGTTGTGAAAGTGTAACGGGATTGGCACTCTGTCAATTAAGTACTACAGTGTACTCCAGGAGCTCCTAACCACACCGACAGATCAACCTAGGATAATGCAAGCATTGTCAGGTTGTTAATTTGGGCCTCTTCATTTTATTTATGTACTCACGAAAACCTTCATTTATTTATATAATGCCTTGAAAAAGTATTCATACCCCTTGAAATTTCCACATTTTGTCATGTTACAACCAAAAATGTATTTTATTGGCATTTTATGTGATAGACCAAAACAAAGTGGCACATAATTGTGAAGTGGAAGGAAAATGATGAATAGTTTTAAAAATTGTTTACAAATCAATATGTGAAAAGTGTGGCATGCATTTGTATTCAGCCCCCTGAGTCAATACTTTGTAGAACTACCTGCATCCACCTCCATCACAGTAATTACAGCTGCAAGTCTTTTTGGGGATGTCTCGACCAGCTTTGCACATCTAGAGAGTAACATTTTAGCCCATTCTTCTCTGCAAAATAGCTCAAGCTCTGTCAAATTGGATGGAGAGCTTCTGTGAACAGCAATTTTCAAGTCTTGCCACAGATTCTCAATTGAATTTAGGTCTGGACTTGAATGGGCCATTCTAACACATGAATGTGCTTTAATATAAACCATTCCATTGTAGCTCTGGCTTTATGTTTAGGGTCGTTGTCCTGCTGGAAGGCGAACCTCCGCTTTAGTCTCAAGTATTTTGCAGACTGTAATGCCGTGTACACACGACCGGACTTTTCGACAGCAAAGGTCCGCCGGAACGAATCTGCCGGACAATTCGATCACGTGTGGGCTTCATTGGACCTTTGCTGTCTAAAAATCAGACAGACTTTAGATTTAAAACAGGTTTCAAATCTTTCCGATGGACTCGAGTCCGGTCGAAAAATCAGTTTGTCTGTATGCTAGTCCGACGGATGAAAACCGACGCTAGGGCAGCTATTGGCTTCTGGCTATGAACTTCCTTATTCTAGTCCGGTCATACATCATCACGTTCGAATCCGTTGGACTTTGGTGTGATTATGTGTGGCCAAGTCCGTTTGTTCGGAAAGTCTGTCGGAACTACGCTGAAAAGTCCGTCGGGAAGACCGTCCGACCTAGTCTGCCGGAAAGTCTAGTCATGTGTACACGGTATTACAGGTTTTCTTCTAAGATTGCCCTGTATTTGGCTCCGTCCAACTTCCTATCAACTCTGACCAGCTTCCCTGTCCCTGCTGAAGAAAAGCATCCCCAAAACATGATGCTACCACCACCATGTTTCATGATGGGGATGGTGTGTTCAGGGTGATGTGCAGTGTTGTTTTCTGCCACAGATAGCGTTTTGCTTTTAGGCCAAAAATATTAATTTTGGTCTCATCTGACCAGAGCACCTTCTTCCAGATTTTTTCTGTGTCCTCCACATGGATTCATGCAAACTACAAACAGGACTTCATATGGCTTTCTTTCAACAATAGCTTTCTTCTTGCCACTCTTCTATAAAGGCCAGATTTGTAGAGCACATAACTAATGGTTGTCCTGTGGACAGATTCTCCCACCTGAGCTGTGGATCTCTTCACCTCCTCCAGAGTTACCATGGGCCTCTTGGCTGCTTCTCTGATTAATGCTCTCCTTGCCTGATCTGTCAGTTTAGGTGGACGGCCATGTCTTGGTAGCTTTGCAGTTGTCCCATACTCTTTCCATTTTCGGATTATGGATTGAAAAGTGCTCTGTGAGATGTTCAAAGTTTGGGATATTTTTTTATAACCTAACCCTGCTTTAAACTTCTCCACAACTTTATTCCTGACCTTTCTGGTGTGTTTCTTGGCCTTAAATATGCTGTTTGTTCACTAATGTTCTCTAACAAAACTCTGAGGGCTTCACAGAACAGCTGTATTTATACTGAGATTAAATTACACACAAGTGGACTCTATTTACTAATTAGGTGACTTCTGAAGGCAATTGGTTCCCCTAGATTTTAGTTAGGGGTATCAGAATAAAGGTGGCTGAATACAAATGCACGCAACACTTTTCAGATATTTACTTGGAAAAAAAATTGAAAAACATTTCTCATTGTCCTTCCACTTCACAATATGTGTAAAATGTCAAGGGGTATGAATACTTTTAAAGGCACTATATATTGTTTATATTTATATAGCCCCTAAAACGTGCTCGATTGTAACCTTGGCTATATTAATATTAAATAAATTGTCCTTTTGGAGCCCCAAACTATTGATGTAATGCTCCTGCTTCTTCTACACCACCTGGATTCCCCTCAGGATGCATTTTGAAGGCCCGTGTATGTTTTCAGAGCTGCCTAGCCAAAGTGATCGAATGCTACACATTTGACTTGACATTGTTTTCATGCTGCCAAATAGCTTTTAAGTAGCCTCAAAAGTTACAGCTATAGCAATAGTATATACACAAAATAAAAAACTACTATGGTTCAGGAGCAACTTTCAAGAGCTGTTATGAATACAATCAACAACCTAAAGTGCAACTTAACTATAGCTGAGCACCACAAATTAAAAACAGATTTTAGTTCATTTTTAATATTCAAAGCAAACTCCCCCATCCATCCATGTCTCCATGCTTTATTTTGTTGAGGAATCACTTTGAAAAACACCCCTCTAGCATTTCTAGCTAGGACCAACTTGAGTAAGGGCAGATGATTCATGTAGCTTTAACTTTCTGGAATTCATCTGTCCTTAGACCAGGCATGCTGGCAGCGGAGTGTGCTTAGCTGGAAAAGCCCCTTCTCTCCTCCTCCAGAAGAATAAAAATGACCATTAAGCCTCCGGGGGTGTATAACATCATTTTGCCTAGGCCAGAAACCAGAAAGCAACTGAAGAAATGTAAAAAAAATAAAAAAAAGTTTAACACAAGTGACTATAATATAGCTTCCTATTTACTAATGCTAGCAGCATAAGGAATACAAATTGCTAATATTAATTGAGAGAGATTAGTTCCGCTTTAAGTTTCTCTGCTGTAAAAAGATAGAAAAAAGTCAAAATTAAACATTTATTAAAATATTAGTTTCATAATGTCCGGTTTTGTAATGTTCCAGACCTAAGGGAGAAGACTGTAATTCTACTCAACAGAAAGAACATTGGCAGGCATCATTACAATTTATTTTATGTTAATTATGCCAAAGTATGTTGTATTTCTGGGGAAAAATTCAACAGATTCAATAAGTAATGGTTTTTAATGAATGTGCCTTGAACTTTTTAATGTTTAAGCCCCACCAAACAGACTAAAGGAAAGCACTTAAGGTGTTACTAAAACCACAACAGTAAAATCAGTCTGTATATGCAGTAAAGCATGCTTGGTATACTCACTGTGGAAAGGGTTACTCCTCTGCATTGTGTAAAAAGGCTGATTCATCCTATATGCACAGATCTTCCTTTTCTTCCACTGACTCCAAAACAGGTTTGAATAAGACAGAGTTACTGGAGTCAGGCTGCACATGCTCAGTTTGGTGTGTATTAGTAAGAGCAGTGCTGGCTGGTGGGTTTTTCTTTTGGAGGGGGGGGAGCAGCAAACAACCATCCCCCTCGGAGGCGTCAGTCTAGCATTTACCTGATTTATGTGGCGGGCTATGGTGGCTTTGGCAGCACGGTCCTTGCGGGTGCCGGGGTGCAGGCAGCGGCTCCATTGTCCACTCCTCCAGTAGCTTCTTCTTTTGTGTGTCTCCTCTCTCTTTTTCCTAAGTGCTAGGCATCCAATAGGATCGTCTGATGCTTTGGCCAATTGGCCTGCCCCCTGATTGGCAGGGAGGAACTTTAGTGTGAAAATAGCTCAAATTCATTTGCTATAGTCACACAACTGGGTGGGCTCAGAGAACAATGCTCTGGCTCTAATCAGGTGCTTAAAAAAATCACCCACCCCGCATTAGAATCCATGGTCTGGCACCCTGATATGTAGATCAGGGGGGCGGTGCATGGATAGGGGAGGCACCAATCAGTGCAGGGCCAATCAGCACTGTTCAGACAGAAAGTGAGGGGTCCTGGATCCTGATAGAACAGCCAGCGCAGCGTGAAAACTCCTCCTACAAGCTTTAACCAGGCACTGATAGAAGTCACAAGACTGCTATATACTGCTGAAGAGTAAAGGTAATTAGCAGTGTGACAGAACCCACTGTCACTGTGTGTTTTGGAAGGGGCTGTGGGCTCACCTCCTACCCACAGACTATGGCCCAGCAGAGAACATGAGATCTGGAGGGCTATTTGCCATCTCCTACCACCTGGAGTAGTTTCTGGCTACCTAAACCTATTGGCCCGGCTGGGCTAAATATATACTTTTATTCCACAATATACTTTTAGCTGATAAAGTCATATACAAGATGGCGGTATTCCCAAAGCATGGGGCTACAAGACTTGGTAACAAAAGGGCATGGAGATAATGTAATGTAATGCTACATCCCTTCTCCCCCATTCCCCCTACCCCCCTCTTGTTGCTGTGTTAATTGTGTTGGGTCTTGGCACATAGACAAAGGTCTGGAGACACATCTCAGCAGGGGATGTGTAAGGAGGGGCTGCCTGCTTATTGTAATTCCTTCATGTGTTTTAACAGTAGTTGTTTGAATATAGAAGTGTTGAGTTTCCATTGGTTCTTCCTTGTCCCCTACCCCCTCTATGACAAGGCTAAGAGGAGTGTCCCTAACTGTGTTTCAAGGTGCATATTTGGTTTTTCATAAACAGTTCATGCTCTGGATGTTTAACCCTCAACACCTGTGAGGGGTTAAGGGCTGGTTATGGCGAGTCTGCAGGCTGTGGGTGCGTTTGGAGGACAGGAGACACAGGTCTGGCGGAGATGCTCAGCAGGGGTATCCGAGATCCATCACAAGCAGTTTATATTTACTAAAATGAATGCATTTCCATGTTCCATTTACTGTGGGAGACCAGGTATAGTGAATGCAGGGTTCTGGGTTTAGTAACACTTTAATCTTAGAATTTATCAACAGTGGCACCATGAGATTACATTTTTTTTAGTAATATTATAGATCAGTGGTGTCCAAACTGCGACCCACAGGCTGGTTGTGGCAGTTTTGCCTTTATCTGGTCTTTGGGCACCAAGCCATCCATTGAGACTAATAATGGGGCACCATTCCTACCTTGGGGTAGGACACCATTCCTTCCACTAAAACTAATGATGGGGCAGTTTCCTCTTACTGACACCAGGGCATTTTCTAATCCTACTGGCCACAGTCTGGCCCCCCTAAAGCATCAAGGGCAGTAAACTGGCCCTTTGTTCAGAGAGTTTGGAGATGCTTGGTATAGATCTAGCCTGTTATGATGACACACCAGACTAAATAGTAAAGGTACAAAACAATTGCTTTAGAAATCCCAGTACTGGTATTCAGTCATAATTCTGCTATTCAATTCACCCCTATAACTATCCACACATATTATAGTCTTCTATGTCAATACCTCCTACCTACTGCTGTCAGTGTCTTTCTATTTAAATGCTTAGAGCTAATGTCATGAGTCCTACATAGGCTGGAGTCGTTTTGCAGATACACACATATACCTGTAGCACTACCCAGTAGGAGTCGCTGATGTCAGGGTTCCCCACTGCTGCCCAGCCAGTTACACAGCATTTTCTTCTTGCACTCAAACTCAGAAAACAGTCGGCTTGTTTTTGTTGTTGTATTAGGGGCTGATAACTTGGATGGGGTAGGGAATTATGGGATGCCCAACATGAAAAACGTTCAAACACAAAACCAGGGACAACTTCCTCCTTATTTATAGATTTATCTTCTTCTTTCCTCCTACACAAACTTGGCACCCTTATGTACAGCTCCCGCTGGTCAATCCTGGAGAAACTAACAGTCACTTGTTAGCTCAACAACAGCCCATTACAGGCTAGGAACTTGCAGTGCTTTTGGAAAGTAGCACATGTGGAGTGAACAGCATCTCCCATCGTCTTCTGCTCCCCCGTAGAGACTAAGCCCAGTTCTACTCCTGCAGAAATTCTAGCCCACATGGCTGCTTTTGAGGTAAAACCCATCTCCAGCAGGGTCCCTCAAGGGCACTGACAGACTCTCCTCAGCACTGCTTCTCCATCTTCCACCCGACTCCTTTGCTGGCATGGCTCATTCCTATTTAAGGGCTCCTCAGTCCCCTGCCAGGCCCACTCCTGAAGGTTGGCAAAGGGCCCATAAATATTCAAGGCAACCGCTCCTAGTGTCCGCCCACTATCTTCCAGAACATTCTCCAACATTCTAGAAATAGGGGGAGGCACCAGAGAGCTGCCAGGATGAGTTATACAGCCCCCTGGCCTCTAATAACTATGACCCAGTTTCAGGTTTATCCCTTGGGCACACTATAGTTTGCCTACTTTTATTCTAGTAGCACACACTAGAGTTTCAGCAGCTCAATCTTAAAGATGACCCACTAGAGTCCCCGCTTTTCTACGATTTGGGTAGAGTAATACTGTATACGTCTTTAAGGTAGAAAATCCTTGAACAAAGTCCTTGAGTGGAAACCAAGATTCATTATAGGGCGGCACTCTTTCTCAGGTGATTGGCACAGAGCAGATTGTTATACCTTCAGCCTCTCGGTGCAGAGAAGCACACTCAACAGTATCCAACCCTTATTGCCATCTCATTGGCCTCTTTGGTCACCAATGTACAGTATGCTCCACAACCTACCGTATATACTCGAGTATAGGCCGACCCGAATATAAGCCGAGGCACCTAATTTTACCACAAAAAAATGGAAAAAAAGTTATTGACTCGAGTATAAGCCTAGGGTGGGAAATGCAGCAGCTACCGGTAAATTTCAAAAATAAAAATAGATACCAATAATGTTTTTTAATATTTATTTCAAAGAAAAACAGTAAACTATCTCTGTAAGTGGAAAAGAGGGTCAATAAAAACAATATGGTATCAACAATAACTTTAAAAGTACAAAAACCTTAGCTCATTCAGCAACCAAGCTAAAACACAAGAGTTAAAATCCTTCAAAACTGGATTCCTCCTCATCATCTGTATGTCCAAACAGAGCTTCAGCATTAGCTGGTGTGAGGTTATCAGCATAGACATTGTCATCATCACTGAGTTCGCTGTCATCACCATCACTGCTGTCGTTCTCATACAAAGCGCTGTCTTCACTGCCATCCATAGCATTACTAATGCCACATTTCTTGAAGGCGCGTTGCACCATGTCCTCCGGAATCTCTTCCCATGCATCACGAACCCACTTTGCTATCAATTCTATGTCGGGCTTCATCAGATTTCCACCTTTTGTCAGTCGGGCTTGACCAGATGACATACATTCATGCCACATCTTTCTCACACAGTCTTTAAAAGGTTTATTTAAACACACATCTAGCGGTTGCAATACAGATGTAAGCCCACCTGGAATAACGGCCAAAGTAACTTGAGAAGATTTTGCCATTTTTTTATGCCATCAGATGTGTGGGCTCTGAACATATCCCAAACTAGCAATGATGGTTTTTTCTTTAAGGCTGCTCCTGGTCGTTCTTTCCAAATTTCTTCCAGCCATTTTTTTGTTCCGTCTTCATCCATCCAGCCTTTAATATGTGCGCGCACTGTAATTCGTGGTGGGAATTTGACCTTTTTAGGCAAGGTCTTTCTTTTAAAAATAATGACAGGCCGCAGCTTAGTTCCATTAGCCAAACAAGACAGAACAACTGTGAAATGATTTTTTTCATTTCCTGTGGTTCTGAGAAAAATAGTTTTGTCTCCCAAACTTGCCACAGTTCTGTTGCTTGGAAGATCAAAGGTCATAGGTGTTTCATCCATATTTCCAATATCTCCCAGGTCATAGTTATGGATCCTTCTTTGTTTTATGATGAATGAATGGAATGACATCACTTTTTCATCAAGGTCTTTTGGCAACTTCTGTGAAATCTTTGTTCTTTGCCGCAAACATAGGGCAAACCTATTCATGAAGCGGGTACACCATCCTGCTGACGCAACAAATTTTTCAATGCCTGGTGCTTTTAATTTGTCATCTTGTGCCATTTGAAGGGCACGTAAGCGAATTCCCATGCGTGTTACGCAGTAACCATTTTGACGACACTCCATAACCCATTTATGCAATTCAGTCTCTAGAGCCCCATATGAAGTTGTTAAACCACGTTGAGCTTTTTTTGCCTTTGGAATCTATTTCCAAGTCAGCTTTCTTTTTCCGCCATTCCCTCACTTGTTTTTCATCAACACAAAATTCCCTACTTGCAATACTGTTATTGCTTTCTTCTGCTCTTGACACAACCTTAAGTTTGAAACCAGCTTCGAATGACCTGCGTTTTTCTTTTAGTCCAGGATTACCGGTAGAAGTATTGGGATCCATTTCTAACAGGATAAAAAAAAAAGACTTGTTCGGGTACCTTTTGAGGCCTAATGCAGGCTGATATTACAGAAAGTGATGACATGACTGTTTGCATAGAGCAGCCTGTGTTAGGGCTCATAATATACCGTACATTCTACCAGTGTCCTGCCTGTGCCCATTAAATATACAGCCTGCCTGTGTCCATTAAATATACCGTACAGCCTGCCTGTGTCCATTAAATATACCGTACAGCCTGCCTGTGTCCATTAAATATACCGTACAGCCTGCCTGTGTCCATTAAATATACCGTACAGCCTGCCTGTGTCCATTAAATATACCATACAGCCTGCCTGTGTCCATTAAATATACCGTACAGCCTGCCTGTGTCCATTAAATATACCATACAGCCTGCCTGTGTCCATTAAATATACCGTACAGCCTACCTGTGCCCATTAAATATACCGTACAGCCTGCCTGTGTCCATTGAATATACAACCTGCCCTGTGTCCATTAATTATACAGCCTGCCATTGCCCATTGAATAACATATACAGCCTGCCTGTGCCCATTAAATATATAGTAGCCATTGTAATAATGCTCTGGATAACACATTAGACAGCCTGCCATTGCCCATTGAATAACATATACAGCCTGCCTGTGCCCATTAAATATACAGTAGCCATTGTAATAATGCTCTGGATAACACATTAGACACATATACAGCCTGCCCATTAAATATACAGTAGCCATTGTGATTTTTCACTCACCTCATGATGCTGATGTCCCGTTGAGTCCCGCTGTGATGATGATGTCCCGTGCAGCCGTAGAAGCGATGTCTCGCCTCCTATGACACACGGCACAGTGATTCCTATCATTGGATCACTGTACCAGAGGAGGTGGGACATCGCTATGTGGCTGCTTGCCATAATAAGGAGGAGGTGGGACATCGTTGCAGAGCGGCAGGAGGGGGAGGAAGGGGAATCGTAAGAGGAGAGGGGATGGTGCGGTGCGCGCTGAGCGGCAAACTGACACAGGGGCGCCGGGCCATTCACGAGCATCACCCAGCGGCATGGCCCCGCCCCTTTTTCTCCTCCATTTCGGGCAAATTTTTCAGTGACTAGAGTATAAGCCGAGGCGGCTTTTTTCAGCCCAAAAAGTGGGCTGAAGAACTCGGCTTATACTCAAGTATATACGGTAATACTAAATCTTTTTGAACAGAGTGCTATGATTTGGTTCTAGGGCCCACTTCACACTCTTCTCCCGCAATTACACTTCTCTACCATAACTCACATGAGGCCTCTGGCTTCTGCCATAAGGACCTTCTCCTCACATTGTGTTGTGGTAGTATTACTGCAACACACGGTAATGCACCATGCATGGTGCCTTAGGGTGAGGTGCCATTCATTTTAAATGCAACCAGTGGTGGCTGGTGAAGTTTTAGGATGGGGGGCGCCAGACCCCCCTTCCTTTTTGACCCCTCCCACTTTGTGTAAATGGGCGTGGTTTCAGCGAAATAGTGGGCGTGGCTCTAAGGTGGTGTGGTTAGTGTCTGAGATGAACAAGGGAGAGGGGGAGAGGGATGGAGGGACAGCAGGCCCAGATCCTACACAACGTTAGAAATATATGTATTCTAGAAAGTTTAACAATCAGCAGATAAAGATATTCCAAACACCTGGTGTTAGCACTTCAGTCATCCCGGCACCATGGTTGTCATGGTGTCAGGATGATTGAAGCGCATTATTTCTATTATAACATTGTAATATAAAATGAAGTCATTCAACTCACCATAATGCAGAATCTGTGGGAGCCCTGAGCGTGTCACTAGCCACGTCGCCTGCCACCAGATGCCATCAGGTGTCCCCAGCGGAGTCCGTCCTTACTTCAGGTGCCCCCAGCTGTGTCCCTTCTTACATGCAGCCTGTATCCCACCGAATTGCAGCAGCCTGTGTCACCATCAATTGCAGCAGCATGTGCCACCACCAAATTGCAGCAGCACGTGTCACTGCCAAATTGCAGCAGCATGTGTCACCATCAATTGCAATAGAATGTGTCACCATCAATTGCAGCAGCATGTGTCACCACCAAATTGCAGCAGCATGTGTCACCATCAATTTCAGCAGTATGTGTCACCATCAATTGCAGCAGAATGTGTAACCACCAAATTGCAGCAGCATGTGTCCCACCAAATTGCAGCAGCATGCGTCCCACCAAGTTGCAGCAGCATGTGTCACCATCAATTGCAGCAGCATGCATCCCACCAAATTGCAGCAGCATGCATCCCACCAAGTTGCAGCAGCATGTTACCATCAATTGCAGCAGCATGTGTCCCACCAAGTTGCAGCAGCATGTGACACCACCAATTGCAGCAGCATGCGTCCCACCTGATGAACTACAATATAATCCGGTAAAAGTGCACTGACGCACTACAATATACTGCAGTAAAAGTGCCCTGAGACACTACACTGACACTAAACTAAAAAAGGAAGGTTGCACTATACTGATGCTGCACTATCATTATATTCACACTACACTAACACTCTACATTCACAATTGAATCACAATAGCACACTAACTCACTGGTAGCATGAGCAGAGCCCTATTCTATCTATTTCCCTCCAACATCACACTGCAAATGGCTACTCTTTGAAGGAACCTTTTAAAGTTTTGGGCGGGTCTATGATCAATGAGCCATGATTGGGCACAGTCATCATTACTTTCTCCAATCATGGTTCTGACAGTGCTCTGTGCCCTGATTGGGTAAAGCCTTCATTACTTCAGCCAATCAGGGCTTAGAATGCACTGTGCAGCACGCTGTGCATTGTGGGGTGAACTTTTGCTTGGCTCAAACTGTTCGCCCAACACTACTCAGGACTAGAATAGTGACAAAGGAATCATACCTGTATCGGCATGGATGCTTGTAATCTCCACCCCATAACAAGAAGTACCTAAACAAGCATTCTCACAGCAGAATCACTAGGTATTACCAATCAAACCTGCATTTTAAGAAACAGTAAAATCACATTCATATTTTAAAACAGAACTAAGAATCCACTTTAAAAAATGCTTGCATATTCTCTTTTATCAAAAACACTTTCCCTCATTCTCTTTTTCTGTTATAATGTACACTGTAAACACAAGGGCTGTGCATTGTACATCTCGGCATGAATGAATAAATGAATGATTTATATAGCGCAACAACTGCGAACTGAATCGCCTCAAGGTGCTTGATCCGTCCTGTGCTTCCTGTTCCTTAGAAGAGGTGGGCCTTGTGTTTTTTTCTGAAGGCCCGATGGTTTTCTTCCATGCGGATGTTAGTGGGTAGAGCATTCCATAGCCGTGGTCCTTGGACTGTGAATCTTCGTTCTCCCTTTTGTAGCGGGATTTGGGGATGAAGAGGAGGTTTTGGTTAGTTGATCAGAGGTTGCGATTTGGTATGTAGTGTTTTATTTTGTAGCATAGGTATTAAGGAGTGTTTCCTTGTGTGCATTTGTGGGTGAGGCAGAGGGTCTTGAAAGTGATCCGATCCTTTACGTTTAGCCAGTGTAGGGTCTTAAGGGATGGGGAGATGGATTCCCAGAGTTTTTTCCCTGTGACTAGTCTTGCTGCCGTGTTTTGGACGACTTGTAGGCATGCAATCTGGTATTTGGGTAGTCCTATGTAGAGGGAGTTTGCGTAGTCCAGTTGGGAATTGATGATTGTTCCAACTACTACTGCTTTCTCTTTTTCTGGAATGAAGGGGATAAGTCTACATAGCAGACTGAGAAGATGGTGAGATCCACTGACTACTGATCCTATTTGTGACTCTGAGACTTTTGGCTTTGGTGCTTGGGGAGATGGTCTGTCCAAGGATGGTGGGTGGTGTCCAAGGGGTCTTTGTTTTGTATTTATGAGGAGAAGAAGCTCTGTTTTGGATCCATTGAGTTTGAGGG
This sequence comes from Lithobates pipiens, assembly GCF_037356315.1. NCBI lineage: Eukaryota > Metazoa > Chordata > Amphibia > Anura > Ranidae > Lithobates > Lithobates pipiens. The sequence continues at coordinate 450,285,335 of NW_027507718.1, read as the reverse complement.
AGCTCGTGGTCATCCAGTCATCTATCAATGTGAGGCATTTTTCTAGTTCCTGGTATTGGTCATTTTGTCCAGTGATGCGATAGTAGAGTTGAGTGTCATCTGCGTATGAGTGGAAGCATACGTCAGTTTTCCTGATGATTTTGAGGAGAGGACAGATGCAGATGTTGAAGAACATGGGAGACAGGGAGGATCTATGAAGGACTCCATACGAAATTTCAGATCCCAAGAATAACACCATGTGCTGAGAATAATATAATTCATGTGCATATGCACAAAAGTTACATTGTCAGTAGCCATCCAATGGTCAAAGAAAAGTGTTGATGGACCCGGAAGAAGTTGGACGATAACAGCAGCATTAGATTAGGTAATTGTCACTTCTGGCAGATAGTTATGCATGTAGTTGTGGTGCTATGTAGAGGGTTGTCACAAGTTAAAACAAGCATTCAGGAGGAGACATATCACATGTCAAATGACTCTCAAAAGCAATTCCCTGATCTCTTTTCAGAGTAAACACCGCCACTCATGTAAACTAGCCCTTAGTGAGCATGATCTGGGTACAAGTTCATGTTAGGAATTGTTGCAGAAAAACATGCCATCATAGTTACATAGTAGGTGAGGTTGAAAAAAGACCCAAGTCCATCAAGTTCAACCTTTGTGTGTGATTATATGTCAGTTTTACATTGTATATCCCGTATGTTATGGTCGTTCAGGTGCTAACCTAATAATTTTTTGAAACTATCGATGCTCCCCGCTGAGACCACCGCCTGTGGAAGGGAATTCCACATCCTTGCCACTCTTACAGTAAAGAACCCTCTATGTAGTTTAAAGTTAAACCTCTTTTCTTCTAATTTTTATGAGTGGCCACGTGTCTTGCTAAAATTCCTTCACAAAAAAGTTTTATCCCTATTGTGGGGTCACCAGTATGGTATTTATAAATTTAAATCATATCCCCTCTCAAACGTCTCCTCTCCAGAGAGAATAAGTTCAGTGCTCACAACCTTTCCTCGTAACTAATATCCTCCAGACCCTTTATTAGCTTTGTTGCCCTTCTTTTTACTCGCTCCATTTCCAGTACATCCTTCCTGAGGACTGATGCCCAGAACTGCACAGTATACTGTAAGTGCGGCCGGACCAGAGTCTTGTAGAGTGGGAGAATTATCGTTTTATCTCTGGAGTTGATCACCTTTTTAATGAATGCCAATATTCTGTTTGCTTTGTTAGCAGCAGCTTGGCATTGCATGCCATTGCTGAGCCTATCATCTACTAGGACTCCCTTTTCCTTTTCCATACTAGATTCCCTCAGAAGTTCTCCCCCAGTGTATAGATTGCATTCATATGCAAATGCATTATTTCTAAATTTTTCTACATTTAACCTCATTTGCCATGTAGTTGCCCACCCCATTCATTTGTTCATCTTTTTGCATTGGTTTCCACATCCTGCAGAGAAGTTATTGCCCTGCTTAGCTTAGTATCTCTGCAAATACAGAGATTGAACTGTTTACCCCATCCTCCAGGTCGTTAATGAACGAAATAAACAGGATTGGTCCCAGCACAGAACCCTGGGGGACCCCACTACCCACCCCTAACCTTTTCAGAGTACTCCCCATTTATCACCACCCTCTGAACTCGCCCTTGTAGCCAGTTTTCAATCCATGTACTCACCCCATGGTCCATGCCAATGGAGCTTATTTTGTGCAGTAAACGTGTATGGGGAACTGTGTCAAATGCTTTTGCAAAATCCAGATACACCACATGGTGCTATGCAGAGGGCTGTCACAAGTTAAAACTGATTACTGCTAATGATACCGTTTTCATTACTAAAATCTTGTATATAGTCCCTTTTCATCCCCTCCAAGAGCCCTCATTACACGTGGCTGAGGTATAATTGGACAGACATCTAACTCTCCTCCCTTAACAACTCATTGAGACAGGTGCTAGGTCCTTTTTTCAACTTTTATTGCAGGCAAATTAGAGCAAAACTACAAATAAAAGAAATAACATTTAATCTGTATATACATTATACAACATATACAGTCCTGACACACTAGTCTAACTAGGGAAAGGGGTTATAAACATACCGGCAATGTTTTCATAGGCTGACGATAGAATTGCAACTGAATAGGTGTGGTGTCTTCTGGAGAAGATGCATGGATGAAAAAAAGAAGATGGCTACTGGGAGCTGTCTCTAAGCCCTTGTACACACGGTCAGAGAATCCGTCGGAATGTGTCCTATCGGACCGTGTTGTCGGATAATCCGACTGTGTGTGGTCTGCATCGGACTGATTCAGTCGGAATATCCGTCGGATCCAATTTTCCAACTTGTTGGAAATATTTTCCGACAAACTGATCCGATCGGACATACTCCGATCATGTGTAGAGAATTCCGATCGGACAAAGTGCCACGCATGCTCAGATCAAATTCCTACACCAAAGCTATTGGCTACTAGCCTGAACGTAGTCCCATCGTAACGAAATAACATCATCACGTTCTGAATGATCGGATTTTCCGACAACTTGGTCCGACCGTGTGTATGCAACAGTTTCGGACACAATCCGTCGGACAAAATCCGTCGGACAAAATCCAACGGATTTGGTTGGCAGAATGTCCGACCGTGTGTACAGGGGCTAGGACCTGATGGTCTAGCCCACTTGAATGATGGGAAGCTACGGTGGCTTTCAAGCAACAATCTGTCTACCTACAATAATTGAGTCTATAGAACTATAAGTATGCAAAAGAACCAATAGATGGTGCTATTACAATAAACTTTACATACCATTAGCATATTCAACAATTAACATTAAAAAAGACCGTAAGAAGCACTTGCTGAAGGCATGACAACTATCAATACAGCCTGCTGAAGTCACCGATTGTGGAAGAGAGTTCCACATCCTTATTGCCCTGACAGTGAAAAACCCCTTAAGGTTAAACCGCTTCACCTCCAATCTCATTGTGTGGCCCCATGTCTTCTTACACTGAGAGAGAATAGTTTTCTTCCTACACTGGGATCACCATTGAGATATTTGTATTTTGCTATCATATCACCTCTTAAGCATCTTTTCTCCAGGGAGAATACGTTTAGAGTTTGTAGTCGTTCCTTGTAATTGAGGTCCTCCAGTCCCCTAAATAATTTTGTTGCCCTTCTCTGGACTCTCTCCAGCTCCAGCACATTCTTCCTGAGGATTGGTGACCAGAACTGGACAGCATACTCAAGATGTGGCTGAAGCAGAGCTTTATAAAGTGTCAGGATTATCGTTTTATCTCTAGAGTAAATACTCTTTTTAATGCATGCTAATAGTCTGCTAGCTTTGCTTGCTGCAGCTTGACATTGCATGCTATTGTCTTCTACTAGGACCCCCAGATCTTTCTCCATCCTGGATTCCCCCAGAGGTTTTCCCCTAGTGAGTAACTTGCGTTTATATTTTTAGCCACCAAGTGCATAACTTTAAATTTTTCAATACTAAACCTCATTTACCATATAGTTGCCCACTCCATTAATTTATTGAAGTCTTCTTGTAAAGTTTCTATAGCTTGCTGTGACGTTATTGCCCTGCTTATTTTTGTGTCATCAGCAAACACTGAGCTTTAGCTATTTATACCAACCTCTATATCATTTTCAAATAAATTAAACAGAATTGCTCCTAGGACAGAGCCTTTGGGTACCCCACTTACTACTCCAGACCAGTCTGATGGTCCCCATGCTAGGTAGCATTAGGAGATGTAGAAAGAAGAAAATCCAAATAGTGCAGAAAATCCCACAAAAAAATATTTATTTAGACTAGTAATGCTTCCATTAGCAAATATGTACACACTTGCAATTTCCAAGGCGATGGAATGGGCACTTCCAATTCCAGTCTGATGTCACTTCCTGACATGTTTCGTCCAAACGACTATGCTAAAGGAGAGTTTAGAGAATAAAAGCTCTGTTGGAACCATTTATATGTATATGAGTCAATGAATCTGGTAAAAGCCTGGGATCTTGAAGATATACAGACCTGGTAACTAGAAAAGTGTTTGTTACATAGCACTGGATGATGTGGACTAAACCACCTAGAACTTTTAGAGCAGTCACCATACAAAGCCTTGGGAAGGTGAGAAGGAAAGACACAACTCTGACGAGTAAAATATGATTGTGTTATTAATAAGACAAGACAGGACAGTAATAGACGAATGGGAATAGGGAGTCCAATAGAGCCTGCCAAGGTTTTATGTTCTCTATTAAGAAACAATATCATATGTGTTGATGAAATAAAGGAGAATAACAGACAGATTTCTGATTTATTCCTACATTCCCCAATCCAGAATGAATCATAACATGGCAAAACTGTATAGGAACATTTTTTATGATATTAAATGATAAGAACCTAGAGACGTTAAAACTTTCATAAGGGTATAAGCAATACATTTCTCAGCTGAAAGCATTTAGGAAATTCTGGATGTGCCGAAAACATATCGTACTCTGCTACAGGCTGTACTTGTCTCTCTCGTCCCCCAGCTGTAGGAGCTGACTCTTTACAGTCGTGAGCCACTGCAAATATGACATTTAAATTCTTCAGAGCAAGGAAGGGAGAACTGCTCATATGAAAGCCAAAGCTATGATTTATTCAAGTCAAACGATGCACATATAGTAAAAATTCACCTAGTGCCAAGACAGCTACTACGCATTTCACTCCTGCGAGAAGTAAAATGTGTTGGGGCTGGTTTGGCACCAGGTGAATTTATATTTGCATCGACTGACTTGACTAATTAATAACTTTGGCTTTTATGTGAGCAGTTTTCCCTTCCTTGTTTCAAAACATTTAAATTAAAGTATTTAGGCCCCTTCACATCTGCATATGATGGTAATGCGCAATAAAACAACATTTTACCACTTTGCCAGAACACACTTTAAAACTGTAAGGCCTACAGATAAACAAGATAAGAATAACAAGCAGTATGGTACAACAAGTAATAGAAACAGAAAGAGAATGTATACGGTCAGATTTACACTGTTTATACATTGGAAAACACATGCTATGTCACATGTTATCATGCATTACAGTAAGGCAGCCTATTTGTTGTGAATTGGCTGTCAGCACATGCCAATGGAAGTTTTAAAATGTCTACACATCTTTTCCAATGATTGGAACCATTTTCTGCTTTGGCAAGACTGTTATTGCACCTGGCAGCCATTGCCAGCCCACATGCTCTTCTTCCAACATCTTAAGTGTTAGTGTTGAAGGGCTTTTGTTCACTTCAACTGGGTTTTGCATTACCAGACAAGTGTATGATAACGATAAACCTGCTTAAAGCAAGTAAAATAAAGGTCAGAGGGAGGTCAACTGCAAGTCAAATGCACCTATTATTGAATTCTGAATGATCTGAGAAGCATCTTAACCACTTCAACACCGGCATATTGTAATATGATGCCCGCAGATGGGATCTCCTATCCTGGGCGGGCGTCATATGATGTTCTCTCATTAGCGGCTGTCTAGGGGGCGCACGCGCACCACCGACGGTGCACGCGCACCCGCGGCATCGATCGGGACCCGGTGCGCATGCCCGCGATGTCTGGGAACACAGCAGGACCATGGATCTGTGTATGTAAACACACATATCCACGTCCTGTCAGTGGAGAGGAAACCGATGGTGTGTTCTCAGTACAGAGAAACTCCGTTCAGTCTCCTCCCCTTGTGAGTCCCCTCCCCCCACAGTTAGAATCACTCCCAGGGAACATAATTATTTTAGCAAAAATATGTAGAAGAATATGTATCGGCCTAACCCGAGAAAAATTTTTTAGTTTTTTTAAATAGGATATTTATAGCAAAAAGTAAAAAATATTGTGTTTTTTTTCGAAATTGTCACTATTCTTTTGTTTATAGCGCAAAAAATAAAAACCGCAATGATCAAATACCACCAAAATAAAGCTCTATTTGTGGGGAAAAAAGGACGTCAATTTTGTTTGGGTGCAACATCTCACGACCGCGCAATTCTCAGTTAAATCAACGCAGTGCCGAATTGCAAAAAGTGCTCTGGTAAGGAAGGGGGTAAAATACTCCTGGGCTGAAGTGGTTAAATTGATGTCAAACTGATGCCATCGACACAAGCCCAAAGCCTTTCTGCACAGGTCCTTAGATTACTAATGGCATGACTATTGGTAATGGTCTGATCTATTATGTCACTCCCTGTCTGATAACATGGGCTCACCCAAGACACTGAATCAAAGTGACAGTTGGTAGCAGACCAAGGGGTGATGTGCCAGAAAGCCTAGTCCCTGATTTTATTTGTTACAAGTTGGCCCCAGGTGGCAGTCCTCAGGATCGTCCCATCAAGGGCTTGCTTAACAGAAGGGATACAGTGCAGAGGCTGTTCACAAAGTGACAGGCAAGAAAGTAGTCAGGTCCAGAATAAGGTGGGGGCAGGCAGCAGGCAAAAGAGTAGTTAGGTCCAGGCAGGCAGCAGACAAGACAGTAGTCAGTTCCAGACTGAGGTTGAGGCAGGTGGCAAGAAAGAAAGTAGGTCAGGCAATCTGGGTTGGCTTTAGGTGAGCAGTAGGTTCAGAATTATAGAGATCTAGCTCCAGGGCAGCAGGTGCTTAACCATAGCGCCCAACTTTGTAACTTAAGAATAAGGGACACCCTGTTATAAGAAGATTTGCGGCAAACTATTTTTGTGAAAGTGGCTCTGCAGTGGATATTGGACATGGCTTAAAGGAGCATGGTTAAATAGAGTCTAAACCTACAGAAAGTATACACTGTACATAGTCTGCAGTCAGAGGTGGCTCTAGGCTTTGTGAGGCCTTAGGCAAATCCCCACCCATGCTCATAATGGGAAAAATAATTCAAGCGATAAAAATTAACTGTATAAATTGCCTATATTAAGAGCCCTAAATCCTATGAACTATGTGTTCACAGTTTCTAGAATTTTCTCTAACCAATTACTCTTTAATCAAATACCATAAAACATAGGGTATACTATGTGTATATATATATATATATATATATATATATATATATATATATATATATATATATATAATTAAACGCACACAAGGGGAACTTTGATGTAAAGAGGAATGCTACAGACTTTGGTGTAAAGGGGAAATCTTATGCAAGGGGAGGGGGGGGGGCCTTACCAGAGATTTCCTTATCTCAGAGTGCACATCATTCCCCTTTACATCAGAGTCTGCAGAATTCCAACTCAGTGCTTGTACCCACAGCATAATCCATTAGGCTTTGTGCACACAGGGCTCTAACTGGCATTTTACATACCTAGCACACATGTGTACCCAGAGATGCAGAGTGACAGAGTATATTGTATGTCCTGCTACAGGTGTACGGTACACCCACAGAGGCCGAAGAACACTGTTGGCAATAATAAATGTTTGGAGTATAATAAATGTGAAGTGTGTAATATGGTGCTCCCTTTCTTCTGTGTTGCTGCATTCTATGCCTCCTTCTCCACTAGGGTTACCACCTTTTCTTCAAGCCAAACCCAAACACTTTAGCCCCGTACAGCAACATTTTTTTTCTAGAGGGAATGCTGTGCAAAGGGGAACTCTGATTTAAGGGGGTTTCTGCTCACCAAACCTCCCCCTTACATCAGAGTCACCCTTACCTTAGTGTACTCATTCACTTGGAACTATGAGAAAGAAGGGAGGGAGGGGGAGACTTAAGTCAGAGATATTGGATGGGGAGCTCACTCACTCGAGGATGGAGACTCAGACATTGACACCTTTCATCCACAATGTATCTGCTGGTTGCTGAGCCTCAAACAGCTGCACAGGCAGAAACAAAAGCCTGCCAGGAGTGTCCACCAATCAGGAGCCTGTTGCCAATGAATGCTGAACAGGTTCAAGATGCAGCAGCAGCTGCTTCATTAGGGGTGCAGGGGCACCACTACCCTAATCGAATGCCCCTGGCCCCTAATCTACATGCAGGGCGCTGGACGCACGGATTTCAATGGGGCTTTTTCTTTTAATAAGCACATGATTAGAGCCTGAGGCTCTAATTGGCTTCAAAAAAGGGTGGTCGCTGGGCGCAGAGCACTGTGCCCTGAGCCCACCCAGTTGTGGGACATTAGAGAATTAACATTCACTAATGTCGCCCTCTTTCCTATCCCGCTTCCTTGCTGGTGGAGGTGCAACTTTTCTTCGGTCGTCCCGAATCTGGGTTCATCCGACACCGAAACCGGTCCGAGAGAAGCGGAATCCCCCTTAGTCCGGCACAGACATGCCTCCTAAGTTCGACCCCCTCGAAATTAAAATCGTTTATCTGAGATGCACCGGTGGTGAGGTAGGGGCTACATCCGCTCTGGCCCCCAAAATCGGACCTCTGGGTTTGTCTCCCAAAAAAGTTGGTGATGACATTGCCAAGGCAACCGGTGACTGGAAGGGCTTGAGGATCACTGTCAAACTGACCATCCAGAACAGACAGGCCCAGATTGAGGTTGTACCATCTGCCTCTGCTCTGATCATCAAGGCCCTGAAGGAGCCTCCACGTGACAGGAAGAAGCAGAAGAACATTAAACACAGTGGAAGCATCACATTTGATGAAATTGTCAGCATTGCTCGTCAGATGAGGCATCGTTCCCTGGCCAGAGAACTATCTGGTACGATTAAGGAAATCCTGGGCACAGCACAGTCTGTGGGCTGCAACATTGATGGCAGACCTGCACACGATGTAATTGATGATATCAACAGTGGTGATGTTGAATGCCCAACAAGCTAAATCTCGCTGAAGAGCTTTAATATTTAATAAAAAACAAATTGCTCTGAACATTCACTAATGTCTTTCTGCTTCTCCTCCTGGCCAATCAGGAAGCAGGTCCTGAGACCTGATTGGCCAGGGGGTCTTAGGACTCCTGGCCAATTGGGTCTCAGAACCAACTTCCTTCTCGGCCGGGAGGAGAAGCAACTTGGCCTGGCTCTTCCCTCGGCAAGCTGCAGCAGGTGGAGGGGCAGCTTCCAGGAGCCCTGCCCCAGATCAAGCATCATCTTATAAGGTAAAGACATGGATGGACACCTTCCCGTCTGACCCGTCCAGGCAGGAGGAGAGGGGTTTGGTGCTAGTGCGAGTGAGGGGGCCAGGGGCAGTTTCCAGGAGCACCACCGATCACGGTCAACCATCTGATCGCCGCCTTCCTGTCCATCTCCTGCGCGGGGGGGCAGTTGTGTGAGTGAGGGTGAAGGTTTTGCCCCCCCCAACTATTGAGCACCACCCACCCCTGTCAAGACGTGCCCCTGAGTAAAAGAAAAGTGGTGGTGGGGAGTGAGAATGAGAATCAGAGCACCCCTTTGTCCCATCCCATGTGGATGTCCCTAATTGCTAGGAGTCCCAAGATCAGTAGCATGCACATACTGTAGGCTATTAAGAGTTTTTTTTTTTCTTATGTGCCTTTCAATGCAAAATGTAAACAGGACAGCTCTCCTACACATTGTAAATTAAATCACAATTTATCAGTTTGAGCTTTTCCATTCCGCTGCAAAAAAACTAAATATTTTGGGTTGGATATCTGCGGAAGCAAACAAATGACCTAAATGTTAAATAATTACAGGAAAATGCATTCCTTTTTTGGGGTGAGCAAATCTGCCAAGGTTTGGTTCCCCAAGGATTCAGCAAATGAATAAAAATATTGTGAACTGCAAATTTCATTGAGAACTCCTTTAAAGTCAATAGGAGAAATATTATAATCCCTTGCCGACCAGTGCACGACGACGATAAACGTTGGCACAATGGCAGGCCGTGAAAATGGGCATACAGGTACATCCACATTAAATCGTGGCATAGTGGGTGCGACTCGATGTCCGCAGGGGGGCCCACGATCGTGTCACGGAGCAGCAGAACGGGGAGATGCCTATGTAAACACTTCCCTGTTCTGCCTAGCAACATGACAGAGCTCTACTGCTCTCTGTCATCGGGAGCAGTGATCCCTGTCATGTTCTAGTGAGACAATCCCCCCTACAGTTAGAATCACTCCCTAGGACACACTTGACCCCTTGATAGCCCCCTAGTGTTTAACCCCCTTCCCTGCCAGTTTCATTTACACAGTAATCAGTGCATTTTTATAGCACTAATCGCTGTATAAATGACAATGGTCCCAAAATAGTGTCAAAAGTTTCTGCCACATTCACAATAAAAATCACAGCCATTTACTGCCATTACTAGTAAAAAAAAAATAATAATAAAAATGCCATAAATATATCCCCTATTTTGTAGACGCTATAACTTTTGTGCAAACCAATCAATATATGCTTATTGCAATTTGTTATACCAAAAATATGTAGAAGAATACTTATCAGCCTAAACTGAGAAAGACTTTTTTTTTTATATTTTTTGGGGATATTTATTATAGCAAAAAGTTAAAAATATTGCTTATTTTTTTTTTTTATTGTTGCTCTTTTTTTGTTTATAGCGTCAAAAAAGAAAAAATGCAGAGGTGATCAAATACCACCAAAACAAAGATCTATTTGTGGGGAAAAAAGGACATCAATTTTGTTTGGGTGCAACGTCGCACGACCGTGCAATTGTCAGTTAAAGCGGCACAGTGCCATATCGCAAAAAGTGCTCTGGTCAGGAAGGGGGCAAATCCTTTCAGAGCTAAGGTGGTTAAAGCGGAGTTTCACACAAAAATTGAACCTCCCCTTTTCGGAACCCTCCCCCACTCCGGAGTAATTATTTTTTTAGGTGGACTCCCTCTTTAAGTAGGAATTGTGGCCCCTTTTGGGGTTGATGGGTGAGCAGCTGCTGAATAAATAGCCCAGGGAGCCAGGCACTGCTGTGTGGGACCTGTGCCAGTGCAAAAAATAACATACAGAGGAGGAAGGGCCTTTTATATGGCTTTCAGGGCAACAAGGAGATTATACCAGTCCTTAAAATTACAGATTTAGGTGATTCCTAAAGCAATATTAAACCCAAAATCAAAAATGTAGTGTATTGCAGTTTACCAATCATTAGACGTGGTGGCAGTGGCGTACCTATGGGGGAGGCGGGGGGCAGGCCGCCCCAGGTGCTGCATATTGGGGGGGTGTCAGACCAGCTATCAGGGACGGGACAAGGCAGAGCGGGCTCTCTATATTCGTGCATGTCAGCAGGGGCTGCTCCTCTGTGTTATTCAGCTCACAATCCGGCTCTTTACTGCCACCTCTGGCTGCTTCCTGCATGTGCACCCCTCGGGTGTACTATATTTTGGATTGCAGCTCTTCTCCTGTCTCACAGGAACATGTATAAACAGGACTTGGGACTACGAGGATCACCTTACAAATGGGGGCTGTGAGTACAAAGTGAAGGTAGGAGGCTGTTTGTGTACAGGTAGGTGCGTGTGTGTGTGTGTGTGTGTGGGGGGGGGGGGCAGCTGAGTGTGTACAGGTGTATGTGTGGTTGGGGCGGCAGCTGAGTGTGTACAGCTGTGTGTGGGGTTGGGGGGGCCCAGCTGAGTGTGTACAAGTGTGCATGTGTGTGGTTGGGGGGCAGCTGAGTGTGTACAGGCGTGTGTGGTTGGGGGAGGGCCCGGCTGAATGTGTACAGGTGTGTGTGTGTGTGTGGTTGGGGGGGTAGCTGAATGTGTACAGGTGTGTGTGTGTGGTTGGGGGGGGCAGCTGAGTGTGTACAGGTGTGTGTGTGTGTGTGGTTGGGGGGCCCAGCTGAGTGTGTACAGGTGTGTGTGGTTGGGGGGGCAGCTGAGTGTGTACAGGTGTGTGTGTGTGTGTGGTGGGGGGCGCAGCTGAGTGTGTACAGGTGTGTGTGTGTGGTTGGGGTGCAGCTGAGTGTGTACAGGTGTGTGTGTGTGTGTGGTTGGGGGGCAGCTGAGTGTGTACAGGTGTGTGTGTGTGTGTGTGTGTGCTTGGGGGGCCCAGCTGAGTGCGTGCAGGTGTGTGTGTGGTTGGGGGGGGGCAGCTGAGTGTGTACAGGTGTGTGTGTGGTTGGGGGGGCAGCTGAGTGTGTACAGGTGTGTGGTTGGGGAGGGGCAATTGAGTGTGTACAGGTGTGTGTGTGTGTGGTTGGAGGGCCCAGCTGAGTGCGTACAGGTGTTTGTGTGGTTGGGGGATCCAGCTGAATGTGTGCAGGTGCGTGTGTGTGTGTGGTTGGGGGCCCAGCTGAGTGTGTACAGGTGTGTGTGTGTGGTTGGGGGGCCCAGCTGAGTGTGTACAGGTATGTGTGTGTGTGGTTGGGGGGGCAGCTGAGTGTGTACAGGTGTGTGTGTGGTTGGGGCCCAGCTGAATGTGTACAGGTGTGTGTGTGGGGTTGGGGAGGGGTAGCTGAGTGTGTACAGGTGTGTGTGTGTGTGTGGTTGGGGGCCCAGCTGAGTGTGTACAGGTGTGTGTGTGTGTGTGTGTGTGTGTGGTTGGGGGGCCCAGCTGAGTGCGTACAGGTGTGTGTGTGTGTGTGTGTGTGTGTGGTTGGGGGGCCCAGCTGAGTGCGTACAGGTGTGTGTGTGTGGTTGGGGGGGCAGCTGAGTGTGTACAGGTGTGTGTGTGGTTGGAGGCCCAGCTGAATGTGTACAGGTGTGTGTGTGTGGTTGGGGAGGGGCAGCTGAGTGTGTACAGGTGTGTGTGTGTGTGGTTGGGGAGGGCAGCTGAGTGCGTACAGGTGTGTGTGTGTGGTTGGGGGGGCAGCTGAGTGTGTACAGGTGTGTGTGTGTGTGGTTGGGGGGGCAGCTGAGTGTGTACAGTTGTGTGTGTGGTTGGGGGCCCAGCTGAGTGCGTACAGGTGTGTGTGGTTGGGGGGCCCAGCTGAGTGCGTACATGTGTGTGTGCGTATGGTTGGGGGGCCCAGCTGAGTGCGTACAGGTGTGTGTGTGTGGTTGGGGGGGCAGCTGAGTGTGTACAGGTGTGTGTGTGGTTGGGGGCCCAGCTGAGTGCGTACAGGTGTGTATGGTTGGGGGGCCCAGCTGAGTGCATACATGTGTGTGTGTGTGTGTATAGTTGGGGGGGCAGCTGAGTGTGTACAGGTGTTTGTGTGCTTGGGGGGCCCAACTGAGTGTGTACAGGTGTGTGTGTGTGGTTGGGGGGCCCAGCTGAGTGCGTACAGGTGTGTGTGTGTGTGTGGTTGGGGGGGCAGCTGAGTGTGTACAGGTGTGTGTGTGGTTGGGGCCCCAGCTGAGTGCGTACAGGTGTGTGTGTGTGGTTGGGGGGGGCAGCTGAGTGTGTACAGGTGTGTGTGTGTGGTTGGGGAGGGGCAGCTGAGTGTGTACAGGTGTGTGTGTGTGGTTGGGGGGGCCCAACTGAGTGCATACAGGTGTGTGTGTGTGGTTGGGGGGCCCAGCTGAGTGCGCACAGGTGTGTGTGGTTGGGGGCCCAGCTGAGTGTGTACAGGTGTGTGTGTGTGTGTGTGGTTGGGGAGGGCCCAGCTGAGTGTGTACAGGTGTGTGTGGTTGGGGGGCAGCTGAGTGTGTACAGGTGTGTGTGTGTGTGTGTGGTTGGGGGCCCAGCTGAGTGTGTACAGGTGTGTGTGTGTGTGTGTGTGTGTGGTTGGGGGGCCCAGCTGAGTGTGTACAGGTATGTGTGTGTGTGGTTGGGGGGGCAGCTGAGTGTGTACAGGTGTGTGTGTGGTTGGGGCCCAGCTGAATGTGTACAGGTGTGTGTGTGTGGTTGGGGAGGGGCAGCTGAGTGTGTACAGGTGTGTGTGTGGTTGGGGAGGGGCAGCTGAGTGTGTACAGGTGTGTGTATGTGGTTGGGGGGCAGCTGAGTGTGTACAGATGTGTGTGTGTGGTTGGGGTGTGTGTGTGTGTGTGTGTGTGTGTGTGTGGTTGGGGAGGGGCAGCTGAGTGTGTACAGGTGTGTGTGTGTGTGTGTGTGTGTGTGTGTGTGGTTGGGGGGGCAGCTGAGTGTGTACAGGTGTGTGTGTGTGGTTGGGGGGGGGGCAGCTGAGTGTGTACAAGTGTGTGTGTGGTTGGGGGGGCAGCTGAGTGTGTACAGGTGTGTGTGTGTGGTTGGGGGGCAGCTGAGTGTGTACAGGTGTGTGTGTGGTTGGGGGGGCAGCTGAGTGTGTACAGGTGTGTGTGTGGTTGGGGGGCAGCTGAGTGTGTACAGGTTTGTGATTGTGGTTGGGGGGCAGCTGAATGTGTACAGGTGTGTGTGGTTGGGGGGCAGATGAGTGTGTACAGGTGTGTGTGTGTGGTTGGGGGGGCAGCTGAGTGTGTACAGGTGTGTGTGTGTGGTTGGGGGCCCAGCTGAGTGCGTACAGGTGTGTGTGTGGTTGGGGAGGGGCAGCTGAGTGTGTACAGGTGTGTGTGTGTGGTTGGGGGGGCCCAACTGAGTGCATACAGGTGTGTGTGTGTGGTTGGGGGGCCCAGCTGAGTGCGTACAGGTGTGTGTGGTTGGGGGCCCAGCTGAGTGTGTACAGGTGTGTGTGTGTGTGTGGTTGGGGAGGGCCCAGCTGAGTGTGTACAGGTGTGTGTGGTTGGGGGGCAGCTGAGTGTGTACAGGTGTGTGTGTGTGTGTGTGTGTGGTTGGGGGCCCAGCTGAGTGTGTACAGGTGTGTGGTTGGGGAGGGGCAATTGAGTGTGTACAGGTGTGTGTGTGTGTGGTTGGAGGGCCCAGCTGAGTGCGTACAGGTGTTTGTGTGGTTGGGGGATCCAGCTGAATGTGTACAGGTGCGTGTGTGTGGTTGGGGGCCCAGCTGAGTGTGTACAGGTGTGTGTGTGTGTGTGTGTGGTTGGGGGGCCCAGCTGAGTGTGTACAGGTATGTGTGTGTGTGGTTGGGGGGGCAGCTGAGTGTGTACAGGTGTGTGTGTGGTTGGGGCCCAGCTGAATGTGTACAGGTGTGTGTGTGGGGTTGGGGAGGGGCAGCTGAGTGTGTACAGGTGTGTGTGTGTGTGTGGTTGGGGGCCCAGCTGAGTGTGTACAGGTGTGTGTGTGTGTGTGTGTGTGGTTGGGGGGCCCAGCTGAGTGCGTACAGGTGTGTGTGTGTGGTTGGGGGGGCAGCTGAGTGTGTACAGGTGTGTGTGTGGTTGGAGGCCCAGCTGAATGTGTACAGGTGTGTGTGTGTGGTTGGGGAGGGGCAGCTGAGTGTGTACAGGTGTGTGTGTGTGTGGTTGGAGGCCCAGCTGAATGTGTACAGGTGTGTGTGTGTGGTTGGGGAGGGGCAGCTGAGTGTGTACAGGTGTGTGTGTGTGTGGTTGGGGAGGGCAGCTGAGTGCGTACAGGTGTGTGTGTGTGGTTGGGGGGGGCAGCTGAGTGTGTACAGGTGTGTGTGTGTGTGGTTGGGGGGGCAGCTGAGTGTGTACAGTTGTGTGTGTGGTTGGGGGCCCAGCTGAGTGCGTACAGGTGTGTGTGGTTGGGGGGCCCAGCTGAGTGCGTACATGTGTGTGTGCGTATGGTTGGGGGGCCCAGCTGAGTGCGTACAAGTGTGTGTGTGTGGTTGGGGGGGCAGCTGAGTGTGTACAGGTGTGTGTGTGGTTGGGGGCCCAGCTGAGTGCGTACAGGTGTGTATGGTTGGGGGGCCCAGCTGAGTGCATACATGTGTGTGTGTGTGTATAGTTGGGGGGGGCAGCTGAGTGTGTACAGGTGTTTGTGTGGTTGGGGGGCCCAACTGAGTGTGTACAGGTGTGTGTGTGTGGTTGGGGGGCCCAGCTGAGTGCGTACAGGTGTGTGTGTGTGTGGTTGGGGGGGCAGCTGAGTGTGTACAGGTGTGTGTGTGGTTGGGGCCCCAGCTGAGTGCGTACAGGTGTGTGTGTGTGGTTGGGGGGGGGGGGCAGCTGAGTGTGTACAAGTGTGTGTGTGGTTGGGGGGGCAGCTGAGTGTGTACAGGTGTGTGTGTGTGGTTGGGGGGCAGCTGAGTGTGTACAGGTGTGTGTGTGGTTGGGGGGGCAGCTGAGTGTGTACAGGTGTGTGTGTGTGTGTGTGTGTGTGTGTGTGTGGTTGGGGGGGCAGCTGAGTGTGTACAGGTGTGTGTGTGGTTGGGGGGCAGCTGAGTGTGTACAGGTGTGTGTGTGGTTGGGGGGCAGCTGAGTGTGTACAGGTTTGTGATTGTGGTTGGGGGGCAGCTGAATGTGTACAGGTGTGTGTGGTTGGGGGGCAGATGAGTGTGTACAGGTGTGTGTGTGTGGTTGGGGGGGCAGCTGAGTGTGTACAGGTGTGTGTGTGTGGTTGGGGGCCCAGCTGAGTGCGTACAGGTGTGTGTGTGGTTGGGGAGGGGCAGCTGAGTGTGTACAGGTGTGTGTGTGTGGTTGGGGGGGCCCAACTGAGTGCATACAGGTGTGTGTGTGTGGTTGGGGGGCCCAGCTGAGTGCGTACAGGTGTGTGTGGTTGGGGGCCCAGCTGAGAGTGTACAGGTGTGTGTGGTTGGGGGGCAGCTGAGTGTGTACAGGTGTGTGTGTGTGTGTGTGGTTGGGGGCCCAGCTGAGTGTGTACAGGTGTGTGGTTGGGGAGGGGCAATTGAGTGTGTACAGGTGTGTGTGTGTGTGGTTGGAGGGCCCAGCTGAGTGCGTACAGGTGTTTGTGTGGTTGGGGGATCCAGCTGAATGTGTACAGGTGCGTGTGTGTGTGTGGTTGGGGGCCCAGCTGAGTGTGTACAGGTGTGTGTGTGTGTGTGTGTGTGTGGTTGGGGGGCCCAGCTGAGTGTGTACAGGTATGTGTGTGTGTGGTTGGGGGGGCAGCTGAGTGTGTACAGGTGTGTGTGTGGTTGGGGCCCAGCTGAATGTGTACAGGTGTGTGTGTGGGGTTGGGGAGGGGCAGCTGAGTGTGTACAGGTGTGTGTGTGTGTGTGGTTGGGGGCCCAGCTGAGTGTGTACAGGTGTGTGTGTGTGTGTGTGTGTGGTTGGGGGGCCCAGCTGAGTGCGTACAGGTGTGTGTGTGTGGTTGGGGGGGCAGCTGAGTGTGTACAGGTGTGTGTGTGGTTGGAGGCCCAGCTGAATGTGTACAGGTGTGTGTGTGTGGTTGGGGAGGGGCAGCTGAGTGTGTACAGGTGTGTGTGTGTGTGGTTGGGGAGGGCAGCTGAGTGCGTACAGGTGTGTGTGTGTGGTTGGGGGGGCAGCTGAGTGTGTACAGGTGTGTGTGTGTGTGGTTGGGGGGGCAGCTGAGTGTGTACAGTTGTGTGTGTGGTTGGGGGCCCAGCTGAGTGCGTACAGGTGTGTGTGGTTGGGGGGCCCAGCTGAGTGCGTACATGTGTGTGTGCGTATGGTTGGGGGGCCCAGCTGAGTGCGTACAGGTGTGTGTGTGTGGTTGGGGGGGAAGCTGAGTGTGTACAGGTGTGTGTGTGGTTGGGGGCCCAGCTGAGTGCGTACAGGTGTGTATGGTTGGGGGGCCCAGCTGAGTGCATACATGTGTGTGTGTGTGTATAGTTGGGGGGGCAGCTGAGTGTGTACAGGTGTTTGTGTGGTTGGGGGGCCCAACTGAGTGTGTACAGGTGTGTGTGTGTGGTTGGGGGGCCCAGCTGAGTGCGTACAGGTGTGTGTGTGTGTGGTTGGGGGGGCAGCTGAGTGTGTACAGGTGTGTGTGTGGTTGGGGCCCCAGCTGAGTGCGTACAGGTGTGTGTGTGTGGTTGGGGGGGGCAGCTGAGTGTGTACAGGTGTGTGTGTGTGTGGTTGGGGAGGGGCAGCTGAGTGTGTACAGGTGTATGTGTGTGGTTGGGGGGGCCCAACTGAGTGCATACAGGTGTGTGTGTGTGGTTGGGGGGCCCAGCTGAGTGCGTACAGGTGTGTGTGGTTGGGGGCCCAGCTGAGTGTGTACAGGTGTGTGTGTGTGTGTGTGTGGTTGGGGAGGGCCCAGCTGAGTGTGTACAGGTGTGTGTGGTTGGGGGGCAGCTGAGTGTGTACAGGTGTGTGTGTGTGTGTGTGTGGTTGGGGGCCCAGCTGAGTGTGTACAGGTGTGTGTGTGTGGTTTGGGAGGGGCAGCTGAGTGTGTACAGGTGTGTGTGTGTGTGTGGTTGGGGAGGGGCAGCTGAGTGTGTACAGGTGTGTGTATGTGGTTGGGGGGCAGCTGAGTGTGTACAGATGTGTGTGTGTGGTTGGGGTGTGTGTGTGTGTGTGTGTGTGGTTGGGGAGGGGCAGCTGAGTGTGTACAGGTGTGTGTGTGTGTGTGTGTGTGGTTGGGGGGGGGCAGCTGAGTGTGTACAGGTGTGTGTGTGTGGTTGGGGGGGGCAGCTGAGTGTGTACAAGTGTGTGTGTGGTTGGGGGGGCAGCTGAGTGTGTACAGGTGTGTGTGTGTGGTTGGGGGGCAGCTGAGTGTGTACAGGTGTGTGTGTGTGTGGTTGGGGGGGCAGCTGAGTGTGTACAGGTGTGTGTGTGGTTGGGGCCCAGCTGAATGTGTACAGGTGTGTGTGTGGGGTTGGGGAGGGGCAGCTGAGTGTGTACAGGTGTGTGTGTGTGTGTGGTTGGGGGCCCAGCTGAGTGTGTACAGGTGTGTGTGTGTGTGTGTGTGGTTGGGGGGCCCAGCTGAGTGCGTACAGGTGTGTGTGTGTGGTTGGGGGGGCAGCTGAGTGTGTACAGGTGTGTGTGTGGTTGGAGGCCCAGCTGAATGTGTACAGGTGTGTGTGTGTGGTTGGGGAGGGGCAGCTGAGTGTGTACAGGTGTGTGTGTGTGTGGTTGGGGAGGGCAGCTGAGTGCGTACAGGTGTGTGTGTGTGGTTGGGGGGGCAGCTGAGTGTGTACAGGTGTGTGTGTGTGTGGTTGGGGGGGCAGCTGAGTGTGTACAGTTGTGTGTGTGGTTGGGGGCCCAGCTGAGTGCGTACAGGTGTGTGTGGTTGGGGGGCCCAGCTGAGTGCGTACATGTGTGTGTGCGTATGGTTGGGGGGCCCAGCTGAGTGCGTACAGGTGTGTGTGTGTGGTTGGGGGGGCAGCTGAGTGTGTACAGGTGTGTGTGTGGTTGGGGGCCCAGCTGAGTGCGTACAGGTGTGTATGGTTGGGGGGCCCAGCTGAGTGCATACATGTGTGTGTGTGTGTATAGTTGGGGGGGCAGCTGAGTGTGTACAGGTGTTTGTGTGGTTGGGGGGCCCAAATGAGTGTGTACAGGTGTGTGTGTGTGGTTGGGGGGCCCAGCTGAGTGCGTACAGGTGTGTGTGTGTGTGGTTGGGGGGGCAGCTGAGTGTGTACAGGTGTGTGTGTGGTTGGGGCCCCAGCTGAGTGCGTACAGGTGTGTGTGTGTGGTTGGGGGGGGGGCAGCTGAGTGTGTACAGGTGTGTGTGTGTGGTTGGGGAGGGGCAGCTGAGTGTGTACAGGTGTGTGTGTGTGGTTGGGGGGGCCCAACTGAGTGCATACAGGTGTGTGTGTGTGGTTGGGGGGCCCAGCTGAGTGCGTACAGGTGTGTGTGGTTGGGGGCCCAGCTGAGTGTGTACAGGTGTGTGTGTGTGTGTGTGGTTGGGGAGGGCCCAGCTGAGTGTGTACAGGTGTGTGTGGTTGGGGGGCAGCTGAGTGTGTACAGGTGTGTGTGTGTGTGTGTGTGGTTGGGGGCCCAGCTGAGTGTGTACAGGTGTGTGTGTGTGGTTGGGGAGGGGCAGCTGAGTGTGTACAGGTGTGTGTGTGTGTGTGGTTGGGGAGGGGCAGCTGAGTGTGTACAGGTGTGTGTATGTGGTTGGGGGGCAGCTGAGTGTGTACAGATGTGTGTGTGTGGTTGGGGTGTGTGTGTGTGTGTGTGTGTGGTTGGGGAGGGGCAGCTGAGTGTGTACAGGTGTGTGTGTGTGTGTGGTTGGGGGGGGCAGCTGAGTGTGTACAGGTGTGTGTGTGTGTGGTTGGGGGGGGCAGCTGAGTGTGTACAAGTGTGTGTGTGGTTGGGGGGGCAGCTGAGTGTGTACAGGTGTGTGTGTGTGGTTGGGGGGCAGCTGAGTGTGTACAGGTGTGTGTGTGTGTGGTTGGGGGGGCAGCTGAGTGTGTACAGGTGTGTGTGTGTGTGTGTGTGTGGTTGGGGGGGCAGCTGAGTGTGTACAGGTGTGTGTGTGTGTGTGGTTGGGGGGCAGCTGAGTGTGTACAGGTTTGTGATTGTGGTTGGGGGGCAGCTGAATGTGTACAGGTGTGTGTGTGTGGTTGGAGGCCCAGCTGAATGTGTACAGGTGTGTGTGTGTGGTTGGGGAGGGGCAGCTGAGTGTGTACAGGTGTGTGTGTGTGTGGTTGGGGAGGGCAGCTGAGTGCGTACAGGTTTGTGATTGTGGTTGGGGGGCAGCTGAATGTGTACAGGTGTGTGTGTGTGGTTGGAGGCCCAGCTGAATGTGTACAGGTGTGTGTGTGTGGTTGGGGAGGGGCAGCTGAGTGTGTACAGGTGTGTGTGTGTGTGGTTGGGGAGGGCAGCTGAGTGCGTACAGGTGTGTGTGTGTGGTTGGGGGGGCAGCTGAGTGTGTACAGGTGTGTGTGTGGTTGGGGGCCCAGCTGAGTGCGTACAGGTGTGTATGGTTGGGGGGCCCAGCTGAGTGCATACATGTGTGTGTGTGTGTATAGTTGGGGGGGCAGCTGAGTGTGTACAGGTGTTTGTGTGGTTGGGGGGCCCAACTGAGTGTGTACAGGTGTGTGTGTGTGGTTGGGGGGCCCAGCTGAGTGCGTACAGGTGTGTGTGTGTGTGGTTGGGGGGGCAGCTGAGTGTGTACAGGTGTGTGTGTGGTTGGGGCCCCAGCTGAGTGCGTACAGGTGTGTGTGTGTGGTTGGGGGGGGGGCAGCTGAGTGTGTACAGGTGTGTGTGTGTGGTTAGGGAGGGGCAGCTGAGTGTGTACAGGTGTTTGTGTGGTTGGGGGGCCCAACTGAGTGTGTACAGGTGTGTGTGTGTGGTTGGGGGGCCCAGCTGAGTGCGTACAGGTGTGTGTGTGTGTGGTTGGGGGGGCAGCTGAGTGTGTACAAGTGTGTGTGTGGTTGGGGGGGCAGCTGAGTGTGTACAGGTGTGTGTGTGTGGTTGGGGGGCAGCTGAGTGTGTACAGGTGTGTGTGTGTGTGGTTGGGGGGGCAGCTGAGTGTGTACAGGTGTGTGTGTGTGTGTGTGTGTGTGGTTGGGGGGGCAGCTGAGTGTGTACAGGTGTGTGTGTGTGTGGTTGGGGGGCAGCTGAGTGTGTACAGGTTTGTGATTGTGGTTGGGGGGCAGCTGAATGTGTACAGGTGTGTGTGTGTGGTTGGAGGCCCAGCTGAATGTGTACAGGTGTGTGTGTGTGGTTGGGGAGGGGCAGCTGAGTGTGTACAGGTGTGTGTGTGTGTGGTTGGGGAGGGCAGCTGAGTGCGTACAGGTGTGTGTGTGTGGTTGGGGGGGCAGCTGAGTGTGTACAGGTGTGTGTATGTGTGGTTGGGGGGGCAGCTGAGTGTGTACAGTTGTGTGTGTGGTTGGGGGCCCAGCTGAGTGCGTACAGGTGTGTGGTTGGGGGGCCCAGCTGAGTGCGTACATGTGTGTGTGCGTATGGTTGGGGGGCCCAGCTGAGTGCGTACAGGTGTGTGTGTGTGGTTGGGGGGGCAGCTGAGTGTGTACAGGTGTGTGTGTGGTTGGGGGCCCAGCTGAGTGCGTACAGGTGTGTATGGTTGGGGGGCCCAGCTGAGTGCATACATGTGTGTGTGTGTGTATAGTTGGGGGGGCAGCTGAGTGTGTACAGGTGTTTGTGTGGTTGGGGGGCCCAACTGAGTGTGTACAGGTGTGTGTGTGTGGTTGGGGGGCCCAGCTGAGTGCGTACAGGTGTGTGTGTGTGTGGTTGGGGGGGCAGCTGAGTGTGTACAGGTGTGTGTGTGGTTGGGGCCCCAGCTGAGTGCGTACAGGTGTGTGTGTGTGGTTGGGGGGGGGCAGCTGAGTGTGTACAGGTGTGTGTG
The DNA here is from genome assembly GCF_037356315.1 of Lithobates pipiens. Taxonomy (NCBI): domain Eukaryota; kingdom Metazoa; phylum Chordata; class Amphibia; order Anura; family Ranidae; genus Lithobates; species Lithobates pipiens. Next base: position 450,263,658 of record NW_027507718.1, on the reverse strand, counting down.
TGTGGTTAGGGAGGGGCAGCTGAGTGTGTACAGGTGTGTGTGTGTGGTTGGGGGGCCCAACTGAGTGCATACAGGTGTGTGTGTGTGGTTGGGGGGCCCAGCTGAGTGCGTACAGGTGTGTGTGGTTGGGGGCCCAGCTGAGTGTGTACAGGTGTGTGTATGTGTGTGTGGTTGGGGAGGGCCCAGCTGAGTGTGTACAGGTGTGTGTGGTTGGGGGGCAGCTGAGTGTGTACAGGTGTGTGTGTGTGTGTGTGTGGTTGGGGGCCCAGCTGAGTGTGTACAGGTGTGTGTGTGTGGTTGGGGAGGGGCAGCTGAGTGTGTACAGGTGTGTGTGTGTGTGTGGTTGGGGAGGGGCAGCTGAGTGTGTACAGGTGTGTGTATGTGGTTGGGGGGCAGCTGAGTGTGTACAGATGTGTGTGTGTGGTTGGGGTGTGTGTGTGTGTGTGTGTGTGTGGTTGGGGAGGGGCAGCTGAGTGTGTACAGGTGTGTGTGTGTGTGTGTGGTTGGGGGGGCAGCTGAGTGTGTACAGGTGTGTGTGTGTGGTTGGGGGGGGCAGCTGAGTGTGTACAAGTGTGTGTGTGTGTGTGTGTGTGTGTGTGTGGTTGGGGGGGCAGCTGAGTGTGTACAGGTGTGTGTGTGTGGTTGGGGTGCAGCTGAGTGTGTACAGGTGTGTGTGTGTGTGTGGTTGGGGGGGCAGCTGAGTGTGTACAGGTGTGTGTGTGTGTGTGTGTGTGTGTGGTTGGGGGGGCAGCTGAGTGTGTACAGGTGTGTGTGTGTGTGGTTGGGGGGCAGCTGAGTGTGTACAGGTTTGTGATTGTGGTTGGGGGGCAGCTGAATGTGTACAGGTGTGTGTGGTTGGGGGGCAGATGAGTGTGTACAGGTGTGTGTGTGTGGTTGGGGGGGCAGCTGAGTGTGTACAGGTGTGTGTGTGTGTGGTTGGGGACCCAGCTGAGTGCGTACAGGTGTGTGTGTGGTTGGGGAGGGGCAGCTGAGTGTGTACAGGTGTGTGTGTGTGGTTGGGGGGCCCAACTGAGTGCATACAGGTGTGTGTGTGTGGTTGGGGGGCCCAGCTGAGTGCGTACAGGTGTGTGTGGTTGGGGGCCCAGCTGAGTGTGTACAGGTGTGTGTGTGGTTGGGGAGGGCCCAGCTGAGTGTGTACAGGTGTGTGTGGTTGGGGGGCAGCTGAGTGTGTACAGGTGTGTGTGTGTGTGTGTGTGGTTGGGGGCCCAGCTGAGTGTGTACAGGTGTGTGTGTGTGGTTGGGGAGGGGCAGCTGAGTGTGTACAGGTGTGTGTGTGTGGTTGGGGAGGGGCAGCTGAGTGTGTACAGGTGTGTGTGTGTGTGTGTGGTTGGGGAGGGGCAGCTGAGTGTGTACAGGTGTGTGTATGTGGTTGGGGGGCAGCTGAGTGTGTACAGATGTGTGTGTGTGGTTGGGGTGTGTGTGTGTGTGTGTGTGGTTGGGGAGGGGCAGCTGAGTGTGTACAGGTGTGTGTGTGTGTGTGTGTGTGGTTGGGGGGGCAGCTGAGTGTGTACAGGTGTGTGTGTGTGGTTGGGGGGGGGCAGCTGAGTGTGTACAAGTGTGTGTGTGGTTGGGGGGGGCAGCTGAGTGTGTACAGGTGTGTGTGTGTGGTTGGGGGGCAGCTGAGTGTGTACAGGTGTGTGTGTGTGTGGTTGGGGGGGCAGCTGAGTGTGTACAGGTGTGTGTGTGTGTGGTTGGGGGGCAGCTGAGTGTGTACAGGTTTGTGATTGTGGTTGGGGGGCAGCTGAATGTGTACAGGTGTGTGTGGTTGGGGGGCAGATGAGTGTGTACAGGTGTGTGTGTGTGGTTGGGGGCCCAGCTGAGTGCGTACAGGTGTGTGTGTGGTTGGGGAGGGGCAGCTGAGTGTGTACAGGTGTGTGTGTGTGGTTGGGAGGCAGCTGAGTGTGTACAGGTGTGTGTGTGTGTGGTTGGGGGGGGGAGGCAGCTGAGTGTGTACAGGTGTGTGTGTGTGGTTGGGAGGCAGCTGAGTGTGTACAAGTGTGTGTGTGTGTGTGTATGTGTGTGGTTGGGAGGCAGCTGAGTGTGTACAGGTGTGTGTGTGGTTGGGAGGGTAGCTGCGGCTTGGCTCAGGTGCCCCCATAGCAAGCTGATTGCTGTGGGGGCACGCAACAAGATGGAGGGGCCAGGAGCAGGGAAGAGGGACCCGAGAAGAGGAGGATCCAGGCTGTTCTGTGCAAAACCACTGCACGGGGCTGGTAAGTATAACATGTTTGTTAAACTTTTTTTGTTTTTTTTTAAACAAGTCTTTAGTATCACTTTAATGCATTGCCTGCTTAGGAGAGTTTATGAACATTTGCATAAGTGTTTTTTTCCCAAAACATTCCCCTCTGCTGATTATTTACTATAATCAATGTACACCTAAAAACGTTAAATGCTCGTAAACGCTGTACTTGCACGTGTTTAGGCACATTTATGCTGGTTTATGAACATTTTGCATTATTTCTGCCTTAAAGCTCCTCTCAAAAATGCATTTGTGATGTGTTTTTTTTTTCTGCCTCTAAAAACTCTCCTCTTGAAATGTGCATCTAAATTCCCTATGTGCCTGGACACATAGGATAACATTGAGCTGTTTGTACAGGCATGAGAAAAGCAGTGTTTTATAATCCCAATGTGTATGGACCGTAATTTGTACTTTACAATAAAACCTTTTTTCATAGACTACACTTTGTGAGTCTCTTTTCCTCTAGTGGAGTAAATCTACCGATCCGATACCCTGAAGTCATGGAGCAGGAGACTGGAGAGCTTTGAATCCGGGGGAGCAGAAAATCTTAGCGTGTATGGCTTACTTTACTAAAAAATGTGAAGGGAAAACATTTTCAGTGGTCGGATGAACAAGTTTTTTGGAGTTTGACAACTGAACTACTCCAATACCAGGCATTTTCCCCCCTTCCTGCCCAGGCCAATTTTCAGCTTTCAGCGCTGTCGCTGTTTAAATGACAATTGAGCGGTCATGCTACACTGTACACAAACAGAATTTTTATCGTTTTGTTCCCACAAATAGAGCTTTCTTTTGATGCTATTAGATCACAGCTACGTTTTTTATTTTTTGCTGAACAAATAAAAAAGCCCTAAAAAAAAAAAAAACCTTTTTCTTTTGTTTCTGTTATAACATTTTGTAAATAATTATGTTTTCTCCTTCACTGATGGGCACTGATAAGGCACTGATGAGGTGGCACTGATGAGGTGGCACTGATGAGGTGGCACTGATGATTGGCACTGATAGGTGGCACTGATGGGCAATGGTAGGTGGTACTGATGGGTGGCACTGATATGCAGCACTGATGGGCATTGATAGGCGGCACTGATGGGCACTCATGGGTGGCACTGGTGGGCACTGATAGGTGACACTGATGGGCACTGAAAGGCTGCACTGATGGGTACACATGGGTGGCACTGATAGGCGGCACTGCTGGGCACTGATAGGTGGCACTAGTGGGCACTGATACGTGGCACTGATATGTGGCACTGATAGATGGCATTGATAGGCATCACTGATGGCATTAGCACTGCCAGGCATTGGGGATGGGCACTGATTGGCAGGTGCCTGGGCACTGATTGGCATATTCCTGGTGGTCTAGGATGGCATACCTGGTGGTCCAGTGTGGTGGCAATCCCTGGTGGTCCTGGTGGCATCCTGGTGGTCCTGGGTGGGCATCTGAGGGGGGGCTGTGCTGATAAACAATCAGCACAGACCCCCCCATCAGGAGAGCCACCGTTCGGCTCTCCTCTACTCGCGTCTGTCAGACGCAAGTGAAGAAAAGCCGATCAAGGGCTCTTCCTGTTTACATCGTGAACAGCTATGATTGGACATGGCTGATCATGTGGTAAAGAGCCTCTGTCAGAGTCTCTTTACCGAGATCGGTGTAGCGGTGTGTCAGACTGAAACACCACATCACCGATTGCTGTAAAGCGCACCCCCTACGGGCATGCAAGAGTGGTCGTTCTGGAGGGCCATCATATGACGTCCACCTAGAACGAGAGCCGCACCGCCCAGCCGTCATTTGAAAGCCGGCAGGCAGGAAGTGGTTAAAGGCTTGTACACACTATAAGAAAATCGGGCGAACCTTTTTGTCTGAGGAAGGGTAATACGATTTTCTGATAGTGTGTACACAGCTTTGACATCCAATTCTGTCTTTCTGAATAAAAATTAGGGGAAAATAAAAGTATGGGAACAGAATGGACAATTTTCTTTTAATGTGTACCATTTTCGTACAATTTCCATACAAGAAAAATCTGGGAAAAAAAAGTCTGCGCATGATCAGAATCAATAAACAACAAAAAAAAAGCCTTTGTCATACAAGGATTATCGCACAATATTTCCTTCCTCAGTTCTGACTTTGCTGTGATACGAGGAAAATCGGACGATCGTTCCCCAGATTTTCTTACAGTGTGTACCCCACTTAATGGATCATGACTTAGTGGAACTGACTCATCTATATTTTGGGATGTCCAAACTTTTGACTTTCCTGAGCCCCATTGGAAGAAGAGTTATACCGCAAACACACGACCGGACTTTTCCACAGACTTGGTCCGGCGGACAATCTGACGGACTTTGCAGCTGAGGTCCGCCAGACTTTCAAACGCACGGACTTGGCCACACACAATCACTCCAAAAGTCTGACGGATTTGAACGTGATGACGTTGAATAAGGAAGCTCATAGCCAGTAGCCAACAGCTGCTCTAGCGTCGGTTTTAGTCCGTCGGACTAGCACACAGACGAGCGGATTGTCCGCTAAAAGCCGAGTCCGGCAGACAAATTTGAAACCAGTCTTATTTCTAGGTCCGCCGGACTTTTGGGAAGAAAAAGTCCGCTGGAGCCCGCACACGATCGAATTGTCCGATGGACTCTGATCCGCCGGAAAGTCCGGTCGTGTGTACGCAGCATAACTGTCTTGGGGAACACATAAAATATACTAACAATAAGGATAGCTGATGACCAGAAAAAGTCGGGCAAACCACAAATTAACAATCACTGATATAGATAATGTACCTGAGTAATAAAACTCAATTATTTTTGTAATATTTTTTATTCTAAAAGTAAAAGAGGGCATCATAAAACTAGTGCGATATTTGACATTGTATTTGATAAAATATCATATCGATCTCTGGTTGGATGGATGTAGTGGGCATTCTCAATAAATTCTCAAGGTGCTCATCAAATATTTTGGTTTTAATTTTGCCCTTTGTGTGCTTCATCTTTGAAAATAGTTGCTCACAAATATAGGTGCTACCGAAAACTGATAACCTGAATAAGGTGTGATTGGGAAGAATGAAAGATTTGGGAAGATAAGACATAAACGTTCATAAAAGAGTCACAATCACATTTTTTTTTTGTGTCCGATAAATGTAAACACATTTTTTTTAAAAAGTCCAAAAAGAAATCTAAATTTATAAATAAGTTTACGATTTTGTGTTGGCCCGCATTCATAGCCGTGGTTGGGCACCCCTGACCTATACAGGCATGCTCCACTTTTATGTACACAATTGTGTTTATTTACTAAAGCTGGAAAGTGCAAAATCAGAATCACTTCTGCATAGAAACCAATGAGCTTCTAACCCCAGCTTGTTCAGTTAAGCTTTGGTAATAAAACCTGGAAGCTCATTGGTTTCTATGCAGAAGTGAGCCTGATACCTAATAAAGTGGTGTATACATATATATATATATATATATATATATATATATATACTTTTATTTTTAAATCTGACTGCTGCTGCTGGCCAATAGTGTCCCCTGTGCTCCTTCATCCAGAGTGGGGGCACTCTAATACAGGAAGTGTGTTACTGGCCAGATTATCAGGTGAAAACAGAGGGGAAAAGAAAACTTATGCCGCGTACACACGAGCGGATTGTATGGCGTACTTAGTCCGTCGAAACACATTTCAGCGGACAATCCGCTCGTGTGTGGGCTTCAGCGGACTTTTTCAGCGTGCAGTCCGGCGTACTAAGAATTTCGGATTTTTCTAAATTCTGTCCGTCGTACTTTGGTTTCAGCGGACAATCCGCTCGTCAGTAGGCTAGTTCGACGGACTAAGAATGGCGCATGCCCAGAAAGGATTTACACGGCGGAAGGGTGCTTTGCTGTGTCTTGGACTTCCTATTTCTAGTCACGTCGTACGTGTTGTACACGTCATCGCGTAAGCTTTCGACGGACTGTTTGGGTATCCGTGTGTGGTCAAGTCCGTTCAGTGGAAAGTACGACGGATTGTCCATCGGATTGTATGACGGACTAAGTACGCCATACAATCCGCTCGTGTGTACGCGGCATAAGGCAGCCACCACATCTAACGACTGGCAAGCTGCAATATATGATATATTTTTGGTATAATACTGCTTAGTGTGCTTTCTTATACAGAATGTACATTTTAATTTTTGTGTGAAAAAAATAAATAATTAAAAAAAGTCTCTAACAGTGGAAGGGTTAAAAAAAAAAATGTCCAAATCATGTACACAGATTAGAGCTATGAGTACAAGGTGTACAAGGTGTCCATGTGCTGAGTGTATGGAGGGGATCGGAGGAGATCGGAGGGGATGGAGGAGGGAGCTCAGCACTGGCTGTATTCCCCGATCCCAGATCAGCCCAGAGGGATGCCGGGAAGGGGCGGGGCTGTGTTCTCTATGGCCGCTTGCAGTGTGTATACAGGACATCCGGGGATTTGCTGCCATGGAGAGCTGTGATTGTGCGGTGTACAGGATGGGCTGAGTGCGATCTCTATGACAGTTCTGTGACACCGGCCATCATCACCATGCGGGGCACGGAGGAGAAGAAGAGAATGATAGTGGAGGTGAGTGATCGGCGTGCTGTCATTGTTATACATTCCCATCCCCGCTCTGTGTATACTGCATAGCTGGCAGGGAAGGAGTTAACCCGGCCTTTGTTGTCCCATGTGCTCCCAGGCAGTGACAGGTTAGTTGTTATGGGAGGGGCTTGTTGCTAGGTTAGTGATAAACAGCAACCAACTGTAGCATTTTACATGACCAGACCTAAGCTGCTGCTGCATAGTAACCAATCAGCTTCTGTCTTCAGCTGGTTCAGTTAAGCTTTGAAAATGAAAGTTAGATGCTGATTGGTTGTCAGGTAGAGCTGCTCCACATTCTGTCTGCTTCAGATTTTGTACATTCCCAGGCCAGTGTTCAGCAATGTGAGGTGTGTGCATGGACCTGCTTCTCTACACAGTCTCACTCCTGCTGCTGCGCTTTCCTTTTTAAAAATTAATCAGGGATGAACAAGATTGGCACACGGGGTGATAAAGATTGGCCCACAGAAAAAACAAATGTGCATTTCTATATACACACCTATTATTTAGAGTAGAAATAAATACAAGTGGCAAACAACAATTCATTATTTGGTGCATGATAATGGTGGGCTGTCCACCCATCTGCGTCCGACCGTCCGTGCCCCCCTCCCCCGCTGTCTGCCCGTACACGTCCCTCCCTCACTGTCCGCCCGTACGCGTCCCTGTCCGCCTGTATGCGCCCCCTCCTCCCGCTGTCCGCCCGTACACACCCTCCTTGTTGACTCCTCCAAATGTAGTGTTAAGGGTTGTGGGTAAAAAGCTAAATTTTGGTCTCATCACTCCAAATGACTTTGTGCCAGAAGGTTTGAGGCTCGTCTCTGTGCTGTTTGGCGTGTTGTAAGTGGGATACTTTGTGACATTTGCTTAGTAACGGCTTTCTTCTGGGGACTTGACCATGCAGCCCATCTTTCTTCAAGTTCCTCCTTATTGTGCATATTGAAACAGTCACACCGCCTGTTTTCAGAGAGTCCGGTATTTCACCTGAAGTTATTTGTGGGTTTTTCTTTGCACCCCAAACAATTTTCCTGGCAGTTGTGGCTGAAATTTTAGTTGGTCTACCTGACCGTGGTTTGGTTTCAACAGAACCCCTCATTTTCCAATTCTTGATTACAGTTTGAATACTGCTGATTGCTATCCTCAATTCCTTGGATATCTTTTTATATACCTTTCCTGTTTTATACAGTTCAGCTACCCCCCCCAGATCCTTTGACAGTTCTTTTGCTTTCCCCATGACTCAGAGTCCAGAAATATCAGTGCTGCACTGGATGAAAGATGCAAGGGTCTGTCAGGAGTCCAGAAACTCACTGACCTTTTACACACACACACACACACACACACACACACACACACACACACACACACACACACACACACACACACACCACAGGTGAGGAGGGTTACCTTTAATAGCTACTCAAACCCCTTTGTGTCAACTTGTGTGCATGTTATCAGGCCACAATCACCAGGGTATGTACACTTTTTATCAGGGTCATTTGGGAAGTTTCTGTTGTGATTATAATTTTAAAAAGAGTAAACACAGTTGACTGATAATCAATGGCTTCAGCTAAACACTAACCATGAGTGAAAGAAAAGTTTTTTTTTTTTTTTTTTTGTGTTATTCATATTCTCTGAAAAATGGCCAAGAAATCATAAATTCTGCCAGGGTATTTAAACTTATGAGCACAACTATATGTGTGTGTCTATATCTAATATATATATATATATATATATATATATATATATATATATATATATATATATATATATATATATATAATATAATATAATATAATATAATATAATCAATTTTTTTTAAAATTTTCGTGATCGAATAAAAAATAGATTGACTAATTTTGATTAATTCTAACGCACATACAGATCCAACTACTTTTAGCTGATCTCCTTGCATTGCAACTCTGCATTAGTCAGTGGTAAATGTGGTATACACTATATACAATCACCCAACACTAGTTTGTTTCCACAATCCATGACTTAACTTCACAGTTCACACAAATATGTTTTAAAACCAAACTGTAGCACTGATGTAAGTATTTTTTTTTTTTTTATTAAACTTTAAGAAAAACATAGAAAGCTAGTTTAACTTTTAATTATAAAACTTATCTAATATATTGACTGTCAGTCACTTTATAGTAGGCAAGTAGGCATCACTTTAGCCAGTCATGCAGACATACCAGAGTGTGTTTGTTTTTTTGTTTGTTTTTTTTTAACAACAATGTTGACGTCGATGTCCGTGACGTCACCGGATCTCCGACGGAACTCCCTGAAGACACGGAAGCCGACGGAGAGGTGAGTACCAATCAAAAGAATTTTGATTGATCAAAAAAATTAACAATTGATCAAGGAATTAATCTTTAATTTTCCCAGCCCATATATATATATATATATATATATATATATATATAATTATTATTATAGTTTCCAGCTCCATCTTTACTTATTGAGTAAGTCATCCTGTGAGCTTAGTTTGATGTTTCAGGTGTGGTGGATATGCTGGTATAGCATTAAGCGCTTTGATTGTTGCGCTCGCTGTTTATCCTAGTGTTTTCCACTCTGTAGGGCTCCTAGTTTGGGTTTTAGATTTTCTTTCCCACATCCAAAAATGGCGTTTTCTAGCATCAGCCACCTGGGATTCAGAATGATGCTTGGTTGTATGTGTTTACTATATTAAGCGGTGCACCAGTACGCTGCCCGTGCCTCAGGACGATGGCAGAATAGTGACGAAATGCGTTGGTAGAAGAGACGTGCTGATGTCATTGCGTTATACGTCCCACTTGCAGGGGCGTTTGTATTGTGGCTGGCCGCATGTTATTATTGGAACCTTTTACTGAATCTGTATACGCTTTGTAAGCAATACTGTTTATAAATTTTTTCAATAAATAACCATCTGGTTTTATGGTGATTTTTCCCTGCTCTTTCTTTTTGAGCTGCAATCGCCTCATTACTACTTGAATCATGTATGGTTCCATAAGCTGTACCACCGATTACTTCCTGACCAAAGCGACTTACTATGTCATATGACCAGACCAAACATCTGCAGTCTTTGGAGGAAAAGGCCCTGGCTGAGTATTAGCCACAAGTGCTTAAACTCGTGCAGCTGGTAAGCATGCACTTTGCGTGGTGGTGGATTCACTGTGTTCACATTATAAAGTCACAAGATTTTCACTGAACCTGTGGTTGCTGGTTTGTCCTTCATTGAAGGAACCATCAGAATCTTCAATAGATATTGTAAAACTCTAAATAAGTCACATGTTTCACTGTTTGGGACTTCTTTGACATTTTCAGTCACTTTTAAAAAATTTTGTTTTGTGTTCACCTATTTGGTTAATATGTCACTTTAAGAGCACAGCTTACTTTTTATCCATTGTGTTGTGTGTATTTGGGTTGCAGCTACAATTGTTAGGTTTGTTTCCAGCTCAATTTTCTTTTTCATCTACATTTCCATCTCTATTATCGCTATCTCTATTATCGCTATCTCTATTATCGCTATCTCTATTATCGCTATCTCTATTATCGCTATCTCTATTATCGCTATCATCTCTATATCTATATCACTAGTAGTACCAGAGGAATCCTACAGGGCCTGGCTGAACACTGCTGACAGCTCTAGCCCCGCAAGATTCTGACACTTTTTAACGTGAAGGAGGTGGGTGGGTTCATTTCTGTGCCCACCCGCCTAATTAGAACTCACCAGGAAGGGTAAGCACGGTCCCTTCCAGAAGGTAAGATGGCCACCGGTCGGTCAGCCATGCTATCGTGCATGCGCACCAGCTACCACCATCAGTGGTCCTCGATCAGAGACCTCCTAGCCAGCTGGCGTGCGCGTGTCCCGCCACGGGACCGTGCACGTGCCCTGACCAGAACTGCCAGGCAGTAATATGTCGACTGGGTCACACCGCAGGAGCCAAACACTAACCATGATGAAAGAAATGTTTTTGTGTTATCAATCATATTCTCTGCAAAATGGCCAAGAAGTCATAAATTCTGCCAGGGTATGTAAACTTATGAGCACAACTGCATAATGGTGAATAGTCATTGTGGTTGAGCTTTGGTTTAATTGGAAACTGGAGGTTAGCTGTCATTCCTGGGTCAATGAACTACGGAAAAGAGATTACCGCCCTGCAGCTGTATGTATACAAAGGGGCAGGGATGCTCATTGACCTAATATGGCTGCATGGTCGTATTATATCAATGACATTGACTTCACAAATATCTCCGCCCCTTTGTGGGTGTCCGCTGTGGGGCCTCATCTGCATATCATTGACCCAGGAATAACCGCTGACTTCTGGGCTGAGACAAAACCCAAGTTCAGTACTGTTAGTCACATTCAGCTGAACCTATTCTGGAATGTAAAGGCATTTTGTAACTTATCCAAGCCACTTCCTCAGTTCTTTCCCAAGCCCCCCCCCCCCCCCTTTTTTTTTTTTTTAAATAACTTCTTATTAAAGGTTTTGTCATTTTACATACAACCCAAAAAAAAGAAAACAAAGATTACAAATGAAACTGCACAATAAACAGTACACGTAGCCTCACATACTTCAGATATTATCAAACAATTCTAAAAGAATTGCAAAGTAAAAACTGGCATTGAAGTAGATGCATTTTACATGCCAAAGTTAATGCCCTTACTCTGAACAATGCTGTAGTGAGGAATACCCAATGTACTTTAGCAAACAAAAAAAGGAAGAAAAAAAATGCACGCGCTATACGCCATCCTGGTACACATGCCAAACCGTCGCCTGGAGCTACAGACCTTTCGGACAGCATAACCAACCAGATTGTAATTGGCATTGTGAATGAATGAATTAATAATTTGTATAGCGCTGCAATGCGAACTGAATCGCCTAATTGTAATAGCTGTAGAGATACTCAAGCTAATGGGGCTATGCTAGGAACTTGTAACCAAGGGCCCATGTTTTATTAAACTTGAGTGGAGTACCCCGGTATTTATGCTCAAATTATGCCTCTCTTTAAGAATATAGATCACCTGTGTATGCCATTCCTCAAAGGTGGGGAGCATTGGGGCACTCAATTTCAGTAAAATACGGGTCAGAAACAATAGTCTAGAGATAGCGGTTTGAGCATGATGTGTGCATCATTCTTCATCTAATTACCCTAATATGCATGTCATTAGATCATTACGTAGAACCACTTAAAATGCCTGGTTATTAATATTAATTGTTTTATTACAATAAAGCACTAGCTTGGAGCATTTCCAGAAATTATGTAAATGATCAGCAGCAGAATCGCTGCATCTAGGGCAATCTGGACTATCCCTACGGGACCATTTATGTCATTTATAAGGCATTTGGTGAGCATAATTGATAACAAAAAGTTGGGTAGGAGATATAGACACTAAAGATACTTGTTCTAACACAGATTGCCATATTTCTGCGCCTATAGCTGTAATATCTGTAGACCAGCCTCTCCTGCCTGGAAGCTGCATGTTACCTTGAGAGCAGTTCAGAAGTGACCCATAATGAAAATATTTTCAGCATTACAGAACAAGCCCAGCTTGTGATGAACTACTACTAAATATTCAAGGCTCGGGAGACCATCTATGACATGCCTCATTTCCAGGAGTCAGGCAACGGCACAGCCTTTGAGGCTAGATGGCCAAGTAGCCCCTGTCTTGATGGGTTTCCTTTAACAAAGCCTGACAAGAAATTTGTTCTCACAATTACACATTTGTAGCTGTCAGAACCCTCACAGAGTTCTATACGTTTTATAAAGAGTGCAAAGTTTAAGCCCATAGCATCCTCTCTTGTTAGCTGCAAGGACAGATCTCTGGGTGAGGTTTGAAAGCAATGGTGTCATTCTTGATGATGAAAGTCTTATGGAATTTCACAGTTTTTTTTTTTTTTACATATGTAAGTAGTGAAAAGCATTCACACTTTTTGTACCCCTTAGACAGTTTGGAAAGCGTGCTTTTGCTGCTTGTGTTTCTTCTGAAGCCAGTTACTATATACCTCCTGATTAGATACTCCCCGACTAGTTGGCCTTCCACTACATTTGACAAACCATGAAGATGTGATCTCGCTTCCATACATCTAAAACACGGCTTTACTCCTACTTGTATGTGCCTATGAATACCAATTCTTCTTTTAAAAGATAAACTTTGTACTAAAGTTCTGTCTAGTAAACTAGCAGCAGATATGCCCTGTTATCTTCACTACACCTGGGAGTTGCCAAGCTTTGTGGAAATACCAACTTCACTCTGTACTCAACAGGCCCACTGTTGCGCCTCATTGTTGGTTCCTAAAGATTGGTATTTATTTTCGCCAAGAAAGTGGTATATATCACCTTTTTAACTATTCTTTCTGCCTGCAAGGCCTTCTACCCCTACCTTAAAGTGGTTGTAAAGGCTTATTTTTGTACCCTAATGCATTCCCCCAGAGTGAGGAGCCCTGGAAATAACGTTTAGTCTTTGGGGAACATCTGCTAAAACCAAGTCATTGGGGATCAGTAGGGGGAATAAAAAGTGTCCCTTACATTGGTAGCCAGTGGAAAGAGAGCTCCTTAACATTGATGGTCACAATGCCACCCGTAAAGATAGCTAAAAAGATCACCATTGTCCTGTAGTTGCCTCTGCCAAGTGGCACTGGCCCTGGAACTATACAGGCACCATCAAATAAGAAATAAATCAGCCATAGCTCAGGGAACCCCTGGAAACCTCTGGAGGGTTCCACACAACCTAGTTGAGAGTGGCTGATCTAGGGTTATAGCAGCAAAAATCTGGACATCCATTATAACATTATTTTCTTCACAGGAGCTGTTGGACAATGAGGATCATGCTCAGGTGGAGAACTTAAAAAAGACCCTGAAAGCACAACGCCAGAGAAGGAAGAAACCGGTACGTTTTATTGAGGATGATCTGCAGGGGTTCAACTTGCCCCCGGTTCACACTATAATACACATGTAACCATAAGGGAACCACTACATTTCTGTGCAATTCACATGCGATTCAGTGTGGTGCTATTTTGAGTCCAGTGCAGACACCTTTTTAGGAGCAGCACTGCAACCCGTTTGCATGGTTGATGGGTACTATAAGATCCGGTGCAGAGAAACCGCACTGTGTTTGCGATGGTAGTCGTTTTGTATTGGCACCAGCAGTAGATCGCAAACTGTGTGATTGCAATGTGCTGCTGGAAACACAGAGATTGCTGCATTTTTTTTCCCCCATAACTAGAGCTTTCTTTTGGTGGTATTTGATCACCTGTGCGGTTTTTTCTTTTTTTTTGCACTATAAACAAAAAGAGACCCACAATTGAAAAAAAACAAAGACAATATTTTTTACTTTTTGCTATAATAAATATCTGATCAAAAAAAAAAAACACATTTCCTCATCAGCTTAGGCCAATATGTATTCTTCTACATGTTGTTTTGTAAAAGTGAATGGAGGAGGAGACAGGTCGCTGTTCCTAATCACTAGGAACAACAGATCCCCGTTCTGTGTCTCTCTCAGGATCACGAGTGACCAGCGGATATCGAGGCCACCGGCAACACGCATCGGCCCTGGCATCGCACCACATGCGCTTGCCCCCAAGAGCTCTTAAAGCAGCTGATGTACAATGATGGCAATTTGCCCAGGAGAGCCAACTGCCGCAGTACAACTGCAGTGTCTGGTCTTTAAGTGGTTAAGGAACCGGCAGCCGCAACAACCAGTAAACAACATGGTTGTTAAGGAACAGGTGGCCACCGTGTCCATAACAACTGATGAGTCATCAGCTGTCAGCAGGGTTCCCCACCCACGCCCCAAAGCACACCCCCCTCCCCCCAATGCTGAGGGCATATGGCCTGGTATGGATCAGGAGGAGGGATGTGCTTGCTCATGCCCCCCCCCCCTTTCCTGACCTTCCGGCTGCATGCTCAGATAAGGGTCTGGTATGGATTTGAGGGGGGGGGGGGGGCACGCCATTTAAAAAAAAAAAAAAGAATAATTTGCGTGGCAAAGATGGCAGCTTCCCTAGGGGGATTTACTTACACTTTAAGAACGCAGTGGCCACCCACTCCTTAACAACCAGCTATTTACAGTGTTTGTTTGTTAAGGAAGTCAGCTACCACCGGCGGTAAATTACTGCAGGCTTTCACTACTAAACTACAGCTTGTCTTCATAAAATAGTACAAGTGGCATTTTAGTAGCTTTTTTTTTTTTTTGTGCCAATGCCAAAAACTGTTTTGAAAAACGCTGTTCGGTATCTTACTGTGTACTCTGTTAGTCATACTGTCAGTCACCGCTCTCTGCTCTGCCCCTCCAGCACTCACTGGAGCGCCAGACAGTGGAGGGGGCGGGAGCAGCTGGCTCAGGCTCCCAGCAGCGCGCTAAAATACCGCTCAGGCATCTGAGCTGATCCTGACATTATTGTGGGGATCCCTGCAGAGCCTGGACTGGTTCTGTACTGTCAGCCAACAGCGAACTTTAGCCCACTGTCGACTGAATCTGGGTCACAGCATTGTACTTGGTTCTGCAAAAGAGCTTTGGCAATACTTCTTCAAGCAAAAAGTTAGATAATGAAAGCAAATACATAATTAAAAGAGAAGTATGGGGTGTTTTTTTTTTTTTTTTTTTTTGGGCCTATTCATACTTGCCTAGGTGGATGCAGCATCATACTGATGCATCTGTCCCCCTCTGCCTCTTCACTGAGAACCAAGCCACCAAACATCGCTGATCGCTAGGTTCTCTCACCTCCCTGAGCAGAGAGCTGCTGCCTATCAGTCAGCATCTCTCCTGCTCTGCTCCTCCATGGACATTGGAGCGCTGAGCTGTGGAGGGGCAGGGAATTGCGGTCTCGGCGGGGAGCTGAGAGGCTGAGACTGCCATCAGTCCAAGCAGCTGGTGGATCCAGACATCCTTAGTCGGGATGACGTGATGACAGCAGAGTGAGGACTTCAGACCAATCTCCGGTGAAAACGAGTCACAGGAGTGCAAAACGAATTGCACTCCTGTGACCCATAAGGGAAGCCCAGTCTAAAAAGCTCAGGCTGGACTTCTCCTTTTAATTATAATGGCAAAAAAAAACTTTTTTCACTTTGTATATTCATAGCTTTTCACAAATGTCAGTTTACAATAATAATATTTGTGGAATTTTTAATATCAGTCAGTGCAATGATTATCTGGTGCTTTGTGTTACAGCTGGAAGACAATGCTGGAGATGCAGCGGATGGCGGGGAAGATATTGAGAACGTTACACGCGGGCAGCGCAGTGAGTACAGCCCCGAGGTTATGTTCTGGAATGTTTGGCATTCATAAACCATTGAAATTTTGGATGGTGATTTTTGCAAACGTTGAAGCTAGGCAGTCCGAGAGACCTTGTGGAGTGATGGAACTTCAAGCAGAGAGGAATGGGATGCTGGCTTTTGAAGGACATTATTAAACATGTGTTCTGCAATAAAGCAGCATATTTTTTCTTTTATAGGCAGTCTGGAAATGATCAAGATAATATCCAGTGAATGCAAGAGATCCCTTTAATGTCTTCCCTTAAATAATGTATTTTAATTTGGCATGTTGGCTGCAGTTCAACTTTAAGAACGCCTCCACCCAAAGCTTAGTTGGTTTTGGGTGTAGTAGAGTTGGAAATTGACACCTACAGTTATTGCCCATTTATTCCTGTCTGAGATTTGTCATTTCTGGCAATCTCCTCATTATAATGCATACACTCAATGAGCAGATACTAGGCCACCCAAGTGCGTGTTCCATAGGGAGGAAGCCAATTTTATAGGCTGTACTTTTCTTAATAGAGGAGCTCTGTGTGTAAATATCTTGACCAGCTCAGTATAGAAATTCCAACAGTTGTTTTGTCCCTGTCAATAAAGTTCCATAAATGTTGTAGATTTACCTTAAACTATGTAGTGCAAGGGCCTGCCTGATTGAATACATTGAAAGTTGTTTAAACTTGACCTCCATATTATATGGTTTTGGTAAATCTAAAGAAAATTTAACATGTATGGGCATCCTTAGGCTAAGATTACACGGGTGGCAAAGGATCGGTAAAAACAGGTAATTGATCTGTGTTTTTACCACCCCTGACCAGCTACTTACAGATTAGCATGATGCTTACTTGGGTCCATTCACATTGCCGTAATGCCCCATAGTGTGATACATCTTACCCCGTATGGCATGTTTTTAAGTGGCGCCACCTGCCAAACGCACTATTTGAAGACAATGGAATACAGAAAGGAGTTCCAAGATCATTTTAATTGTTAGTAAAAGAGTTCTATAAAACCAACCAATGTGTTTCAGTAGCAACACCTATCCCCCTTCATCAGGGCTCAGCACATCAAAACTTGTGACTTTACAGATCTATATTAGAACCAGTATTGATCTCTCTTCATAGTGGAACAACCTGGCAGCAGCTGCTGAATAGCAATGGAGTCTCTCACTGCTCAGCAGCTGCTGTCAGTTTGAGCCCTAATGAAGGAGGATTGGTGTTGCCCATGTAACGCATTGGCTGTGTGTGTGTGTATATATATATATATATATATATATATATATATATATATATATATATATATATATATATATAATTTACTAACAATTAAAATGATCTTGCACTCTTTATCTGATTTTGGTCCGGCAAGCCTTTCTGTATTTTTATGGTTTAGCGTTCTTGTTGGGTACCCATTGTCTCACCAGAGCTATTGAGCTTGTTTGAAGTTTTCCTTCATATGAATTTACATGCGAGTCTAAAAGTTCCCAGTGCCTCTTTGAGGCTGCTGTTCTGGAGTACATTGAAGACAATGGGACTACGCCACAACCATGTAAGAAACGCTTGGCTCGCTGGTGTGGTGTTTCAGTGTAAAATCTCCTTTGGGACTGAACAAAAACCAGCCATTCAGGCGCCAACTGTGCCACCTCCTGAAAACCTGCAGACCACTACTCAACCACCTTTTGAAAAACAATTCTCTGTGGATTGGTTTTCAGAGGGGTAGTAACTTCCACCACCGATGTAAAAGAGGCCTTAAAGTGAAACTGTCGAGGCTTGCTGCATTTTGGATAAGAAGTACCAGAATCTTTCTGCAAGCCTTTGTATCACTCTTCAGAATCATTCTTGACTGCCCAGGCAGATGACATGGATCCCTGCCCCTGATTTAACGCTATCTACAAAACAATGATAATCCATGTGCAGGCAGAGTCGGCACTCTCATTTTCTTCTGGACAGCATGGAGGAGTGGGGTAGACAGCCAAGACATTCAATTTGACGCCTTTTTTTAGGGCAGTGATGCTCAACCTGTGGCCCTCCAACTGTTGCAGAACTACAAGTCCCATTATGCCTCTGTCTTTAGGAGTCATGCTTGTAACTGTCAGCTGCTTGCAACGCCTCATGGGACTTGTAGATACGCAACAGCTGGATAGCCACAGGTTGAGCAGACATTACCGGTTCTTGGCCAGTGTTTTGTTCACTTTACAACTGCCTCTTGTCCCATACAAGTCTGTAGGAGTTCAAAACAGCTGAAGTAGTTCAAATGCAGGTCATACAAAAAAAATGGCAGCCGCCCCAATAACTAGCCTTTGCAGTAAGGTGTACATAGAAGGGCAATGCGCATCATAAACTAACAAAATTTCCTAGCACTGCATCATTTCCTCATCACCTGTGTGCACACAGTTGCAGGGTGCTTGCATAGTGGCCCTAGTCACTTGAACGAGTAGTGCACCACCTGCCAAAAGCGATGGGTATAATTCCCACGGCAAAGCAAAGCATTGTGCCCGTGCCATGTGTATACCTTGGCCGCTGCCTTTGCAGTTTAAAAGGGATAGTGGTTTGGGGGGGGGGGGCAGTAAAAACGAGTCTCAACCACAGGGTTTCATTGTCTCTCAACTGCTAGTATGGGCAAGACCTTAAAGGTGATTTTTCTCACTGTTGTGTCTCAAGACAGAAAATAAACAAAAATCCCCTCAGTGGGACCCAGACTTTTTATGGGATTTTAACCTTTCCATACTTTATCCAAAACTAAAATCAAATGGTTTTGACTTTATACAGTATGATTTAAAGATTGACTTTGGAAACCTAAAAATTCTCTCTTCCAGTGCACTGTAAGTGTTAACTGCTCCTTTAGTCTTGGGGGTGGTAAAAGCAGTTTTGCTCTCCTGCATTATTTTTGATGACATCAGGACATGTGCTGGAGCAAGGGCAAAAAAGACGCTGTGGGGCCTGGTTTATTAGTATGTAGGAGTGGAGGATCGGGTAAGTAAACCTTTAACTAGTCCCCTAGACCTAATCAAGTAGAGCCCTACTGCAAGTGAGAATTTCCAGGTTTCCCCAGAGTTCAGCTTTAAACTGTTTGTAAAGGTTAGTTTAAAAAAAAAAATACAACAAACATGTTATACTTACCTGCTCTGTGCAAGGGCCCCCGACCCTCCCTCCCTCCCTCCTCCCTCCTCTGAATTGGAGGAGCTCCTGGCTCCTCCCCTTCATCTGGTACCCCCACGGGAAGCCGATTTCTATGGGGACACTTGTGGGGGCTCGCTCCCGAGTCCTGCTGCTGCATCCATTGATTTGCGTTGCAGGATTTGATTGACAACAGCAGGAGCCAATGCCTCCTGCTGCTATCAAGCTGTCCAATGAGGAGAGAGACAGCCGCTGGATCGGATAGGGCTCAGCTAAGAAAAAGGGGGGGGGGGTCTGGGTGGCAGCTGCAGCACAGAAGGTTTTTCAACTTAATGCATAGAATGCATTAAGCTGAAAAACCTTGAGGGTTTACAGTCGCTTTAAGATAAAAGTATCTATGGCAGTTCACATCTAACAAATGTGGTCTGGAGCTGTAAATCTGTGATTTTCCCTTAGCAGTGATTGTGGCTGATTCTGGTGGTCAGCACAGGAATGTTTGTGGGGTATAAACGCCCTCATTTGCTGTGTAAATTGTTTACTGGTGTGTATTGGGCACAGGGCCTTTCCATTTAAAAATATGTACTGCCATATTTTACACTGTAATTGCATTTGGAGGCTTGCCAAACCCAATTTATTTTGTTTGAGGGATAAAATATTACTGTAATACTAATGTAATTCCATGTTATAATTCACTTGTGTTTTAAGTTACTATAAAAAGCAGACTTGACTATGTGTCTATTTCCTGCAAATGTTTTAGGTTTGCCTCCGCTAAATGCTTCTATGACAAAGTCCATTTCTGTCGAGTCTTCTATGAGGGAGCGATTGAGAGAAAAGCTTAAAGCTGGACGGGTTAGTACAATTCCACGTCACTTTCTCTTATGTCTTAAAGGGGTTGTAAACCCTAGGGGTGTTTGTTATTTTTATTTAAAAAAAAAAAAATATGCCTATACTTACCTGCTGCGTGCAATCGTTTTGCACAGAGTAGCCCCGGACTATTTCTTCTGGGGTCCCCCGCTGGCGCTCCTGGCCCTTCCTCTCCATCAGGTGCCCCCACGAAAATCCACTTTCCCTGGGGGCACCCATGTGGGCTTGCTTGTGAGTCCCGCTGCTGCATCCATTGACACAGACGGCGGGACTCGGCCCCGCCCCTCGTCCCCTTGTCACCGGCTTTGATTGACAGCAGTTGGAGCCAATGGCTCCTGCTGTTATCACTCTATCCAATGAGGAGAGAGGCAACGGCTGGAGCCACTGTGCTCATGCACTACGCTGGATCGCATCAAGCTCGGGTAAGAAAAAGGGAGCTGCAGCACAGGTTTTTCATCTGAATGCATTCAGGTGAAAAACCTTGAGGCTTTACAACCACTTTTTTAATTTTAGTTAGCAGTAAAACTACAACATTTTGTGATAATCTGAACCTCCCCTTTATTTTTTTTTTCACCACAGAAACTTTTTATTGAGAAAAGAAAGTTGCATTACAAGTACATCGTTTTTGACATATCATCTGTATATATAGTCACAACAGAGTAACGTAAACAATTAGAGTGACTTGTTAAGACACAAGTCATCATGAGAATTAGGACAGCATGGCTCTGTATATATAACCAGGTACATTTTTGGGCCTATGGCTACTTTATTGATGACCAACATTATGCGCCTTAAAAAAGGGTTCCTAAGTGGGTACAAGTAACGTTGTGTATGATGGCAAGACCCCATAGACCATTATCAGCAGGTCTAACTGCGGTCGTGATTGATAGCTTAGACTTCATGTTCCCAAGCTGGGCGAAATTACAGAGGCTTAAGGTGTGGAACCTAGATAAATTTGGTTGGTCATGTTGCCATAGAGGTATGAAACAGGTAGAAGGGAAAGGGGAGTGAAATAGGAGAGAAAAACAAGGCTTAGAGGGGGAGAAAAGTAGGGGGAGAGAGGAAAGGGGAGAGGTGGGGGGTATAGGATAGCTAGGGTCTCTCCTCATCCCTGGGTCTACAACCCCATCAAACCCGTGGGGGAGACTTTTTAGCGGGTATTTTGGGCTAAAGGAAGCTATGATCGAAGGAAGGATCTATTATATTCAGATTTCTTAAAATGTGTCCAGCAAGACCAGATCATTGTGAATTTCTGGATGTGGTCTTGGGCGATGTGGATCAATTCTTCCATTTCCTCTATTTTGGCCACTCTAGTTAGCCATTCTCTAATGGTTGGGGTATCTGTTGACTCCCAGTGTGTGGGAATGCAGAGTCTGGCCGCATTGACCATGTGCATGGCTAGGGATTTCTGGTAGGTATGTTTGGGTAGGGTTGTATGATGTAGGAGGTATTGATCAGGGTTGAACCTCCACATTTAATGGATATAATAATGTGTACTCTTTTCATGGATTACTTGCTTTTGGATTATTTACTTGTGTTCTCTCCCTGACAGCACAGAATTGTCAGGTTGTAAGGCTGTTTTTTCTGCTGCTTGAGCTCAATGCTAATAACAGATGCTCAAAACTGTCACATAACAATGGTGTTGTCAGGATTACATAAAAGGAAATTTATTTATCATGGGACACAGAGCAGGCTATAAACATAACTATTTGGGTTATGCACCACCTATAGGTGAATAGACACTGGCAGCTCAAACAAACAACAAGCCCTTTCTTATATAACCCCTCCTATACAGGAAGTACTTCAGTTTTTTTTTGCCAGTGTCTGTACGGATTTACTTGAGTTGTTGGCACAGGTCAGGAATCCTGGAGTGTGCTGCTAGAAGAGCCCAGGAAGGGCTGGCGCCACCCAGGTCAACTATTTCTCTTTGGACCCGCCAGTTAATTATTCAAGGTTTGAAAGGGCAAAGTCCCACCCTTTCTGGTAAGAGCGCTCTCCACCAGGTGTGAGGAGAATCTTGGGCTATCCGCCATCAGTGACTCAGGTTTGCAAGACTACTACATGTTTCTGTGATGATGTCCTCATGGGTATTGCTCTGGGATGTCCCAGATAGTTATGTTTATATCCTGCTCTGTGTTCTGTGATGTACAATAAATAAAATTGGATTTTTTTCTACATAGTTGCCTGTAAAATCCGTTTTTTGGAGTACATCACGGGACACAGAGGTCCCTCCCCTCTTTTTGGGAATTTATTGCCTGCTACAAAACTGAGGTACTTCCTGTATAGGAGGGGGTTATATAGAGGAGGGCTTCCTGTTTGATTGATCTGCCAGTGTCCATTCACCTATAGGTAGCAAATAACCCAGATAGTTATGGTTATAGCCTGCTCTGTGTCCCGTGATGTACTCCAAGAAATAGATTTTACAGGTAAGTATGTAGAAAAAAATCAAATTTTTATTGGACAGTTTTATTTTTATTAATTGGCCCAGAAAGTGCGGTGGTTATCATTCCTGAGCTCAGGCTGACTTTTCTCCTGCCTATGTGGAAGTTTTCCTGTGCCTGCAACAAAGTGTATCTGGTACTTTCCCTGTTCCTTTATAGTGTGTAAACTATGGGTTCACATTTGAAAGGCTTTATCGTTCAAATCCCCCACTGAAACTTAAGCCTGGTACTCCTGAAGAACTCGGGAGGTGCTGCTGTACTAACAACCCAATTTTAGTACGGCAATCTCCCCTGGTGAACTATTGTGTTCTTACTGCCCCCCCCTGCTAGAACACATCGGCCAGCGCTCTGAGCCATTGGCTGCGGGTGCCAATTGAAACGATTGGCAGGCCTTTTTCAGTCATTCCTCTTTGACATAAGCTGGACCAGCTGCCATACACACAGACTGAATGTTGGTCAGTTTCTATTGACCCGGCCAATACTACCTGTTATTTGGCCCGTGTGTATGGCCCTTTAAAGAGGAACTTCACCCTGTAAACAGAATGTAAAAGTCAGCAGCTACAAATACTGTAGCTGCTGAGTTTAAAAAAAACACACATTCCCATGTCCAAGGATCCAACGATGTCCTCACCCGACGCCGGCTCTTTGCCGGGCTGCAGGTTCCGGCAACTTAATTGTGGGCAGCTGACTGTGACTCCTTGCGGCTTCACAGCTGGCTACCCACTGCACATGCGCGAGTGTCGCTGCACCTCATGAATAGTCCCGCAGTCTCCTGGGACCTGTGATGTGTCCCAAGAGACTGCGGGGGAAGGGGAGAACCCAAACTTACGTTCTGATCGCCATGACAAATGTCAAAATCAGGTACCCACTCCAACCCCGCCCAAAAAAAAAGACCACGTTCAATTATGAGATGGGAGGGGAGGAGGAGGGGAAAGAAGAACTTCCCCCTTTTGGGTAAAGTTCCGCTTTACCAAGCCCTGTGTTCCTACAAAGGGGATCCAAACCGTTTGTAAGTTCTGTACCTAAAGATATTGGCACTTGCACAGGGTTAGGACTTCCTCCTCGATCCCATATGACTGTGTTCATGCCTGGAAATTGGCTGCTTAGAAAAGGGTACAAAGGAAGGAGGTCACATGCCCCCCTCCCCCGTACCCAGAAGAACCAGATATATTTCTGAGGATCAGGTGAGCACAGCCAAAGTGAATATCAGCAGATGTGGGGGGGGGGGGGACATTATTTTTTAATAGAACTCGTACCTTGCCTTGAATCCACAATGTAACTACTCAAGATAAAAAAAAAAAACAAGTAAAACACACACACTTAATGTCACTTTAATAAGTGTTAGTTAAAAAAAAAAGAGAAAAAGAAAAAAAGTCTTATGGTAGATAAAAAAGTATAATATTTATTTACAAATTTGTCCTGTTTAACACGACACTCACATTTTGGTTCTGGTACAAAGCACTGCAAAGATATTTACAAAAGAAATAAAGGCCATGGTATATATTGCACTCAAATTAAGTAACTTGGTGCCAAGCAGACCCCCTCCACCCTCAAACCCCTGCCCCCCCCCTCCCCAACCATGTGCAGGGACTCTTCTCCCCTGCAGGAGCTGTCAAATTCAAAATCCAACACGGCTGTGCATGGCTCTGCCTGGACTTCAGGAGCCTGGCTGTGTGCTTGTGATCCATTAATTGCAGTTGCAATACTTTGCAAGCTCGTTGGCAAAAAAAAAAAAAGAATTATAAATGCACATTTTTCTTTTCGGCAAATATACAGTGCATTTACTTATTTTATTTTTTCCAAAAGGTGGCCTTAGCCTTTAAGCAACAGTATTAAAAAAACAAAACAAAAAACAATAATAAAAAAAAAAAAGTTTAAGTATTAATGGTTTGAAAAATAGAAATAAAAAACAAAAAAACAAAAGAAGAATGAAAAAATAGTAACAGAAGTGTACTGTAGATCTCACTTTGTTTCTCTCTGTTTTGCCTCTGAACAGTGTTTATAAATACTGTGTCAGAAGGTCTGTTTTTGACTGTGTCTGTCTGCACAACAACTCTGGGCTGTCTGTGTAACAGCCTGGAATTGCAGATAAATGTGAGGGGAATGGGGGAAACAGTTGCAAAAAGCCTGGGTGTTCTGATCATAAAATGCTTCTTGGCGTGTGTAGCAGGTTCAGTGTTCACATTTGGTTTACCTGATCACTTTCATTACACATCTAAAAAAAAATATATATATATATATATATATATTGGGGGTGGGTCAGCTCGACCTTTGACCTCTGGGGGACACGCCTGCTGCCCTTTGGGGGGAGGTCCCTATTCCAATCCCTGAGTTCTAACCTTGTTCTTCTAGGGGAACCCTAACCCTTTTTTTTTTTTCTGACTTTCCAAATGCATGTACCAATGTTTAATCGCGCTCACTATAATAATTACCACCTTCAGAAGTTGATGTGTTCTCGGCTCGCTTCATAATGTTTGTTTTACATCGCAGTCCAAAGCTGAAAGTATCCTCCAGCAGGAGTCTCCAATTGTTTCACCACGAACCTTCACCAGATCGAAAACAGCAGATACAGTTACAAAATTCGATGAAGAGGTAAGTACTTACAGACCAGCTATAGTTTTCATTGTCCTCACTGTCATGCCATGGGGAGTTATCAATAGGGGTCCATGCACTGCTGTTCTGTGCCTTACACTTGGCTTGTTTCAAAGTTCTCCAGACTGAAAATGCTGCTTTTCAAAGGTCTCTGCTTTACTACTTCATCCAGAATGCAGACACTCTAAGATAGGATCATAAGATGAAATAAAGGGGAAAAAAAAGCCTTAGAAAAAAAAAAAAAAAAAAAACTGATACAGCGACCTCATCTAAGGATTTGTAAGCTACAGTATATTGAATTTAATTTTTTTTTTTTTAATTTAAGACCTGTTCGCATTAACCTGTACTCACAGATGCATGCTTGCTGTTATACATTGTGTAGTGGTGGTGCGATGCATTCTAACAACTTTTATATGTCACAAAATAACACATACAGTGCCTTGAAAAAGTATTCATACCCCTTGAAATATTCCACATTTTGTCATGTTACAACCAAAAGTGTATAAAATGTATTTATTAGGATTTTATGTGATAGACCAATACAAAGCAGCACATAATTGTTAAGTGGAAGGAAAATGATAAATGGCTTTCAACATTTTTTACAAATAAATATCTGAAAAGTGTGGCGTGCATTTGTATTCAGCCCCCTTTACTCTGATACCCCTAACTAAAATCTAATGGAACCAATTGCCTTCAGAAGTCACCTAATTAGTAAATAGAGTCCATCTGTATGTCATTTAATCTCAGTGTACATACAACTCTTTTGTGAAGCCCTCTGAGGTTTGTTAGGTTTGTTAGAGAACAAACAGCATTATGAAGGCCAAGCAACACACCAGACAGGTGAGGGATAAAGCTGTGAAGAAGTTTTAAATCAGGGTTGGGTTATAAAAAAATAAAATAAAAAAATACCCCAAGCTTTGAACAT
This sequence comes from Lithobates pipiens, assembly GCF_037356315.1. Classification (NCBI taxonomy): domain Eukaryota; kingdom Metazoa; phylum Chordata; class Amphibia; order Anura; family Ranidae; genus Lithobates; species Lithobates pipiens. Next base: position 450,237,659 of record NW_027507718.1, on the reverse strand, counting down.
CTCACGGAGCACTGTTCAATCCATTATCTGAAAATGGAAAGAGTATTGCACAACTGCAACCCTATCAAGACATGGTCATCCACCTAAACTGACAGGCCGGGCAAAGAGAGCATTAATCAGAGAAGCAACCAAGAGGCCTATGGTAACTCTGGAGAAGCTGCAGAGACCCACAGCTCAGGTGGGAGAATCTGTCCACAAGACAACTAGAAGTCGTGCTCTCCACAAATCTGGCCTTTATGGAAGAGTGGCAAGAGAAAGTCGTTGAACGAAAGCCATAAGAAGTCTAGTTTGCAGTTTGTGGGAAGCCATGTGGAGGACACGGCAAACATGTGGAAGAAGTTGCTCTGGTCAGATGAGACCAAAATTTTACTTTTTGGCCTACAAGCAAAACACTATGGGTGGCAGAAAACTAACACTGCACATCACCCTGAACATACCATACCAGAAACATGGTGGTGGCAGCATCATGTTGTGGGGATGGTTTTTCTTCAGCAGGAACAGAGAAGCTGTCAGAGTTGATAGGAAGATGGATGGAGCCAAATACAGGGCAATCTTAGAAGAAAACCTGCAAAAGACTTGAGACTGGGGCAGAAGTTCACCTTCCAGCAGGACAACAACCCTAAACCTACAGACAGAGCTACAATGGAATGGTTTATATCAAAGCATATTCATGTGTTTTGAATGGCCCAGTCACAGTCCAGACCTAAATCCAATTGAGACTCTGTGGCAAGACTTGGAAATTGCTGTTCAGACTTTCTGCATCCAATCTGACAGAACTTGAGCTATTTTGCAAAAAAAAAAAAAATGGGCAAAAATGTCCCTCTCTAGATATGCAAAGCTGGTAGAGACATCCCCAAAAAGTCTTACAGCTGTAATTGCAGTGAAAGGAGGTTCTACAAAGTACTGACTCGGGGGGGCTGAACACAAATGCACGCCACACTTTTTTCAGATTTGTTTTTTGTAAAAAATGTTTAAAACCAATTATTTTCCTTCCACTTCACAATTATGTGCCACTTTGTGCTGGTCTATCACATAAAACTCCAGTAAAATAAATTTACGTTTTTGGTTGTAACATGACAAAATGTGGAAAATCTCAAGGGGTATGAATACTTTTTCAAGGCACTGTATGCTGTATTTTTTGCAGCACACACCTTTTGTTTTGAGCCTGCATTGATCTATGCAGATTAAAACCATTCAATAGACATGGTGTGAACAAGTAAGAAAAAGCGATCCCCAACTGCACACTTTATGGCTCCTCGTACCTGTATCAGTTCTATAGAATCCTTTTGTTTTGTTTTTTTGGCCATTCCATGTCCTTTCTCAAACTGACTAAAAGATGGGAGTATATGCATTCATTATCACCAACTTATTATTCTCCGTGTTGTACTATAAAAAATAAAACAAACAGTAGCATCTGAAAGTGAAGTTTTCCTTTAAAGCTAAACTACAGGCAAACTGCCCAGATACATTGCATACACAAGAACAGTTTTATCTGCCACCTGGTCCTAAGGTTTCTGTCCATCCAGTCTTGAGATTTACATCGCTCTACCACACTGTCCTGGAAAAAGGAAGGACTTGATCTTTCTCTTCTAAAGCTTCACTTTCACATATAGATCTTCATCTGGTCCTGATATGGGCAACAAAAAGGGAAGCAGCACAACGATGAGCTCACCTCTCTATCGCTCCGCTACCTCCTCGTATCATCATGCTTCTAGCATTGCAATGCACTTGATTAGCTGATTGTGCCACTTCTCTCTCCCTCTTTCAGAGTTCTGCGGGAGCAGTATGGGAAGTACAAATCAAATTCAGGATATATTGATGTTTACATAGCTGCATTTCTTTATGTCCTTTTATATCTGCCTGGTTTCAGCTTTCCCTTTCACACGACAAGCCGGCTCGTATCCGCCTGTCCGTGGGGATGTGTCTGCTGATACTCGCCTGCCATCCGATCCGCTAAAATCAGACATGTAGCAATACATTCAGCCATCAGTCTGGCGGATCGGATGAGATGAGATCCTATGTGGTCCGATCTCCCCATAGGTATCAGCGGGGCTCTGACAGGTCCCTTCCCACTCAGTGAGCAGAGACGGACCTGTCATCCGCTGGCTCAGCAGAGATCAATGGAGCGATCTCCGGCTGAGCTGGCAGACTCCGCTAAACAGATCTGTCCCGTGCGGAAGGGGCCTCCACAAACAGTTGAATAGCCACACCTTACCTTCTGATGATTTAGTCCTGGTCGATCAACTAAGTTTGATGGAATCAAAACTGAGTTGATCAAGCAAGACAGAAAATGATTGACCGTTTTGCATCAGTTGACAGCACTGAGATGCTTTGTTCATGAAAACGATCCTAATTTGATCAATCGGGTTATGAGATTAAATGGTGGAAACAGAGATGCGATCAATAACTTACAAAGATATCTTAGCTGTCGATTGAAACCCACTTCTCTGTGTGTGTGGCATATTGATCAAATGTGTTATTGATTTTATTTTTATTTTCCTTTCTGGAGAAATTAATGGAAAAAGAAATCGTTTGTTTATTGAATTGCATAAGGTTACCATGAAGGTTGCATATGAAAGATAAGCTTGTTGGTATAATATTTAAATGGTCTTTGGTGTGTGTGTGTTCTTGCCCTAGAACGTATACAAGTGACCGTTTGAGCGAAATTAGGTCCAATTCAAAATTGAAAATGGCACCGTGTGCGATTACTGTCGGGAGCCGCAGTGAGGTTACACCTATTAGCTGGGGGAGGAAGCCACATTTAAAGCAATAGGAGGTTGACAGCTCATGGAGCAATAACTTGTGAATGATTGGCCCTGGACTACAGACAGACTGCGCCCAGGGCCAATCATTTCCAGGTAATCCATGCTGGAGCAATTACATGCGAGCGGCTGCAAATAGCTGCAGGAGCTGTCAGTCTCCCATTGCATTCAATGGGGCTTTGTCCAGCAGCTAATCACTGGGAACCCCCACCAGGATTCCTACATGGATTTGCATACAGCCCTGTTTGCAAGTGTGAATGGGGCCTTGGACTATAAATTCCTATTGAGCAGGAACTAATGTGAAAGATATTCCATGAAGCACCATGTCAGAGCTATAGAAATTAAAATTTCAATATATGCTTATATACATACTGGCCGGTTTTCCTATCTTGTGTTCCATAGCAAGACGTTGAAGCGCAGCTGCAGTCCAGAGTAAGGTTCCGTGATGCCATCAGGACAGTTCAGGAATCTCATGTAAGCCCATCTCTTCCATTTTGTGTTCCAAATATGTTCCATCGTAAATAATGTTTACTGTTTTCATGAGAAATTTATTATCTATCTGTGCAATGGAATTTTATCCAAAGTGTAGTAACTATGAAAGTGCAAAGAGCAGATAAAAAAACTAAAATAATTTGAATCGCATCTAGTTGTCTTGGTGTGCACTGGTGACATAGGGGGAGATTTACTAAAACCGGAGCAAACAGAATCTGGGGCAACTGTGCATAGTAACCAGTAATCGGCTTTTAGATTTTATTGTGAAAGCTTAACTAGATGCCCCGACCACCCCACGTACATTTACTGCGGCATGGAGGCCGCTCTGGGCAGGATCGTGTACCTGTAGAGCAGCACAGTGGTGTAGTGGTTAGCACTCTCACCTAGAGGCAATAGGGTCGCTGGTTCAAATCTCGACAACGACACCATCTGCCTGGAGTTTGCGTGTTCTCCCTGTACCTGTGTGGGTTTCCTCCGGGTACTCTAGTTTCCACCCACAATCCAAAGACATGCTGGTAGGTCAATCAGATCCTGTCTATAAATTAGCCCTAGTATGTGTATATGTTTGTAAGCGTGTCGGGAACCCTTCGAGGTAAAGGACCGCGCTAAATCAATGTTTTTCGTCAAAGCTTAATTGAACAAGCTGAAGTTAGAAGCTGATTGTCTACCATGCACAGCTGCACCGGGTTTAGCACTCTCCAGTTTTAGTAAATTCCCCCCAATTGTTTCTATATGTTTGAACAATGACATGGACAGTCAGCAGTTAGCCAGTATATAAAGCAATTTAGTTAGAAATATAATTTTGATTATATTCACTCTTAAACTTCAGCTTTAAATTACATCTGTCAGCCCCCTAAGTGATCGTTGCTCAGCCGTCCAGCTATCTCATGTGTCAATAGGAACTTGCTGGAGGTTGTGGGGGCAGTGATAAACGCTGCCACTTGATTTTGCAGCTTGGGATTTAGGGTTGGCAGACTGCAGAACAGAGCAGAAAAAGCAAACCACAGACACCATTAAGTTGCCTTCTTTACAGTGCTGGATGTTGTTCTATAATCCTAGGATATTAAAGCAAACATGTCTGCTCTCCTTACCTGGCAAATCATTTCCAGGTTCTTAGAACAGCTCAGATTACTTTCAGAGTACCCTGGAATTCCCAGAATGTACTAATATGCAGATTGTGACTACCGATGGCAGAACCCCTGGTCCTCTCCCTCCTCAAACTGCTCCACCCCGCCTCAAAGCACACACATGTCAACTTTCTTATTGGCCACTGAGGCTTCTCTGGAGTACCCAAATGTCAGTTTTCCATGTAAGGAGAGACCATGGATTCAGCTTATGTAAAGTAGATTATGTAATATTAGCCTAGAGCTTTCTGTATGGCCCCACAGGTCATAAGTAGTCAAAAAAAAGCTAAGTTTTGAGTAAGCCAAAGAGATTGAAGGTTATGTAAAGCAAACTGTTTTGGTCTTTTTCAGGTCCCCGATGGAGCTCCCACTGCAGATAACTCATACAATTTCTTCACGTTTAATTTTGATCCTGATCCAGAAACGGACGAAGAAAAGGACCAGGAAAAGGTGGAGACTCAAAAGGATGATGCGGGCGAGTCTAGCTCAAGAGTGGAAGAAGAGGAGGCAGAGGAAGGAGAAGAAGGAATGGTATAACATAACTGTCAAAGTCGTCTAATATGAATAAAAAGGTCCTGACAGTTAGAGATAGGGAATGCTGGGCATCCTCAAGGGTTGGGAGACAGGTCAGCTGAAAGTTTTATTGAGTAATATGTAAACCATGCCCATATATAGTTAAATTATACTATATACCTTCAAGAGTAAACAAAGATGGAATACATACACTATTGGGACACCCTTAGTTTACGCACACATGAACTTTAATGGCATCCCAGTTTTAGTCCGTAGGGTTCAATATTGTGTTGGCTCTCCCCCCATTGCAACTATAACAGCTTTAACTCTTCTGGGAAGGCTGTCCACAAGGTTTAGGAGTGTCTTTTGGGAATGTTTGACCGTTCTTCCATTTGTTCAGGTATTGATGTTGGATAAGAAAGCCTGGCTCACAGTCTCTGCTTTAGTTCATCACAAAAGTGTTCTGTTGGGTTGAAGTCAGGACTCTGGGCAGGCCAGTCAAGATCCTCCACCTCAAACTTGCTCATCCACACTAAGTTGCCAAAAGTATTGGGCCACCCCTCCAAATCATTTGGTAGAGGGGCGATTATGGTGTGGGGTTGACTTTCAGGGCTTGGGCTTGGCCCCTTAGTTCCAGTGAAGGAAACTCTTAAGGCGTCAGCATACCAAGACATTTTTTATATAATTTGCTGATCCCAGCTTTGTGGGAACAGTTTGGGGATGGCCCCTTCCTGTTCCAACATGACTGCACACCAGAGAGCAAAGCAAGGTCCATAATGACATGGATGAGTGAGTTTGAGGTGGAGGAACTTGACTGGCCTGCACAGAGTCAATGCGATTAGGACACCCTTGGAATGAACTCGAGCGGAGACTGCGAGCCAGGCCTTCTCATCCAATATCAGTGCCTGACCTCACAAATGCGCTTCTGGAAGAATGGTCAAACATTCCCATAGACACACTCCTAAACTTTGTGAATAGCCTTCCCAGAAGAGTTGAAGCTGTTATAGCTACAAAGGGTGGGCCAACTGAAATTGAGCCCTACGGACTAAGACTGGGATGCTATTAAAATTCATGTGTGTGTAAAGGCAGGTGTCACAATACTTTTGGCAATATAGTGTATATCACAGTATGATTAAATAACAAAGGGCTTAATCATTGGTAGTGCTGTGAAACAATATTATTAAATAACCTAACTTTTGAATAAAATAAATGACTTTAAAAGTGAACAAACGTCCTTGAGCACACTAACGCTGCATAGACACGGTCAGATTTTCCGCCGGAAAATGTTTGATGGGAGCCTTTTGTCGAAAAATTCTGACCGTGTGTAAGGTCCATCGGACATTTTCCATCGGAATTTCCGACACACAAAATTTGAGATCTGGATCTCAAATTTTCCGATAGCAAAATCGGTCGTCAGAAATTCCGATCGTGTGTACACAATTCCGAAGCACGAAGTTCCACGCATGCTCGGAATCGAGCAGAAGAGCCGCATTGGCTATTGAACTTCAATTTTCTCAGCTCATCGTACGTCACCATGTTATTGACGTTCGGAATTTCCAACAACATTGTGTTGGAACAGCATCTAAGCAGTCTGATTCCACATCTACTGTTCTCTCTTCATCACCTCTCCACTCACAATAGACCAGTAATCATGTAGAGAAAAAAAAAACCCTCCAATAGTGCAGTAAAACCAAAACTAAAATTTTATTTCGCAATAATAAAGCTCACCATAATACTGCTTGCATTGTAGCATGCACTATAAATCAAATAAACCATAAATGATAGTCAGTCATATAGAAGCTGCAAGTGACAGTCGCTTAGATTTCACCACCATGCTCGGCCGAGGATCTGACGACACTTCCAGTTACAGCACTTCAGCCTACGTCACTTACTGCTCACCCCCAACAGCATCCCGACATTCTTCATCTTTACCGACTTTTTCAAGGGATCTCTTGAAAGTAATGTTGTACATAATATTATTTTGTACAACAGCGTGCCTGTTCTCTTACTAGTCTTTGGAAGACTATCTTACTACACTGAAATAATTTTCTTGTTGTTCTATATGTGCAACAATGTACTGAAAAAAATCTGCATGTTATTATTATACCATAAGATTTTGAAAACGTAAACTCTGGCCTGTATCTCGGGCAGATATTTGTAATCCTAACAGAAGGAGTTGCGACTTCAAACATAATGCATAGGAGAATGTCAAAGCCTAGGGCAGTGATGGCCAACTTTGGCACCCCAGGTGATTTGGCACTCCGTTTCCCATGATGCTTATGCACTCTGCAGTGAAGTTGAGCATTATGGGAAATGTAGTTCCAAAGCTTCTGGGGTGCCAAGGTTCAACATCATTGGCCTAGGGTGTGCAAAAAGGTTATGAAAATAATTTTCTTTACTGGTTTATATATTTTATTCTATAATACGACTTAAAAAAAAGGAGCAGTAGTTGATTAAGATTCATCAGCCCCTAAATCTGTAGTGGCCACGTGCTGGGCCAAGCACTTCAGAACCCCTTCGCTTCCAATAAAATCCGCTTTAAGCTTGCCAATCTGTCAGTAATTCCAGGATTGTCACCTTTAATTACATATGAAATAAAACAGTTGGATTAACTATATAATGACAGATTGCCAGCTTAATCCAGCATGATCACAGTGCTCTTTGCGCCACTTTGCTACTTTTGTAGTCCTTGTCTACGAAAAGGTTTGTTACTGTGGAGTCAGTCTTACCATCCACAACCAGTATAGTCTTTACTGTTTTACAATACAGTTAAAGCAGATCTAAAGGCAAAACTTTTTATTTTTTATTTCATAGAGTAAGGGAAGGTTAAACCCAAATGTCAGTTTTTTTTTCGCCATCTGTGTCCCATTGGGGAGATTTCCCTTCACTTCCTATCCGAAAGCTAAAACAGGAAGTGAGAGAGAAATCCCCCCCAAATGAGAGCATTCCTGGGGATAAAAACCTCCCAGAGGTCCAATAAGTTTTCAATCGCTGTCTGTCCTTGTGATTTTCTGCTTCAGGAACAGGATGTGAGGTAAAATATTGCCAACGGGGATACAGGCATCAGTAAAAACCCAACAGATCCAAATGTAAAAGCCAGACTTCTGCACACGAATTATAAATAATAACATGTAGAGAAAGTTCAGGGGCGTGTGAAAGAGTCACTGAGCGAAAGTCACAAGACGGTAAGAAGGCCATTTAATTCTAACGGCACGTACATACAATTGTTCTCATTGCTACTAATGCACGCAAGGGCGACTGGATGATTTTATTACTTTATTAATTATATTGCAGCTGCTATTCCTATGCTCATCAATGTCATTAAATTAGAAGACGGTGCTGATATTGTACTGAATTAGTGACATTGTTCCAGGGAGAAGACAAGTCCTTGGTTCCAGAGGATGATCTGTTTCTTATAGAGCAGACGGCGCGTGACTTCATAGAGATTACTGCAGCTGAATATGAAGGTTATCACAACCGGCTACAGAAAGAAAAAGACCTCCTGTTTATACCCAGCCTGCGACAAGGTAATTGTTACACCTTAGCACATCAGGTTATGTGTGGCATGTCATTGACTCTGAGGCAAAATATATATGCTTAGAGAGGAAGGCCACTGTAGCCCACATTTGGGGATCCAAAATGAGTATACTGTTCTTGTCCTACATATAAAGTGTTTTGCAGAAGTGACAAACATCTGGCTTAGTCAGATTTGGCTGATGAGAAAGTCTACTTAACCAGCCGTCGGGCACCATGTTGGCTTGTGATCAGCCAAACAATTTCAGGACCTTACCAGAAGTCAGATAAGGAGCATAAAGGCAAACTGAAGAAGTGCACATGGCAGGCTGACAACGCTGCTACTAATTACAATAGCGGCTTAGCAATGTCAATCTGTAACAGAAAGTTCTGTTACTGGCAGGATCTCCAGGTCAGAAACTCACAGCAGATTCACACAAAACAGTTTGCTTAATGCGTTACCAATGCTGGGAGCTGGCCTTTAGTCAGTCATGGCATCCGAAGCCTAGTGCAGGGGTATCCAAACTTTTTTCAAAGAGGGCCAGATTTCATGAAGTGAACATGCGTGAGGGCCGACCATTTTGCCTGACATTTTTTGGACCATCAAAATTAAATGCAAATTAAATATTTTATACAAAGTTTATTTCAAACGGCATTCTCTCTCTCTCTCTCTCTCTCTCTCTCTCTCTCTCTCTCTCTCTCTCTCTCTCTCTCTCTCTCTCTCTCTCTCTCTCTCTCTCTCTCTTCTCTCTTCTCTCTTCTCTCTTCTCTCTTCTCTCTTCTCTCTTCTCTCTTCTCTCTTCTCTCTTCTCTCTTCTCTCTTCTCTCTTCTCTCTTCTCTCTTCTCTCTTCTCTCTTCTCTCTTCTCTCTTCTCTCTTCTCTCTTCTCTCTTCTCTCTTCTCTCTTCTCTCTTCTCTCTTCTCTCTTCTCTCTCTCTCTCTCTCTCTCTCTCTCTCTCTCTCTCTCTCTCTCTCTCTCTCTCTCTCTCTCTCTCTCTCTCTCTCTCTCTCTCTCTCTCTCTCTCTCTCTCTCTCTCTCTCTCTCTCTCTCTCTCTCTCTCTCTTCCCCCCCTGCCTATCACAGACACTGTGCCATTTCCCTGATCTCTGCAGTCCACAGATGCGGAAATTAGGAATAGTCACAGTGCCTGTGATTGGCTCTTCATGCTGGCAGCTTCATAACGGCTCGGGCACATAGACTTGTGAACACGACCCTGCCACACTCCCTGGCTCATACTAAGAATGAGCATGGCGCTCGGGATTTGTCAGGCTAAAGGAGATAGATATATTAACAGCATAAAAAACATAACATGCTCAAGCTTTGGAGGCCACAGGTGTGTGTGTGTGTGTGTATATATATATAATATGCAAATTCCAATTGGGGGCCACATCAAACTGGAACGCGGGCCGGACTTTAAACATGCCTGCCCTAGGGGCTCCCAATCATGCCACACTGTGATTGGCCATACCATGTCATCAGGAGCCCATCTTGCTTGCTTCTGATCATTGGTATCATCTCAGTCATAGTTTTGTGAGAGCTGATGTAGCGCACCCCCAAACAAAATAGTGATTCATATACACTTTGGCTGGGCATTAAGGCCCACCCACCCTGTCATTGAATTTATGGATTCTGGTGTTGTAAAGGGGTGAAGAAAGTGTATAAAGTCAGCCACGGTGCCAATATACTAAAATATTGATTTTGGATTTACAGTTGAAGGTAGCATTTAGCTAGTCATATTGTCGCTGTAGAAACAGTTCTGATGCCGTTTTTGTGTCCATCAGTCCATGTACTAGTAAAGATTGGTGGACAGTTGTTTGTGAACAAATGAAATAGCAAGTGTCCTTTTATAAATGGCATTCTTTTTCAATGAGAAATTCTTATCCTCTCCCTCAGACTAGTGGAAATCTGCTGTCTGTTTTGATATATTACCTGCTGGATAAATATGTTCATCCAGTATAGACGTGATGGAGATGATCCAAATACCCAAATCCAGTCTATAAATCAGCCATGCGGATATCTGGACTAGTTCCATATGCATCTTCAAATAAACCATAAGATGTATAAAAAAATAAACTGCGCTAGACACAAAGTAAAATGAAAAAATAAAAGTACAATTGCGCTACCAGAATAACGTAAAAAGTCTAGCAGCCAGCAACAACAATGATGAATTGTGAAAACATAAAAAACAAAAATTGCAGCGCTAAATAATGTGAGATACTAATGACAATACACACCAGACAAATATAAAAAAAAAAAGAAAACAGTGAGCCACAACAATAGTAGTGAAACTAATAAATATTAATAAAAAGCAAATGAATATCAAATCCAAAATGCATAACATTAAATTATAAAAAATAATCTGTGCGGTTCATAAAAAAAATCGCAGAGAATGGGAAAATGCTATGCACATAAAAAAAAATCCTCATGAGAGGTCAACACTCTACAACATCAATGAATCAGTCCTTCATGTAACCCCATCCGATTCTTATACGGGTGACTTCAAATATATGCGGTAGTATGGAAATGTGATACTTGACATCCACATTCCACCAAAAGCAAACTTCTAAGAAGATAGCAGGTGCTCTTATCATAGAACAATAATGGGTACTCTTACCCTAAGGTGTGGACCCACACACCGTAATGGTGGGTCAATCGTGCATCAAAGTGAATCCACCGAAAATGTTCCTCTAAAAGTAACAATCGAACTCCCAGCTCTCGATCAAGATATCCAATGCAGGTTGTCTGTGTCTCGAACTCCCCGAAAGTGCAATCATGAAGGTAGGTATAATGAGAAAAAATAGAAAAGAATGCCTCTACATAGAGTAGATCACTCCAGTACAAAAATGTATTTAAAAATGTTAATTATAAAAAATATAATTCATGAAGGTACAAGCCATCAAGGGAAATTATGCATAGGCAGAATAATCGATAAAAAGCGTGGTTTATCTGGCCGACAGGCTATGTACCCGACATGTTTCGCACCATTGTGCATCAACTGGGGCATAAACCACCTTAGGGTAAGAGTACCCATTATTGGCCACGTGTCTTGTTAAACTCCCTTCCGCAAAAAAGTTTTATCCCTATTGTGGGGTCACCAGTATGGTATTTATAAATTGAAATCCTATCCCCTCTCAAGCGTCTCCTTTCCAGAGAGAATAAGTTCAGTGCTTGCAACCTTTCCTCGTAACTAATATCCTCCAGACCCTTTATTAGCTTTGTTGCCCTTCTTTATACTCGCTCCATTTCCAGTACATCCTTCCTAAAGACTGGTGCCCAGAACTGGACAGCATACTGCAGGTGGGGCCGGACCAGAGTCTTGTAGAGGGGGAGAATTATCGATTTATCTCTGGAGTTGATCCCCATTTTAATGCCAATATTCTGTTTGCTTTGTTAGCAGCAGCTTGGCATTGCATGCCATTGCTGAGCCTATCGTCTACTAGGACCCCCAGGTCCTTTTCCATCTAGACTTCAAACGGTTAATTTGACAGGCAGTGCCGCCTGTCAGAACAATATACCAAGTTAAATTTGCTGTGCCATTTGTACAAACACCTCCAGCCTGTGGATGAGAAAAAATACAGGCATTCAAGAGGCAGGAGTATAACCTACCGAACAACTGGAATCAGCTGCTTTGGCACCTTATGAAAATCCATCTAGCGCTTTTCAGAGAGCCTTTACATGTATACTAAATCTGATCCTACTGTATATATGATGACTTCTGTAAACCTGTATCAGTGTACTTTTGATTTATTAATTAAAATTAAATGTGGAGAAAAATGTTAAAGGATAGGTCACCTTCAGAACATGCTGCATGTTACACCTGTAAATGTGACAGTGGGGGGAGGGGGGTTCCCTCACCCATACAGCTGATTTCACATTTAAAATCGGCGTGGCTGTGCAGGGTTCTGCTCACACAGCAGCGTCATCCATTCACAGGGATCTGTGAGTGAAGAAACTACAAGTGCTGTCTACTACTGTGGCAGACGGCTTGTAGTTCTTAATAGAAAGTACACATCCACTCGCCCTCCATCTTTCTGCCTAAAAGCTGTAAAGAGGTACGGGCAGGAAGCTGGAGGGAGAGCATTCAGGAGCCTGACTTTGCATTCTGCTTCTTTTTCTGCAAAAATATGTGCATTTATCTTTTTCATAAAAGGTGAATTTATCCTTTAATAAAGGCACGGGAAAAAAAAAAAAGATTCACATACCATCTATACAGGTATTACCTACTTTCAGTTACCAGAATACTAGACATGGTTGTATCATTACTAAAACTTAGGATTCACACTGCCCCTGTGCGCTTTTGCTAAAGCACAGCTAGCCTGGATTTTTTTTTGTTTTTTTTGTTTGGATTAGCTGCACTTTTCCATAGCCTTCTATGAGGTCCTGCAGTTTTGGTGCGGTTTCAGAAAGAGTAACAAAACTTCTGTGTGCTGCATCTTTGTGGTGCTTTCTAAAACTGCAGGCCGTTTATGGGAAAGAACAGCTAACCCGCACGAAACCTGTGACTTAGCTGCGCTTTGCCTAAAGTGCAGAGGCACCGCTCTGGGGCAGTGTGAAGCTGCCCTTAGGCTTCTTCAATCAATATTAAGAAATTTAGTAGCCAGAAAAAGTGCTAGAATAGAGCCAGTACTGATAAAAGTCGGTCAAAGTGGGGACTTCCAGGAGGCGCTAAATGGTGTGTTTTTTTTTTTTTTTTTTTTTTTTTTTTCTCACTCTGTTTTGTTTTATCATTTAAAACCAGTGCCACTATCCCAGAAGCTCCCCGACAATATGCAGCCCAGGTACTTAGAAGATGAGGGCCTATATGTTGGTGTAAGGCCAGAAGTCTCCCGGACCAATCAGAACATTCTGGAGAACAGGATACTGCAGCAAGATGCGGTAAGATCATTTAGCCCTGTTCACATTGATGCTACTTTGAAATGATGCTACTTCAAAATCTGTGTCGCACCGATTAGAACAGTGTCATTGCCTCCAATAGGCTACGACTTGTCATGCAAATTTGATCTCTCAAATCGCTCTAATGTGAACCAAGGCTTAACAAGACTATTTGTTCATAAAATATATGGTTTACTTACTGTTCCCTTTTACCATCTATTCAGTGAGTTTACCATTTCAGTTTAACTGGTTTTAACAGGGTGGTTACAGGCTTGGTATCCTCCCCTTCTGTTCATTTTCTCCTGTATCAGAAATGAGTCCTCATCTCGGCACACGCTGGGGGCAATTCAAAAAAGCATTTGTGATATATTTCTGGTGGTGTGTGTGTGTAGTCAGAAGTCAAATGCATGAAAACCCTGCAATATTTTCATTGTTAGTACAAACTCATATGACTGATTCATGTGGTGCTTTTTTCTTGCCTGGCATTATTGTTGTGACAAATTCACACAGAGAAATACTGCCATATCGGTGATAAAGAACATGGGGGGCAAATAAGGTCTTGTTGATTGAGTGGCATGTGTAATTATTGAGTTGCATCTTTGAGAAAATTCAGTGACACAATGTTTGCGTTCTTCTTGAACAGATGCCCTTTTGGCGTCACTCAAAGTAGAGAAAGCTAATTCCCGTGTCCCAGAACATGGGGTGCAGGCTTGTCCAATTGGCAATCCAGGGGGTTAGTAAATGTAAATAAGAAAGGATGGCCGCTACTCCCGACCAGCCCAGATGAATAAACGATAAAGAGCGGCCTCAGATGACATTTTACCCTGCCCACTGGGGTGAAATGCATCAGTGTGTGTGGTTTGATGGAGACATGTCATCTGAATCCGCTCTTTATCGTATATTCTCCTGGGCTGGTCAGGAGTAGCGGTGATCCTTTCTTATTTACCTCTTGAGCTGATATTCGATTTGTTTACAGTACCCTCCCAACTTTTCCGAACCGCTTCTCTGCCTGTAAAACTTCACCACTTCACAGGAGATATGATTGCAACAGAGTTGTATACACCTTACAGACACATTTTTCAGCAGTTTTTAAACTACTGCGAAACACATTTTGAAGAGTCATCGGAATTCATATTATTCATGCAAATGGCGTGATGTTACAAATTCACGTATACAATAGAAATGTACTTGAAATTGTTGCAATCATCACCATTTTACACTGTTCAGCATAGTTTCAACAAAATAGAATTGGTCTTGTTTAGCTTAACTTAAAGTGGGGTACCCCCTAAAAAAAAAAAATTAAAAGTCAGCAGCTACAAATACTGCAGCTGCTGGCTTTTAATAATCGGACACTTACCTGCCCCAGGGTCCAGCGATGCGGGGGAACGAAGCCCCCCCCCTCGCTCCCCGCTCCGCTCGTGGCGCCGTCTTGCATACTGTGGGCACCCGGCTGTGGCTTCCAAGCCGGGCACCCACTGCGCATGCGTGAGCGGCGCAGGGCGCCGTGATACGCCGTACAGTCACCTGGGACACATGACAGGTCCCAGGTGAATGTGCGGCGCGAGGGGAAGTGATGTCACCAGCCCGGGCAATGAGGAAGGCAGATTACGAGGGACCCCCTAGCAACCGGTATTTAGAGGTGAGTAAAAATTTTTTTTTTTTGCCAATTATTATTTTTTTATTTTTTTTACAAATTTTAAGCTTTAATTTTTTGGTGGCAACACCACTTTAAATTTGGATTTGTCGCAGACATAGGGCCACTATAGTAAATTCTCATAAATAAGAACGTAATGAATTTGACATGCGTGTTGTACCGGTCTATGAAACTGTTGCAAATGTAGCATGAATTTGGCACATCACATTCAACTGCAGCAGTACCACCAGAAAAGTGGTGCAACTACTTTATTGAGTTGTGGCCAGTATCTACAAAACTTAGTGAATTCCAGGGACTATTTATATGATCTGAACAAGCAAAATAATTTCCACTCATTTACACAACAAACCTTTGTCATCGCTGCAATATCACCTGCCCACTCTTTCAAAAGCCCACTTATTTTTGGGAGATCATTTGCTGGAAAGTGTGTGGAACTTACCAAGGCAACTATTTGTACTGACTAGAGCAGTATTTTTAACATGGAGGAACCATTGAAATAACTTTCGGTTCTCAGGGAACCCCTGACAAAAAGAGCCTCTCCCATTGGTATCCAATGGGAACAAAGCCTCTCCCATTGGTGGCCAGTGGGGGAAAAAAGCCTCTCTCATTGGTGGCCAGTGAGAAAAAAGCCTCTCTCATTGGTGGCCAGTGAGAAAAAAGCCTCTCTCATTGGTGGCCAGTGGGAAAAAAAAGCCTCTCTCATTGGTGGCCAGTGGGAAAAAAAAGCCTCTCTCATTGGTGGCCAATGGGGAAAAAAAAGCATCTCTCATTGGTGGCCAGTGGGAAAAAAAAGCATCTCTCATTGGTGACCAGTGGGGAAAAAAGCCTCTCTCATTGGTGGCCAGTGGGGAAAAAAGCCTCTCTCATTGGTGGCCAGTGGGAAAAAAGCCTCTCTCATTGGTGGCCAGTGGGAAAAAAGCCTCTCTCATTGGCGGCCAACGGGTAAAAAAAGCCTCTCTCAATTGTGGCCGGTGGTGGAAGAAAACCTCTCTCAATGGCGGCCAGTGGGGGGAAAAAAGTCTCTCATTGGTGGCCAGTGGGTAGAAAAGCATCTCCCATTGGGAAGCAGTTGCACCTCTCTGAATTTACCATTAGATATTTCTATGCTTATTCAGAAATGTTTTAGGCCCAAATCCGATTTTCTCTGGGCTGTTGTGATGCGTCAGTGCATGCATACTAATGCGCATTTGGTCAGGGCACTGTGCTGTGCGTTAAGGCAGCTAATTTATTATGAATGGAAGGTCATTTAATGATAATATGCAAAAATCAGACATGACCCTTTTAATATGCACACCATGGAACCGAGTGTGTGTACAATGTGCTGCATTGCAGTCTACTATAATAGTACATTCTGAATCATAGTCGGTGTAACACACCAAAAATTTTAACATGCCTTGAAGTTCATTATTGCACAAATTACCACAACATGCAGACACAGAGGGGATTTTTAAAGTCAGGCCAGTCTAGTCCACTTGAAATATCACCTGACACTCACATGTACAAGCTCTAAATCTAGCAAATTATTGACTCATGAATGTGGACTTTGTGTCTGGAACACACAGAAGATGGATGTTGTTAGTACAAGGCTTAATGTCTTTCAGGACTTCAAAAAAACATCATTAAAACTGCTACCAACAATGAAAAGCAGACTCTAGTGTATTGTTCTTCAGTTAATATATGTATTCCTAAATTTAGCATTTTTCCTGGGAACAGACCAAATCCAGCCAATGATTTTAAATGTATTTATTATTTTTAAATTTTATAAGGAAGAGCTGGTACTTCTGTCTGATATTTATTGCTGTCTGTGACCCCACTGAGATTTTCGCACCCTTTTTTATTATTATTATTATTATACAGGGTTTATATAGCGCCAACATTTTTAGCACTTTACAACTTGAGGGTAGACAGTACAAATACAATATACTTTAATACAGTAGGAATCAGAAGGCCCTGCTCGTTAGAGCTTACAATCTAAGAGGGGGGATGTGCTGATGGAGAAAATAAGTGTACAGTTAGGTGGGGGCCAGATAGGCCTCTCGGAAAAGATACGTTTTCAGGGATCGTCTGAAAGTGGACAAAGTAGGAGAAAGTCCGACAGATTTGGATAGAGCATACCAGAAGATGGGAGAGGCTCTGCAGAAGTCCTGTAGGCGAGCATGGGATGAGATGACAAGGAAGCTAGAGAGCAGGAGGTCTTGGGAGGAGTGAAGAGGATGATTTGGTTGGTATTTTGAGACCAGGTTAGTGATGTACCTGGGGGCCAGGTTGTGAATGGCTTTGTAAGTTATTAGTATCTTGAATTTTTGTTGGTTGAGCGGTAGCCAGTGGAGGGTTTGGTAGAGGGGTGCAGCAGGCGCCGAGCGGTTTGTAAGGTGGATGAACCTGGCAGCAGCGTTCATGGTGAACTGACAGGGGATAGCCTATTTAGAGGTCGAAAGGTTCGTTCGGAGTCCACCTAGGACCTTGGCATTGGCGGACGGGTTGATAGTTGAACCGTTTGTGTGCCATCAGCATAGAGATATTGAAAGCCATGGGAGACAATCAACTGACCCAGGGAGGTGGTGTAGATTGAGAAAAGGAGAGGTCCAAGAACAGAACCTTGGGGGACACTGACAGAAAATGGAAGAGGAGAGGAGGAAGTAGAGTTGTAAGTGACACTGAAGGAGCAGTGGGATAGGTAGGATGAGAACCAGAGAACAGTGCAGTCATGTAGACCAAAGGAGTGGGGTTTTTTTTTTTTTAAGGGGGTGGTCCACTGTGTCAAAGGCAGCAGAGAGGTCCAGGAGAAGTAGTACAGAATAATGTCCGTTGGTTTTAGCTGTTAGTAGGTCATTTGTGAGTTTAAGGAGAGCATTTTCTGTGGAGTGTTGAGAGCGAAATCTGAACTAAAGGGGATCAAGAAGTTTTATTACCCCTGTGTCATCAGGAAAATAAATAAGGGAAACGGGAGTCACCATGACCAGAAGATGCAAAAAACAATGTAAACTTTACTGAAAAGGTGTTTTTGCTGTAGTTTCCAGCGGACAGATTTCCCATCAGTTCCAGCCTCTCTAACCCCCTATCAGCAGGACCGGACTTGGGGGCAAATCGAGCTCAGCAGGGACATCAATAAAAATGACAGCGATTCTAACCTTTCACAACCCTACCAAGGAACCCCAGTTTGTGCATAATTCTGCCCATAGGACTTTATTGACAACACAGTCAGTGTTGATGGGGGAATCCCTCCTTCAGCACTACTGTGTTTTGCTGTCAGGGAGCCTTCCCCACCAACCAAATAAAATGATCACTGCTGCTATAGCCACTGGTAGCGAATGTGGCGAAAAAAACGCATATCCTGGTTGTACTGAAGTCCATCGATGGATCAACTTCACTACAACCAGGTTGCTCATAAATGGATGGAATTGTGTCCAGTTCCTACTGAACCTGCTGAATTTCGATCCATCTATGGCCAGCTTTAATAGAAATCTTAGACATAGCAGATTAACAATTACAACAGTTTGCTGCAAGCAGTACATATTGCTATGCTATAAGGTGGTTTTAAAACGGTACAAACAACACATGGAAGACAGTGAGGGATGGGGGGGTTATAAAGTTTCATTCTGTATAATTCCATTTCCTATATAGTATATGAATCGCACAGCTGCATATAATACAGTACAATCTGCAATGCCTTGTTTAAATTATAGGCATACGTTTGTAAATCGTGCAGTAGTTGGCACCACTTTTTGTAAATCTCATTCATTGTTACCTGCTGCAGTTCAAATGACTGCTTTACATGCAATACTAAATATTCGTCTTTGATTTAGTTATTGTACTTATCCCTCTTCATCCGTACTTGTATTTATTTTGTTGTTGGCTGACTGTATTAATAGGGTCTGTGTATTCTGGACATTAAGAACTACCTGAGAATGACTCTGGCTTGTCACCTTTTGTACTCATTGAATTTGTGTTGTACATTTGTACATAGGGAAAGAAATGGTTTGGTGATGATGGAAACATTTTAGCCTTGCCTAATCCTGTAAAAACTTCAACTACAAGACCACCTATATTTACTCTGCATGAAGGCTTAGACCCAGCACTGGAGACCCTTTATTTAAAGGTATGTATACATAGTACTGGTTTATGGTAGCCAATCACACATCTGTTTACATGATAATGATAAACTGCTTAAAGCTGAATTCTAACTGGTAAGCTTGAACTACTGCTCATAATAGAATTTCATTATTAAATAAAGCCTGTCTGTTTTAATAAAATGATACAGTAAACTGTTAATTTCTTAGGCTGGCCATAGATTTTTTACTTTTTTATTCCGAGTTTAGTCATCGGGCTGTATGAAAGAAATAAAAATCCATTCATATGAGGTGGATAAATGAATCCTCCCTGCTTAGGCATTTTACTCTGAAAGCAGGGGCTCTACGCCATCTTCTGTCTGTTTATATCTGTTTTTCTCTTATTTTGGTAGTTGTATGCCACGATATGATTTTTTGCAGTGAACGCGTACCACCTATACCCTCCCATTTTCTGCCTTTCTGCTTTCTACCCCAGAGCAGCGCAAATCCCTACTGGGCATGTTCACCCCTGTTCCCAGCTGGTCTTTACATCCCAGGACCCCTTATCTGCAATGTATCTATACACAAGATACCAGTCCATTTACTTGCAAATCCCCCTCACAGACGCCACGGGGGACCCTCTAGTGACGTCCTGGGTATGCTAGATACTGATATTCTCCTGACAAAGCGGCCATAGTCCGCGAAACTAGTTGAGACTCTGTCCATGATCAACTATCCCATTGTGATCTTCCCCTATCGGGACCATTTATCTTGGTAATACTCCTGGATTGTTGCCATGCTTTTAATCTGTCCTTGGTTATTTGCTTCATACTAAATATGTATTAATAAACTTTTTATATAATTTTCTATACAATTGTTCATATGTATGTTGAGTTCACTTGTACCGCAATAGTCTAATCGCCCTTGTCCTTTAAGGTAGCTTAGGTTGGGGACTAAGCTTCCACTTTTATATATCTCACTAATGTGATGGGGGACTCCTTTTTGAAGGGAAGAAAATTGCTTATTGAATTCACTTTAATTGATGACATTACATTTTAGGTTAGGTTATGTATGTTTTTGTTTAGATCAACCCAACTTGAGTTTCTTTTTTCACAGGCTATTCCATCTAAGAAATCCAGCCAATACATGGTGGGAACTGGGGGACTACTGGGAGAGTTTCAGCTGGACATAGATATTTCCGGAATTGTGTTCACCCATCATCCCCTTTTCAGTCGGGAGCATGTCCTAGCCAACAAGCTGAGCCAGCTATATGATCAGTATCTGGGGAGGAAGCAGAAGAACCTGGCCAAGCTCCTGACAGACAAGGTATGTGTTTTATCTGTACACTCATCAGCTGTGCGGGGTATTTTACTGTCATACACAGGAAATGTCATGTACACTGTAACAGTCTTGGCTATTATTTATAGCCAGTATCACATAGCATATGTAATCTAACCTCAAACATTCTCCAGATGAATTCATGAGCCAATACTGATATGTTAAATTGCAGACATAATAATTGTTTATTTTTATTGTTCTTTTGAATTCTCTTGCCATGTGTTTTTTTTTTTTTAAGCCACCCGTATACACAGATTGTTGCATTTTACAAATTGTACATCATTATTTTTATTTATTTTTCTCAAATATAGTTATATTGAGGATTTGCAAATCTTGCCTTGCAGCACTGGGGTCCTGACTTTGATTCTCACTTGGAACACTAACTGCAAAAAGTTTTAGCATGGCTCAAGGATTGCCACCACTCTGAAATGTGATCCAAGCCTGGATCAGAGGTTTTTGGCAGACGATGATAAGGTGATATGTCACCTCCTCCTTTTCTGTTTTAACCACCAAAATGCCCAACTACCAGGCAGCAACCCAATGCTTTGCACACTGTTGTGGGGGCGATTGAGCAGCTGTAAAAAGGTGGCTTAGCCGCAAGGCCCCCCCTCAACCGCAAGTGTAAACAAGCCTTTACTGTTGGGGTCCTTATTTAATTTTCCATCATCCAGGCTTATTTAAAAAGCAGCTGCATGGCCATACCGATTAGGGTTGCCACCTTTTCTTCAAGCTAAACCCGAACACTTTAACAGCGCACAGCAAATTTTTTACCTCTCCTTAGAGACCCCCCATTAGAACAGAGTGCCCTTATATCAGTGCCCTATTAGATTAAAGACCCCCATTATATAAGAGTCCCTTTATATCAGTGCCCCCTAAAGACTTCCATCAGTTCAGGAATCCCCCATTCACATTAAAGTCCCCTTTAGATCAGGAGTCCCCCTTCATCAGGTTTCGGGAGTCTGGAGTCCCCCTTTACACCAGGAGTCTCCCTTTACATTAGGAGCACTGTACTGAGCATCAATGGTCCTCCTATGAGATCAGAGTCCCCCCTTCACATCAGAGTCCTCCCTCACAACAGCAGGGGCCCGTTATATCAGTAACTCCACATATCAAGGGCCCCTTTACATTAGGAGCCCTCCTTAAATCAAGAGACCCTCTTTCAAATCTCAATTTACATTAGTAGTCTTCTTTACATCATTACCCCGGTGTGAAAGTAGGGGGGCAGAGTGTGACAGGGGGGCATATAGTGACAGGAGGGGGGATGCAGAGTGTGACAGGAGGGGGGATGCAGAGTGTGACAGGAGGGGGGATGCAGAGTGTGACAGGAGGGGGGATGCAGAGTGTGACAGGAGGGGGGATGCAGAGTGTGACAGGAGGGGGGATGCAGAGTGTGACAGGAGGGAGTGCAGTCTGACAAGAGGGGATGCGGTGTGACAGGAGGGGATGCGGTGTGACAGGAGGGGGTGCAGAGTGTGACAGGAGGGGGTGCAGAGTGTGACAGGAGGGGGTGCAGTGTGTGACAGGAGGGGGTGCGGCATGACAGGAGGGGGTGCGGCATGACAGGAGGGGGTGCGGCATGACAGGAGGGGGTGCGGCATGACAGGAGGGGGTGCGGCGTGACAGGAGGGGCCCGTGCAAATACAGAGGAGGGGTGAAAATACAGAGGAGGGGTGAAAATACAGAGGAGGGTGGCAATTACAGAGGAGGGTGGCAATTACAGAGGAGGGTGGCAATTACAGAGGAGGGTGGCAATTACAGAGGAGGGTGGCAATTACAGAGGAGGGTGGCAATTACAGAGAAGGGAGGGAAATTACAGAGAGGGGGGGCAATTGCAGAGGAGGGGGGTGCAAATACACAGGAGGGGGTGGCAAACACAGAAGGGTCAAAACATAAGGGAGAGAGAGGCGACAGGCAGCTGCTGGTGCAGAAGTTTTTAATAAAATAAATGCTTAAAAGCAATCCACTCACTCTCCATGTCAGAGCTGTATATGTCAGTCTGTGAAGTTGGCTGTCCCATTCTCCCCTCCGATCCACGCTGCTCTTATCACTGAATCGGGAAACTCATG
The DNA here is from genome assembly GCF_037356315.1 of Lithobates pipiens. Taxonomy (NCBI): domain Eukaryota; kingdom Metazoa; phylum Chordata; class Amphibia; order Anura; family Ranidae; genus Lithobates; species Lithobates pipiens. The sequence goes on along the minus strand of NW_027507718.1, from coordinate 450,215,275 downwards.
TGAACTCATGTGAACTGTCAGCCTCTGATGATGGAGGCGTGGTTAAGCCTCTGGAATGCTCTGATTGGTCGCAGCATCCCAGGCTGACAGCTCACTGCAGTCTCCCCACAGCTCTGTATCCTTGGCTTCCTCCAGCGATTCAGTGATAAGAGCAGCGTGGATCGGAGGGGAGAATGTGACAGCCAACTTCACAGACTGACATATACAGCTCTGACATGGAGAGTGAGTGGATTGCTTTTAAGCATTTATTTTATTAAAACCTTCCGCACCAGCAGCTGTCTGTCGCCTCTCTCTCTCATATGTTTTGATTGCTCTGCAATTGCTCCCCCCGCCTGCCGCTCCGATGCCCCTGCTGTCCAGCTCCCCCTGTGTGCTGGGGCTCGTAAAAGGAGGCCCCATGGTACCCCTGTCAGCTGGAAATGGTGTCCGGGTGTGAGGCAGAGGGAAACCCGGGCACAGCCTCCTAAACCCGTACTGTCCGGGTCAAAACCTGACAGGTGGCAACCCTAATACCGATGCTGTAAAAAAACATAGTTAAAAAAACACACGTGCTTTACAGCACGTGTTAACAAACAACATATAACATATAGACAACGTCCGGACGCGTGCCATAGTCGGATCCTACTGGCGTCCGGACGTTGTCTATATGTTATATGTTGTTTGTTAACACAAGTTGTTTTTGTGTACACATGTCCGCCCCCCCCCCCCCCCCAGGTCAGTGCATGCCATGATTGGAGAGAGTCTTCCAATCATGGATATACATTTTTTATAGGTATCTTATAAGGTTGTCCTTTCACGCAATATGCTTTATGTGTCTGAGTGATATATTTATTAAATTTGTACTTGGCAATGCCAGATAGCTAATTTTTTGGTATAAAATAATTTTTTGAACTGGTTATATATTGGTGGTTGGTGTCCCTCGGTGATCCTCACTTTTCTTAGGGGTTACCTATGTAGAGGCTAGTAGCCAATAGCTTTGGTCTCGTAATTTGATCTGAGCATGTGTGGCACTTTGTCGGTTGGAATTCTCTACAAATGATCGGAAAAAGTCAGATCACATTTTTTTTTGTCGGAAAATTTCAGATCCTGCTCTCAATTTGTTTCCGTCGGAATTTCTGACTTAAAAAGTTCGATAGAGCCCACACACAATCGGATTTTCCGACCATATAATCCGATCGGACCTTTTCTGTCTGAATTTCCAACCGTGTGTACAGGGCACAAGAATGGCCCAGTCAAAGTCCAGACCTAAATCTAATTGAGAATCTATGGCAAGACGTGAAAATTGCTATTCACAGATGCTATCTATCCGATCTGTCAGAGCTTAAGCTATTTTGCAAAGAAGAATGGGCTTAAATGTCACTCACTAGATGTGCAAAGCTGGTAGAGACATCCCCAAAAAGATTTGCAGCTTTAATTGCAGCAAAATGTGGCTCTACAAAGTATTGGCTCAGGGGGGCTGAATACAAATGCACACCACACTTTTCAAATCTTTATTTGTAAAACAATTTGAAAACCATTTATCATTTTCCTTCCACTTCACAATTATGTGCCACTTTGTGTTGGTCTATTACATAAAATACTAATAAAATACATTTTACGTTTTTGGTTGTAACGTGACAAAATGTGGAAAATTTCAAGGGGTGTGAATACTTTTTCAAGGCACTGTATATTTTAAGCCAAACTCCAACCAAAACTTTCCCTAGTGTGGGGAAGAGTTTGAACCTCCTGTGAGTTTATTGGATTTGTCCTTCCTTTCTATTGACGGCTGTCAAAATATTTTTTTTTAGCAGGGTGAAGATGGATTAAGCTGGACAAGTGCATATATATATATATATATATATATATAATTTATATTATATTCTATAATTTTTTTTTTTTTTTCAAACAACCAGGCCAAGCGATTTCCTCAATCCACGCTATACAGCATGGATCGACCAATCTTCTCTTTCACGTATTGTATTTTAAAAGCTGGATCTCGTGGCTGTCTGATTACCCAAATGGAGAAAGCATCTGATTGGATTCAGGTGCTGTTTGGCCGACAGTTTTTCACCTGGCTCCTATGATAAAAGCCAGCTCGACTTTTGCCAGGACAATTTTTGCCGACAGGGGCACCAACTGCCTGAATTTAGGCCATGTATGGCAGCCTTAGCCTTTAGAACCCCCGTCTGGGTTTTATTGGATCTCCAGTCTAGGTGACTAGTGTGAGACAAAACAAAAAGTGAATCAAAATCTATGGCAACCCAGACAGCATTTAAGACTTGACAGAAGTTCTAACCCCTTCCTTCTCTTTACAAAAAAAGTTTGTACTAGAGGTGGAATATTTATTTTGATTGTAATGTGTATTCAGTGATGCCCCAAAGGTTTTATGATATGTGTTTTCTTTTTAAATACAAAAGACCAATATTCTTCAAAGACTGTTGCCTTTGCTCCAGTGTGATAACAAAAGAATTTGATTGAAGTTGACTCTCCGTTCTCAGCGTGGATTATTAGAGAAAGATTTGTACATTATTATTCCATTATCAGACTATGAAATCTTAATAGTTGGCAGCTAATTTGTAATGAGAAACAGACAACCCTGCCTTACTGTTCGTACTTATTTCTTGTCTTTTAGTTGCATGCACTAAGGAATGCTGTACAGGACATTTCCGCAGGAGGAACCCATGGCTCCAGCACTAAAACTGAACAAAGTATTCATGAATATAAGTTGGACATCAGGTATTCCATTTGTAAAAATATTTCAATTAACAGCTTAAGACAGCAAGAAAAATTGGTCTGTGAACTGCTCATGCTATATATTTAATATTCTAATTCACAGCACGGACTCACTATATATATATATATATATATATATATATATATATATATATATATATATAATATATCTCACGACTTAATATTGAAAATCTATTTAATATTCCAACTATGCTAAATTCTGAAAGTCATTGAGTTTACTTAATAAGGGTTTTATATAGTCACTTAAAGTATATTTTTACATTGCTTCTAGGTAGGTCAACAGCCTCTTCTCATATGATTTTGTGCTGGGCAGCCTGTCTCCCATGTTCTATTGTATGTAGGCTTAGGCAGGCCATAGATTGTGCTTCTTATTTATTTATTTTTTGTTCAACTGGAAGATTGAACAAAAAAAATGATTTGATTCACTCTATGTTAATGGGGGAATCCCTCCCACGGAACTATTCAATTCTGAGAGTTCCCACTGTCAGAATACAATGATCAGTGTTGCTGGCTATATCTGACAGCACTGATTAATAGAAAAAAAAAGACAACAGGCTGGTTGTACATAAGTCAATCAAGAGATTGACTTCTGTACAATCAGCCTGCCCATAGTTGGATGGAAATTTAGCTCGTTCAGCAGGTCTATGGCTGGCTTTATAAAGGAAAGAATCAAGTTTGTGTATATCCAAAGGCCATATGTATGCCTTAAAAAAACAAACTGAAATGACACGCACTGGATAGTTCAGATAAGACCAGTTTAATGAATGTAAAATGGTTAAAATACAAAAAACAAAAAGGTGACTTGATCATGACATATCACCAGGTCAAGTCATCACAAGGAGCAGCAGTTGAGACACTCTCACTAGGTAGCCGGGAATTGGGAAGCGCACAAGCCAAGATGATTTGATTCATTCTGTGTTAATGGGGGAATCCATCTGGTTGACATTGGAAGCACTAAACTAAGACATTGGAAGAAAAATTAAATTTCAACCACATCCCAAGCATGTACAGGAGGAGAACCGAAATTGTGAGTGGTAAAGTACTTCCACTCTACTTACATGTTTTATAACTATACCCCTTCTTTAGAGGAAGGAACATGTCCCCAAAACATGTCACGATGGTGGAGGTACTTAACCACATCAATACAGGGCACTTTCGCCCCCTTCCTTCCCAGAGCAATTTTCAGCTTTCATTGCTCTTGCACTTTCAATGACAATTGCACGGTCATGCTACGCTGTGCCCAAATTACATTTTTATCATTTTGTTCTCACAAATAGAGCTTTCTTTTGGTGATATTTATTCACAACTCCGTTTTTTATTTTTTGTGTTATAAGTGATTAAAGAGCGGAAATGTGGAGAAAAAACAATATTTTCTTCTTTCTATTTTAAAAGAAATCCAATAAAATCTAATTTTGTCATAAATTTAAGCCAAAATATACTCTGCTACATGTTTTTGGTAAAAAAAAAAAATCCTGCTAAGTGTATAATAATTGGTTTGTGTGATCACGGATATATGTGTGCAAATGATCATTGGGACAATGCGATTTTACTGTTATATATGTGGGGGACGTGTTTTGGAGACATTGTATGGGGACGTGTGTTTTACATGTGTGGGGACCCGATACTGGTGATCAGTGAGTAAAAAGCTGTAAAAAAAAACAGCTCATACTCACTGATCAACAGCCGGCTGCAGAGATCTGCTCGCCTCTCCTCACCAACAACTTACATGTGAGGAGAGGAGAGCCGATCGCCTAGCAACCGGCTCTCTGTTTACATCACATGACAGCTGTGATTGGACACGGCCGTCATGTAATCAGGAGGGCCAATCACAGAGTCCTCCTGCCGATCTGAGATGCGCCGTGTCCGGGTCACGCGAGTGCATCGGGATCACGCCTCTGCGTGGGAGCGAGCGCAATCCCCCTTCTTTTGGGGGACGTTCCTGAAAGTCTACTCAGAAGGAGAGAGCGCCCGCCTGGCTGTACATATGCAGTGGCCGGGTGGCAAGAGGAACTGCAGTCTTTGCTATTCTGAAGCTTCCCTCCAACCACTTTGCATATTATTTTATATATACTGTGATTCTGTGTATGCCAAATATGCTGCTGAAATTTCCATCTACTGAGTCTGGCTGCATCCATTTTAACTGTGGGCAGCTGAAGCTGCTGTCTGTTCACTTCCTGGTTTTACACAGAGGCACACCTCCTAGCTCCGCAGCTCTCATTGGCCCTCTTATGACTCTCCCCCCCCCCCCACCTTGCAGCAAATTCTCACAAAAGTGAGAGAGCTGTACATGTCATAAGCCTAGGCTAATGACCAGACAAACAGGCAGTGGGCTGTAGAAAGTATTTACTGGCAGAAAGAAAATGTTTTACTATCCAAAGTTCAAACAACAAGGGCAGAAGTTTAGATGGAAAGATTAAAAAATTACTGAAGTTTCGCTTTAACTGTTTGTGGTGTAATTCTGGATGGTAAAGTATGTAAATATTAATATAACTGGGAAAAATTTCTGGGTAGAATGATTCCCATCTATAAAGCATCAGAAGTATCATATCCATGAAATTCTAAGATTTTTTTTTTTTCCATTTCTCCTGTATTAAACCTGTTTTTATTTATAAGACATGCTGGCCATACACAATACGAAAAATCTTTTCGGTTTTTGGACAGTTATTGGGCACAAAATCGATAATCGTTGGGACGTTTTTGAGCCGAAAAACTAAGCTTGGAAATTTTCTAATGAACGATAAATTGAAAGATTAATGTGTTTCCTATCCGAACTGTCTGCACTAAGTAAATGTAAAAAAAAATTTGTATAGTGTATGGCCAGCATTACACAACATATGTTCTAGATTACATCCCTAAATGAGAGATAGTAAAGCACAAACTGCTTAATAAAAAAAATAATATGGTTTACATAAATTGCTTATTATTCCACAATCCTGGGTCTGTTTTAAACACTGAGTGTATTTTTTTAATTTATTTTTTAGATAGTAAACTTGGTTGTTCAGCGAAGTGTGTCTGGTGTTTTCTATCTGTGTGTTTTATGTTCTATCCCACCCATAATTACTGAGGAATTTCTGGTCATCTGCCCAGGATTGAACCTATGTGCCGACCATAGCTATTCCTATATAGAATATAAAGAGCAGTTGGACATGCAACCAGGACCCAGCTGTCCTTGTGGCAACAAACCTTCTACTTCCAGTTAACTTGTCCAATTGATTGTTGCCCCCAAAGACTTTCAGCCAGTTGCCTTCTGCCTGCCAGTCAGCATAGACAACATCCCGGTCTGACAACAATCTGTTGTCTGTTTGTCTTGTATCTATCACTGAACTACTCAACCCCATTTATCAAAGTGAATTTCATAATAATTGCCCTATAACAGCAGCAACCAATTACAATAAGTCTGTGAACGTTCTAAATTTTTCTGGGTCATGGTATATCTAGTTATAATTAATCACATTGGGCTTTTTCTGTAATTCGCTTTTTGAGTTCTGTTGAATGTCAGGAACATACCCCAATATTTATAGCCTCATGAGTAACCCAGTCACCTTTAGCTAACCACCATGGAATGTGTCATGGCAGATGTTGATTGTCCAGGAACATGAGGGGTGTGAAGGCTTGTGAAGCCACCCAGTTCAAATTTTAGATTTCAGCCATCATGGTGCCATGGAATCTGGGACCTTCTAAACTTTTGTAGCTAAAGATGTTAAGTAAGGATGAGCTCCGGCGTGTTCGCATACTCCACGTGCAGAGCCCGCCAAGAAGTCGGCGCAGTGCTAATCACAGGCAGTGAGACGTTTCCCGATCTCTGCAGCCGTCCATCGGGGCAATGTCTCACTGCCTGTGATTAGCGCCGACTTCCTGGCAGGCTCTGCATGTGGAGTATGCAAACACGCCTGAGCTCATCCTTAATGTTAAGCTGGTCAAACATGATTCATTTTTGTTTCGTTCAAAAAAAAAGATCTGATTCCCCTCCCCCATCCACACATTCGATGTGGATGGGGGAAGTCACTTCCACTGAGCTATTGTGTATTGACAGCGGGGAGCCTTTCCACACTGTTGCTGGCCACAGCCGCCAGCACTGATCGTTTGGGAAAAACCTGATTGGTAGATCGACTTGTGTAGAACCAGCCTGCCCAGTGCCCACACATGAATTGAAATTCTGCCAGTCCCTGCTGAACCAGACATGTTTTGATCCCTGTATGGCCACCTTTTTATTATCAGATCCCCAGGGTAGAGATCTTAAAATTAAAATATATAAATATAAATATATATGGATAAAAGGTGGCGTCATCATCCCCCAGCCCTGTTTAAGGATGGTGGTTTCAGTTTGATATAATGTAGATGACGTAGCTATTTAACCACTGACAATTGCGTGGTCGTGCGACATGGCTCCCAAACAATTTTTTTTTCCCACAAATAGCTTTCTTTTGGTGGTATTTGATCACCTCTGCGTTATTTTTTGCGCTATAAACAAAAATAGAGCGACAATTTTGAAAAAAAATTCAATATTTTTTACTTTTTGCTATAATAAATATCCCCCAAAAATATATAAAAAAACATTTTTTTCCCTCAGTTTAGGCCGATACGCATTCTTCTACATATTTTTGGTAAAAAAAATACACAGCGATTATTGATTGGTTTGCGCAAAAGTTATAGCGTTTACAAAATAGGGGATAGTTTTATAGCATATTTATAATTTTATTTTATTTTTTTTACTAGTAATGGCGGCGATCAGCGATTTTATTTTTTTTTTATTTTTTTTTTTTATTTTTTTTATTTTTTTTTTTATTGTGACTGCGACATTATGGCGGGCACATCGGACATTTTTCTACACATTTTTGGGACCATTGTCATTTATACAGCAATCAGTGCTATTTGAATGCACTGATTCCTGTGTAAATGACACTGGCAGTGAAGGAGTTAACCACTAGGGGGCGAGGAGGGGTTATGTATGATGTTATGTGTTTTTTTTTTTTTTTTTCAGGGGGTGTGGCTTCGCATGTGACGTCACTGATTGTCTTTCCCTATAATAGGGAACAGGCGATCGGTGACAGCCACACTAGGAAGCTCATTCTTCAGCTCTGTGACCCGATTTGCGTGACACCAGCGGCGATCGGGTCCGCTGGTCCCACAGTCACGGAGCTCAGGACCGGGTCGGGAGCGCGCCGCCGGCGGCACTCTTCCAGCCCACAGCTGGGGCACTTAAAGAGCAATGTACCGGTACGTGCTTGTGCCATTCTGCCAACGGATATGTGGAGGAGGCGGTCCTTAAGCAGTTAAGAGGTTCTGTCATGTTTTTTTTTTCTATTTACAGGGAATGTTTACAAGTTCCTTGTAATAGGAATAAAAGTGAAAAAATTTTTTTTTTAAAGAACCTAGACCTCCTCTGTAACTCAAAACATGCAACCTGTAGAATTTTTTAAACATCGCCTATGGAGTTTTTTAAGGGTAAAAGTTTGTCGCCATTCCACGACAATTTTGAAGAGTGACATGTTGGGTATCAATTTACTCGCCGAGTAATGGGGCTCTCCAGTGGGTGCTGTCACCCCTGCTGGTGCTTTCATCTACACTGGTCTTCCATCCAGGTTTGCTCTATCTGGCCATTTGAAGGGCTGGGACATGATGACATCACTCGTTGCACAGAGCTTTCTGCATTGATGCCCAGAATGCAGAGCTACAGCGCATGCGCCAACCACGTCGGTGGCTGCAGCTGTTGGAAATATCTTCTAAATGGCGCAAGTTTAGTAAATATTCACTGTACCTACTGGTAAGCCTTTTCATAAGCCTTCCTGTAGGTACACGTTAGGGTAAGACTTCACTACCACTTTAATGTGATTAACTACTGCTAACTATCCAATTACAATAAAATTTTTGTTATTCATCTTTTTATTTCCAATGCAGTTGAGCAACACAAAAAACATTCTTAATAAAAATTTGATAAATAAGGACCATTGCGTGTTTTTTGTAATGCCTCAGTGGGCAGCGCATTGAATTTATATAGCATAAATATACCTTACTTTAGGTAAGCAATTTTTGGATTAAAGTGCATATCTTTTTATTTTTTGCACTTTTGAATATAAAAGACGCACTCATGAGAAATGCAAAGTTTAACAATCATCAAAGGAACAGGAGGTGAGGGTAAAGCCTAGGGCAGGCCATACATGATTCATTTTTTTTTTTTTTTTTTTTGTTCAACCAGTAGGTTGAATGGGAAAAAAAATGCACAGATTGCCCCATCCACAGATTCAGTGTGGATGGGGCAGTCCTACCAGCTGACCTATTGTATTAGAATGCATTAAAAACATAGAGCTTCTAAGTCTTATGCTACTCTACTCAAAACTAAACAACTTTTATCTAAACCTACACTTTTTTAGGCTATTAATACTATAAATATTTTGGTTTACTAAAACACAGTCAGGTTCGTTCATTTCATAGTACATTAACCCAAAGCATCTGATGGGAATTTGATTAACTAGAACAAGATGGGTTTTGTAAATGCTGCAATATACCCATATTGGCAATGGTAATGCTTTGTTAAATTGGCCTGTAAAGAGTTTTTTCATGGTGTTAACTTTGTAGTGCCTGTTTAAAGGGTCTATTAAAGCGTTTTTATTTTCCAGTGTATTTGTGGGGCCAGCATATGTTTTACATGCAGCAGTCTCTACAGAAATTGTTCCATGCAGCCCTCTTATAAGAGCCAGGAGAATCCCTCTGTCCCTGCAGAGCCTCTATTCATTGGGATGACCTCATAGAAGAAAGTGTTTTTGAAATAGGCTGAAAATGTGGCATATTGAAAATAAATGGTTTCAATTGTGTGTGGTTTTAAATCACTGCTAGGAAATCAATGTGCTGGGGAGATGGCTATAATTGAAATCATACTATTGGGCCCAAAACAGAGCTCGTCATACAAAACTGCATTCCTATTTTATATCCATTGTTAAATGATTTTTTTTTTTATTCTTCAGACAAATATTATATTGCTAACATTGTTATGAACAGTATTATGCTGTACCAGCCCAGTATCAGCCATTGTTACCACCCCTAT
>NW_027507718.1:450109828-450205300 GCF_037356315.1 Lithobates pipiens | reverse complement strand
ATGGCAATTAGACAACATTTTCCACCATGGCCAACTACTCCCTATGATTGGTCTTCTTGTGTTTGGTGTGCTCTGCCAATGCCCATAGATAGGAGTATAGATAGGAGTATTGTCAATCATCTGAATTGGTCAGCAGCCATCTGGACACGAGTAATGGAGAGAAGGTGCAATATAGGAAAACCAAGCTCTCTTCCATGACACATTTGCAATGGATTTACTAAAGGCAAAAAATGTGCACTTTGCAAATGTGCACTTTGCAAATGCAGTTGCACTTATTTTCCCTGCCACGTTAGAATGTGGTAAAGCTCTGCTGATTTCCCATTATTTAATCATGTGCAAGTAAAAATACTGTTTTTTTTGGGTTTTTTTTTTTCCATGCACTTGATTGGGTATTCTTTACAAAGTGAAGTTTCACCAGATTAACTAAGATTCTAATAAATGAGTACAGTTGCACTTTCAAAGTGCACAGTCTATTGGCCTTTAGTAAAACTACCCAATTGTAATACACAGCTCCGGGCTTCCCTTATCAGTGCTACAAATTTTCGTCACCTATCAATAAATGTATTAAATTAGTTGCCGCTCACATCTCGCCAGACTTCTTTTACCCTGACATTGGGTTTCTGGCATAAATCGGTTATATGCCTTAGTCCATTCTGAAACCTAAAACGTACAAAGGGGGAAAAAAAACTAGGGTACCTTGTGTGCATGGAAACGAGCAAGTTCCTCAAGAATTGCATTTTTCAAAACTTGAGGTAATCCCTTAAATACATGGATTTACTGAAATGTGCATCATACCTTATACTTCAAGCATGATAACAGGCTGTTGTGGGTTGGAAGTCTGCTTTTTTGAAAATGTTGATTTTGTTTCTAGACAAACAAGAAAATTCCGAGATGCAGAGCAAGAAAAAGACCGAATGCTTCTAAAGTCCCTCATAAAAGTTTGGAAAGAGATAAAGTCTTTGCGCGAATTTCAAAAGTTCAACAACACACCAGTGAAACTCTACTTGAGAAAGTAAGTACTGCTGATGTATGAGATAGGACAGTTTTCTTCAATGCTGTAGCAGAAAGTCCTGCTGAGATGCAATGGAAGTCCAGGCAAAGTAGGTCAAATGTAGCCTTTTGCTGTGTGTTTGAGCAGCACTGCAATGAAATGCAAAAGCCAGTATTTGACGCCTGTCTTCATGAGCCCATGAACTGTGCTGGCTGAGCTATAGACCTGCTCCATAGATAGCACCCCAACCTACACACAGAGCCAATGGATTATGATAATGGAGGCTTCAAAGCTTGAAGGAGCTGCAAGAATGATTTCTAACACGAAAGATCTCTGGATTGCCCTTTTTTTATTTTATGGGTCCATTAGACTATCACTCAAGAAAATTAGACATTGACAGGTAAATCCTATATCAGCATAGCCAAAATTGGGGAAAAAACACTTTTAAAACCAATTTGCTAATTTGACTTGATGGACTTGTGTCTTTTTTTTTTTCCAACATCACCTACTATGTAACTGTGTATTTCACCCACTGACCTGGACAATTATGGAGCCAGTGAAATCAAAAAAACTATGTACTCTCTTCATGACTGTGGCTCCGTATTGGGAACCTATACTGGAATGCCACGTACACACAATCGGAATTTCTTGTGTAGGCTCCATCGGATATTTTCGACAACAAACATTTGAGAGCTGAATCTCAAATTTTCCCACAACAAAATCTGTTGTCGGAAATTCTGATCGTGTGTACACAATTCCGAAGCAACAAAATTCCACGCATGCTTGGAATCAAACCGAAGAGCCTCATTGGCTATTGAACTTCCTTTTTCTAGTCTGGTCGTACGCGTTGTATGTCCTTGGCATTCTTGCCAATCGGAATTTCCAAAAACATTTGTGCGACCGTGTGTATGCAAGAGAAGTTTCAGCCAACATCCGTTGGAAATAAATCCACGGTTTGGTTGTCGGAAATTACGATCGTCTGTACACGGCAGAAGAGTTCATAGGATGGTATTACTAAACTCTCCTTTTGAATATGTTCTTTGCCTGGCTATTATGCTGATGAAATGGTTTCAAATGTTCCAGAGTCACTAACATAGAACAAGTATGCATGTTTGGAGTTATGACTTTTTTCTTTTTGACTTCACTAGCTGCCTGCTTGTGCTCAGGGACAGGTAACTAACATTTTTAAGTCAGCAATGTCAGCTTCTGTATTTGTAACATCATGAATTTATGTTTAGTAGTAAAAGCAAGGATGAGGATGACAGTCCTGAAGCTCTCACCTTCAAAACAAGTCAGCGGGAGCCAATTTTTATCCTGATTGTCACAAAATTATGAGTTGCATTAATTTGCTTGATTTGTAGTAACAATGCTGCTGGAATATGAAAGTCTGAGATCACACAGCTCAATACAAAACATGTGCAGGACACATGTGGCAGCTGAACGTATGAGAGGGATCTTCTAACTGCACTCAGTGATTCCAATAAAAGCCAATAAATATTTTTTTTTTCCTGGTTTCAGGGAAGAAGTTAATAGGAAAGCTGATGAAGAAGCTTATGAAGCTGAAATTCAATCGGAAGTCAATGAACTAATCGAAGAACATATGGAGGAATATGAAAAGAACCTAAAGCAATACAAAATTGACCTAAAGCAATGGAAGTCATGGAAGAAGACCCAGGTATTGCATACAATGATTTTTATGTTTCCCTGTACATTTTTTTTTTTTTTAACAACCCTTTGCATTTAGATCACTGGTATAGCTACTGCTATGGGGCCCCTAGGGTGATGTATTACTAGTACAGGTCCCACTCACTTCTGCTATCAGTGTCAGCGATCGTCCCCTTTTTATTGAACTTTACACTGTTGATGTCACCTGCTGTTAGTCTCCTTATGGATGTAGTGAGTGTTTCCTTTTGGGTCCAACCTGCTCTTGTACCCATTGTTTCTTGCAGTGGCAGCCTGTCCATATGGGCTGCAGGGGCACTACCCCCCTAATCCTTGCTTCCCGTATGGATGGGCCGCCACTGCAAGAAACAATGGGTAAAAGAGCAGGTTGGACCCAAAATGATGGGATGTGTAAAAATTTTCTTTATTTTCCTTTTAGATAACTAAGTAGAGTGCAATCTTTTTAGATCTTACAAAAGGAGAAAATAAGTAAAGGCACAGAGGAATATTTATCTGGAGGTTTTCTATTCATTTATTTTTTTCTATTCGTTGAACAAAATTATCTTGTGTCTTTTTTTATTTTATCGTACACCACGGAACACAGAGCCACAGTAATAACTGTATGGGTTATATGACACCTTCAGGTGATGGATACTGGCACACCCTAAACAGGAAGTTCAATTCCCCATATAACCCCTCCCCTTACTGGGAGTCCCTCAGTTTTTTCGCCAGTGTCTTAGGTGTTGGTCACAAGTAAAGATGTACTGTGCTGAGCTCCGCTGGAATATTCCTTGCTGGGGCAAGCTATGCAACTGGATCCATTCAAAGTGTCTTTTCCAGGCCAAATTGAATGGTACCCGGCCTCATGTCCAAAGAAATTAGATTTTACCTGTAATGCTTCTCTTTTTAGAGAGCTGGCCCCCGGGATCTAGTATTTGTTTTTTTTCAGCCCTATTCCTGTTGGGGTGCTTTACAGGCTCAGGGCTGTGGATCCCCCGATTTAAAAAGGGGTTCCCAGTCCCTGAAGGTTTTTTTTAACGGAGCCCACCGTGAGTGGTGAAGATTGGGTCTGTTATCACTGAATCCTGCAACTGGATAAGGTAAGGGAGATTCCTAAGGAGTTTTTCTAATTCTTGTGGATTTGCTCCTTTAAGTAAATGTTATGCCTTTAGTCACCACTGGGGGTTGTCAAGAGCAGGTACCTGTTCCATGCTTGTCAGTCTCGCCCTGTGTAACAAGCTGCACACTTCCTCTGGCCCAGGCTCCAGGTAAAGACGTGGGAAGGAGGTTTTGCTCCTAGGAATGCACCCCCCCCCCCCCCACCTGGATAGTTTTACTCCAGGCAGAGGGAGCATGGCATCAGTCGGCGGTGTGCCACGCCGCTCCCGCTGCCATTACAGCGGTTCCCATTGGCAGCTTTCCTCCTCTCCTCCACCCCAGTTCTCCTCCATGTGATCCTGTCAGGAAAACAATCTTTCTCTTATATTCACCGACCGACACAGCTCCTCTCTGTAACTAAATGGATTTGTTAGCCTGCCATTAGGAGAACTAGGCAAAATTGTAACACAATACACAGAACTTTCAGTCCTGTCCCAGGGGGCGGACCCTGTGCTAACAACCCTCCCTGCTGCCCCAGTGGACTCAGTACGTCAACAAGCAGTATAACGTAGAGAAAAGGAGGGGTGGGTGCTGTGTCGGTCGGTGAATTACAGAGAAAAGGATTTTACGGTGAGTACAAAAATCCTATTTTCTCTTATATTCACCGACCAACACAGCTCCTCTCTGTAACTAAATGGGACGTCCCCAAGCAGTGCCAAACGAGGGGTGGGAAAAAACAGCATTAAAACTTCATCCACCATAGCAAGTGGGAACTAGTGAAACTAAACCCACAAAAAAACAGCAGTGTATGGAATAACACACTGCCATATAACCGGGTATTCTCAACAGGAGAGATCCCCAACACCGCAACCTTTTTGCGGAAGTAATGCAACAGGGCATTAACAAACAGTGCTGCGTTTTTATCGAAAAACCAGGAAAAAAATCTCAATTGCAACTACACGGCCACCTGCAAAACTTTGCGGCCAAAACAGGCATCAGCCGATGCACCGACGTCTACCTTGTAGAACTTGGTAAACTCATAGACAGACGACCAGGTCACCGCCTTACACACCTGATCGACCGACGCTTGGTGTCGGAAGGCCCAAGACGTTCTGATTGCCCTTGTAGAGTGGGCCGTGACCGGAAAGGGGGGCACCTGCCCCTTCAAGGCGTAGGCTTGTACTACAATCTGTCTGATCCACCTGGAAATGGTGGCAGACGAGACCGCCATACCGTTCTTCAGACCAGCTACCGAAACAAATAGCGAGTCTGACTCCTGAAAGGGAGCTGTGGCAGACAAATACACTTTTAGAGCCCTAACCATGCCGAGAGCCTGAAGGGCCACCTCTTTGGGGTGCTTTGGCTTAGGACACAACAATGTTAATGCAATGTCCTCATTGATATGAAAAGGCGAGACCACCATCAGTAGAAAGGACGGATGCGGACGCAACACCACCTTATCCCTGTGTTTTATTTTGCCTAGTGAAGGAGAATAACCTAGGAACCCTGCGGACCCTTTGGTCCATTTTTTTTGATACAGGATTGATGCTTTTGCGCAAGATGAAAGATCCTGGGATCTTCTATCAACTACCGGCTGGGTGACAGGCTGGTTGAGTTATCCTTGTAGTCCCCCCAGTCCAGCCATCGAGTGTGTGCAGGTTGCAGCTAAAGCCCCATACACACTATCAGATCTTCTGCTGAGTTTTTCCTTCAGATTTACCAAAAGCATATAATATGAGGTCAAACCTTAGGAGTTTCAATGTGTATGCAATCAGGCAGGCCCTTCTACTACATGGTTTTGGTAAATCTGAAGGAAAAACTCAGTAGAAAATCTGATAGTGTGTATGGGGCTTTAGGCTTGGCAGGCCACGACATACCTCAGCTCCAGAGGTGGTCGGTGAGCTTCAATGCTCCGGGGTATACACATGACCGGGCTACTGATGTCTGGATCACAGTATACCGGGCCAGCAGCCACCCTGTAACTTCGCAGGAGGGGGTCTGTGATGGAATGTCTCCCAGCTCTTCAGGACTGGTAAGTACGACTCTCCCTCCTCGGGGGGTTGAGCAGCTGGGCATTCCCTGGGAGGTCATTTCGGGGGCTACCTCCTTCTCTCCCATGTCCCTATCTTCCCTCCTTCATGGGCAGCTGCATGTGCTGCGGGTGGTGTGTGTATGGGGATAGCGGGGTCTCTCACCTGTGGGGGGTCTGTGCGGCTAGCGATGGTCCTGGTCCCTGTGTGAGGGGTCCCAAAAGGTGTCTGTGGGGGTATTCTTGCTGGTTTAAGGCAGCGCTGTTTGATGATTTTTCCTGTCACCGCATGGCGCTGTCCGGCGGCCATTTTGACTGTGGGCAAAGCAGGTTCCCCCTGTGAGCCTCGGTGGCCATTTTCTCTGAGATTTTCCTATTAGTTGCATTGGCGGCCATTTTTTTGAAGCCCGAGCGCTCTTTTCACCGCAGTTCTCTTGTGACAGCATTACATGTGCTCTCACATGCTGTTTCCTGTGTCCACTGTGTATACAGGACGCTGGATGGCCATTTCTTGAACGCTGGTGCAAGCTCTGCAGATCGTTTCACCGCTATTTTCTACAGCTGCTGCCGGCACAGTTTCCTCACTCCGCACTTGGGTAACCTCCTGGGTACTACAGGCACGGCAGGTGACCATCACAGAACGCCCCAGGGTGGTGAGTCTGGCGCTAGGAACCCCCCCCCCAGGCGGCAGCAGGAGGGTGGGACCTTCACTGTCCCCTTGCAGGTGGCAGACAGGGTAGGGTCAGCATGGTGTTTCTTCTCCCGAAATCCAGGCTATTGCAACCGGGTCATCTGTGAATAGCGCTGTGCCCATGGACATCCTGACGGCGGTCCTTAACTCTTTTGTTGCTAATATAGAGGCGGTGCGTGGAAGAAATGGTGCACGTAAAAGGCCCCTACAACCCCCCCCCGTCCTCTGGGGAGAGCTCTGATGCAGACTCAGGCCCTGCTGTGGCTGGTGACCCCTGCTCTGACCTATCAGACGAGGCTGACCAGGACCATTCGGACAGTGAAAATGATTCCCCATCCTGGTGCGACAAAGCGCTTCTTGGAGCACTTATCACAGCTGTTGTGGTTCCCAAGAAGGAAGTGTTACGTCCATTCTTGGACTTAAAAGCCCTCAATCACTTTGTAAAAGTGAAGAGGTTCAGAATGGAATCAGTTCGCTCAGTAGTCGCTGCACTCCATCTAGGGGACTCCCTGGCGTCCTTGAACATCCAGTATGTGTACCTGCACATACCCATATTCCTTCAGCATCAAAAGTTTCTGCGTTTGGCAGTCGGGGAAGCCCACTACCAATTTGTGGCTCTTCCCTTTGGCCTGGCATCAGCCCCCCGAGTCTTTACGAAAGTACTGGCTCCAGTATTGGCGTTGCTGCGACAACGCGGGATCGCAATTGTGGGTTACCTAGGAGATCTCCTCCTGAGAGCATCTTCCGCCTCAGAATTAGAGGAGGATGTGGCAATCACCATGCAGACTCTGCGAGAATTTGGGTGGCTGTTGAACATAAAGAAGTCAGTTGTACCGACCCAACATCTGGAGTACCTGGGTTTACTATTGCACTCCAGGGAAGCGAGGGTCTTTCTCCCCGCATACAAATTGCAGACTCTCAGATCTGCGGTCAAACTACTGATGAACCGCAAGTGGTTGTCGCTCCGCTTTTGCATGCGAGTGCTGGGGCTCATGGTAGCCTCTTTCGAGGCAGTACCTTATGCCCAGTTCCACACCAGAGTCCTGCAGAAGGAGATTTTGACAAAATGGGACAAATCTCCGTTGTCCCTGGATCGACAGATCCAGGGGAGCCAGCCAGTCAGGGACTCTCTGATCTGGTGGTTGAGGTCCCCGGTAATTCAGTCCGGAAAATCCTTCCTTCCTCTGGAATGGACAGTGATCACTACAGATGTCTATCAGGCTGGGGTGGAGTGATGGGGATTCAGTCGGCTCAGGACCTCTGGTCGACGGACGAATCCAAGTTGCCGATCAATCTGCCCGAATTGAGAGCGATCAGGCTGTGCCTCCACACATGGTCGACGTGTCTTCAAAGCCGTCCGACCAGGATACAGTCAGACAATGCCATGGCTGTGGTGTACATAAATCACCAAGGGGGAACAAGAAGCTCAGCCGCTGCTCGGGAGGTCGCTCACATACTTCAGTGGGCAGAGCGACACGTTCCAGCCCTGTCAGCCATTTACATCCCAGGGGTGGAGAATTGGCAGGCGGACTATCTGAGTCGACAGATGCTGGACCCAGGAGAATGGGCATTGCATCCGGAGATATTCAGGCTGCTGTGCCTGAAATGGGGCACACCAGATGTGGATCTATTGGCCTCCCGTCTCAATCGGAAGGTGCCCAGATTCGTGTCCAGGATGAGAGATCAGTGGGCAGACAAGTCAGATGCGCTGGTGGCTCCGTGGGATCAGTACCAGCTGATCTACGCCATTCCTCCGCTAAAACTGTTACCACACCTGCTGCGCAGAGTGGAAGCCGAGAAGATTCCAGTAATCCTGGTGGCCCCATATTGGCTTCAGCGGCCCTGGTACGCAGACCTGGTGCGTCTGGTGGCAGACGCTCCCTGGCCACTGCCGCTGCGGGAGGACCTCCTCCTCAAGGTCCAATCTTTCAGCCTGCTTTACCATTGGTGGCTTTAACGGCATGGCTATTGAGAGCCAGCTGCTGATGAACCGGGGTCTGTTGGACTCAGTGATTCCAACTATGTTGAGGGCGCGGAAATCTTCACGGAAGATATACCATCGTACCTGGAATGCCTATATCTCCATGTGTGAGGAGAAAGGGGGGCATCCGCGTTCCTTTTCTATATCCAGAATCCTGCTGTTTCTTCAGCAAGGTGTAGACCAGAAGTTGGTGTTGAGCACCATTAAGGGGCAAATTTCAGCTCTGGCTGCCTTTTTTTTTCAGCGACCCCTGGCGTCTCAATCATTGGTAAGTACCTTTGTTCAGGAGGTACGACATGTAGTCCCTCCGGTGCGTCCAACGTTACCTCCGTGGGATTTGAACCTGGTGTTGTTGGCGCTTCAAAAACTGCCGTCTGAGAATATCAGGGAGATTCCCTTGTTGACCCTTTCACAGAAAGTGGTCTTTCTAGTGGCCATCACATCGGCCAGGAGGGTTTCAGAATTGGTCATCCACAGGGATAAGGTGGTGTTGCGTCCGCAACCGTCCTTTCTACTGATGGTGGTCTCGGCTTTTCATATCAATGAGGACATTGTATTAACATTGTTGTGTCCTAAGCCAAAGCACCCCAAAGAGGTGGCCCTTCAGGCTCTCGGCATGGTTAGGGCTCTAAAAGTGTATTTGTCTGCCACCGCTCTCTTTCGGAAGTCAGACTCGCTATTTGTTTCGGTGGCTGGTCCGAAGAAGGGTATGGCGGTCTCGTCTGCCACCATTTCCAGGTGGATCAGACAGATTGTAGTACAAGCCTACACCTTGAAGGGGCAGGTGCCCCCCTTTCCGGTCACGGCCCACTCTACAAGGGCAATCAGAACGTCTTGGGCTTTCCGACACCAAGCGTCGGTCGCTCAGGTGTGTAAGGCGGTGACCTGGTCGTCTGTCCATACGTTTACCAAGTTCTACAAGGTAGACGTCGGTGCATCGGCTGATGCCTGTTTTGGCCGCAAAGTTTTGCAGGTGGCCTTGTAGTTGCAATTGAGATTTTTTTCCTGGTTTTTCGATAAAAACGCAGTACTGTTTGTTAATGCAATGTTGCATTACTTCCGCAAAAAGGTTGCGGTGTTGGGGATCTCTCCTGTTGAGAATACCCGGTTATATGGCAGTGTGTTTTTTCCATACACTGCTGTTTTTTTGTGGGTTTAGTTTCACTAGTTCCCACTTGCCATGGTGGATGAAGTTTTATTGCTGTTTTTTCCCACCCCTCGTTTGGCACTGCTTGGGGACGTCCTATTTAGTTACAGGGAGGAGCTGTGTTGGTCGGTGAATATAAGAGAAAATAGGATTTTTGTACTCACCGTAAAATCCTTTTCTCTGTAATTCACCGACCAACACAGCACCCACCCCTCCTTTTCTCTACGTTATACTGCTTTTTGACGTACTGAGTCTGCTGGGGCAGAAGGGAGGGTTGTTAGCATGGGGCCCGCCCCCCGGGACAGGACTGAAAGTTCTGTGTATTGTTACAATTTTGCCTAGTTCTCCTAATGGCAGGCAAACAACCCATTTAGTTACAGAGAGGAGCTGTGTCGGTCGGTGAATTTCAGAGAAAAGGTTTTTACGGTGAGTACAAAAATCCTATTATTTTGAAATTGTTTAGATGAGGGGGGGCGCAGTAGGTGGTCGGAGGAAGGGGGCGGGGCTTAGTGGCGTTGGCATGCTTCAGCATCCACAACGTAGGCTGTAGAGCTAATAAATGCACCTTTCTTTATCATACATACATCATGGGACGCAGAGCCTAAGTTAATAACTTAATGGGTATATAGGCACCTTCATGTGATGGACACTGGTATACCCAATCCAGGAAGTTCACTCCCTATATAACCCCTCCTCCTTCCAGGAGCACATCAGTTTTTCGCCAGTGTCTAAGGTGTTGGTCACGAGTGAAGATGTGCTCTGAGGAGCTCCAGGAGGGACCCATGCTGGATTTAAATAGCCTCCATAGACCAGATCCATCCAAAATGCCACTGAGGCCAAAGTGGCTGGTACCTGGGCCTCGTATCTGAAGCACAAGGTTTTGCCTGTAACACTTCTCTTTGTAGGGCTGGACCCCGGGACCCAGGGATTTGGTCATCTTGCATTACCTAAAAGTTTTTCCTGGAGGGCTGCTTTTTACAGGTCCAAGGGAGTGGAACCCCGATAAAAAGGGACCGGGTACTTGAAGGTTTGCTAAACGCAGCCCGCCGTGATGGGTAAAGGTTGGATTGTCTGTTAATTCAGCAAATCCTGCAGTGGGGATAAGGTAAGGGAAGAAACGTAGGAACTAAAAAGTCCACCTATGCTTTCTTCTTTAAAGAGGAAGTAAACCCTGATGAGTTTACTTCCTCTTTCATTCCCTGCAAAGGCAAAGCATAATGGACTACTATGCATCGCATAGTAGCCCATTATGTGTCGCTTACCTGACACAGGAGCCAGCGAAAGTCACCACTGTCCCCTGTAGTCCAGCGCATCCATCTTCTCGGTGGGGTCTCGCAGCTCCGCCGATGACGTGACTCCCGCGCATGTGCACGGGAGCCGAGACGTGCGGCATTGCGCGACATCTTCGTCATCGACGATGCCATGCTCAGTGCGCCTGCGCGCCGCTGTCTACGGCGCATGCGCCGTAGATAACGGTGCCCATCTTCGGGCAAATATCTCCTAAACCGTATAGGTTTGGGAGATATTTCTTGGACCTACAGGTAAGCCTTAATCTAGGCTTACCTGTAGGTAAAAGTGGTTTGTAAGGGTTTACAACCACTTTAAGGGAAAAAAAATTGTTATGTCTTAAATTTCCACTAGAGGGAGTGTATGCACATACCTGTTGTCTTCACTTCAGTTCAAGTGGAAGTAAACCCATTGATTTAAACAGTTAAAAAAATTAAAAAAAAAGGCATCCCAGGAATGCTAACTGCACATTGGCTGTGCTCTCAGCCAAACTATCAAACCATCCAATGGCTGGTGTCATAACGAATCACATGTGCAGCACCATAGCAGTTGAAGATTAAACAGAGGCAAAGATGGCAGCTTCCTTGGCTGAAAGCGATAGGGGAGTTTACTTCCACTTTCAGTCTTAGCCCTTGTACACACAGTCGGAAATTCCGACCACAAAATCCGTCCAATTTTTTCAGACGTATTTTGTCCGAAACTGGTGTTGCATACACACGGTCGGACAAAGTTGTCGCGTGATGGCGTTTGTTCGTTCCGACGGGACTACGTTCAGCCTAGTAGCCAATAGCTTTGCTCTCATACTTTTGATCTGAGCATGCGTGGTACTTTGTCCGATCGGAATTCTCTACAAATAATCGGAAAAAGTCAGAGCGGATTTTGTTGTCGGAAAATTTGAGATCCTGCTCTAAAAAATTTTCAGTCGGTAATTACCGACGGAAAAAGTCAGATAAAGCCCACACACGATCGGATTTTCCGACAATATAATCTGATCGGACCGTTTCCGTCTGAATTTCCGACCGTGTGTACAAGGGCTAAGTCTGTGTGTGGCCGCAGAAGCTTGTGCAGGGAGATTCCTCTTAAGGTAAGGGATCGGCCGAATGTTTTTTTTTTTCTCCCCTGAAGGGACCAGAATGGTTAGAGACAGCTGTGGTTGTACCCCCTTGTAATGGGGGGGGTGCTGAGGTCCTGTTTTTTTCTGCATCAAAAAGTTTTTTCCTCTGCCTGCTGTGTAATGGGCTCTGCCTCCCCCTTTGTGCTGGGTTTTCAGACCTCCAAATGAAAAGGAGAGGGGCAGGGCCTAGGCGCAGCGCCATGCAATGTCCACGAGGATGCACGGGGGCTTAAAGGATCAGCTGGAGCAGTCTCTCCTCGGCAGCGAGGAGGACGCAAGCAGCCTACACTGGGACACAGGAGCGATGGGGCACGGAATGGTGGCAAGTGGCATTACTGATACAGGAAGGACTTTTTTCCCAGCACTAGGCTGAACTTAATAGCGGCTTTACTGTCATGACCATGTTCAGCGATTTAAGTGCAGTTTAATAGTAACTCTGTTTTTGTGCTTAGGACTATGCGTACCAAAAAAGACACCACAAAGACCAAAAATGTATCAAAGGTTTCACCCCCAGGCGTTAGGAATTCCAGTCGCATCTCCACACTGTCATCCTCGCCTGAAACACCAATTATGGCAAGCCAGGGTAAGCCATTGGAACAAATTGATGGTGCAACTGCTTCTCACATCTCAGCCCCTGTATACATGAATGAAGATGTCTTTTCCTCCACCCTGCTACCCCTAACGAAGTCTGCTGAAAGCTTGGTTTCTTCCTTGGGTTCCTTAAAACTTTCACAGCCTTTGCATGCGTTTCCTGTTCATGCGTTATTAGAACAGCTTATTTATGCTGAATGCAATCACCCGGATAAACATTTTCTTCCTCCAAAGAGATTTTCAATACTTTATCCCATGGAGGAGAAATTCACCAAAAAATGGAAGGTACCAGCAGTTGATGCTGCTATTTCCAGTGTGACTAAAAGTCTAACTTGTCAGTGGGCAATGCACAAATGCTTAAGGATCCAACAGATAAAAGGTTGGAATTCCTGTTAAAATCCTCTTTTTACTTGGCAGGTGCCATTACTCAGCCTGCAGTCGCTGCAATAGACGTCTCTCATCCCTAAAGGACCAATTTAAACAGACCCTTAAAGAGGTTCCTGCACAACAAGCCCGGGAATTGGCCGAACTACCAAAAACATTATGCTTTGCCATAGATGCCATTAAAGATTCTATTCGCCAGACGTCCCACCTTACGTTTATGCTAGTACATATGCATAGAATCCTGTGGTTAAAAAATTGCTCAGTCGAAGCACCATGTAAAAAGCTCCTGACTGGTTTCCCTTTTCATGGGGATTGGCCATTCGTGGCATGATTTGGACAAATTCATCCAAACTATTTCTAGTGGGAAAAGTACTCCCTTCATTTAAACATGCTCTTTCTCCTGCTCCAGGAGCTTCTGCCTCTAGGCAGTGGCAACAGCCTCTGCTGTCAGATTCTAGAGGAAAACCACAGGGTCAGGCTCAAAAGAAGTTCTGGGGGCCGGAAACCTGCAAAGCAGGATCCTAAAGCCTCATCAGGAAGAGTCCTCCACCCCCTTGCCAGGGTGGGGGGAAGACTTCTGCAGTTTTCAGAAGTGGACAGATGGGTCATCTCCACAGTAACTCTGGGGTACAAGCTGGAATTTCAGGACTTTCCACCGTCTCATTTCCTGAGGTAAAACGTTCCCAAAGATCCAGAGAAAAGGCAATCTCTGTTTCAGGCACTAGACCGATTAATGGCTCAGGGGTTGATCATGCAGATCCCCACAGAAGAGCAAGGTTTGGGGTTTTATTCAAACCTCTTCACAGTACCAAAACCAAATGGGGATGTCAGACCCATTCTAGATCTAAAGAATCAGTTCAGTGGTTTCTATCCTACTAGGAGAAGAACTTCTGGCATCTATCAACATCAGAGATGCATATCTGCATGTTCCTATATTTCCCGCTCACCAAAGGTGAACAGTAGCATTTCCAGCTTGTAGCCTTGCCCTTTGGGCTAGCTACAGCACCCTGGGTGTTTACAAAAGTCCTGGCCCCACCTCTAGCCAGTGTAAGGGCACAGGGCATAACAGTCTTGGCATACTTAGACGATCTATTGCTAATAGACCAGTCGTGGCTTGTTTAGAGCAAAATGTGCGCATTAAACCAGTTGCCTGGAAAGTCTGGGTTGGATTCTCAACCTAGAGAAGTCTTCCTTAAAACCGCTAAAAAGGGTGGAGTATTTGGTCCTGATCATAGCCACAGCCTAGAAAAAGGTGTTCTTGCCTCAGGCAAAAATCAACTCCATAAGAGAGCTGGTGCGGATGGTCAGGTCAAAAGGCAATCCCTCCATTCGCCTTTGCATGAGGTTGCTAGGAAACGCAGTGGCTTCTTTTGAAGCGGTTCCCTATACCTAGTTCGATTCAAGGTTGTTGCAAAACAGTTAATAAAACAAAGTATTCCTGCGCCAACTCAAGTAAATATAGAACAAGTACTGCTGCACACACTAAGGGAAATATCTGAACCCAAAGGAGTATATAGAAAAAAGGGGTAGTGATGCAATGTACATAAACAATAAAGTGCAGAAGTGCTATGAGTAAAGGCACTGAAAATACTGTAAGAGGCAATACTGGTAATGGCCAAGCCTAAGAACATAGATTAAAATGCAGATGTCGCAAAATATCCAATAGATCAGGGGTAGCCAAACTTTTTTCAAAGAGGGACAGATTTGATAAAGTGAACATGTGTGAGGGCCCACCATTTTGCCTGACATTCTTTGAACCATTAAAATTCGGTCTAAGTGTGTTCGTTCGAGCAATAATACACTGCCCAACAAAAATTCTCTTGCCTTTGTCGCACTCCTTCCCGACACAGACAAATGCTCTGCTCTTTAGGGGTACCGTTAATTCTTAATGGTACCCCACACAATGGAAAACGTGGGGTGCTTTTGGTGCAGTGCAATTTAAAAAAAAAAAAAGCTTGGGGACTTCTTTCCCTGCATTTTTGTGGGTAGGGAAGCCCATTGAAATGAATGGGCTGCCCTACACCAGGGCTGTCTTTAATATTGATTGGGCCCTGGGCAAAAATTCTCATGGGGCCCCCAAAGCCCAACCCGCCCACCCCCCCCCCCCACCCCCCCATGCAATTTCGCTCTCCGCCTGCTCTGAGATATACAATAAATAGCAGCTAGACTCAAAATCGGTTTACTGTATCAGATCAGGCATGAATGAAAGGATTCTACACCAAGTTCCAATGTAATGACAAGATTTACACTGACCACCAATGTAATGAGACATTTAGCCTGCGTTCACATTTGTGCGTCAGGAACGCATGCAAAATCTGCAGCTGCCCTTTAGCAGATACACAGTAATGCCATCAATTGTTAATGACACCCTCACACATCCGCTGACATGTGCCTCGGCACCGTGTGATTTTATAAAAGGGTTAGGGACCTTCTTCCGCATTTCTAGCACATAGAGCAGCCCATTGAAATGAATGGGCTGCCCCACACGTGACCTACATCTTTATCCACCCTGTCAGTACACCTTTGCATCATAAAACCCCTGCTAACCTCTGCACCCCAAACCTCCCCCATCCTCTCCACACCAACCCTCCACCCCCTTTAACTCTACCTGCCTACTCTACTCATCTTTGGACCCACCTATTCGCTTGCCTTTGCTGAACAGGCAGATGTTAGGCTTAATGACCACAGTTGTAGGCAGGACTTTCAAGCATGCCCCTTTACCTCCCCAGTGGGCAGCATTCAGTATAGGTGATGGTGGATTTGACCTGGGGGGGGGGGCATGATATACATATGAATGCCGCCACTATTTACATGTAAACACAGGGTCTGCAGGTGAGTCATCTGTACACAACAATAGGGCAGAGATGGGCAGCATTAGTAGCAGCACTTCACACTGAGACATTGGAACACAGCACGGGACTAAAACTTTAAGGAACAAGGGAATTTAAACCAGGATAGTTGGCAAGTATGTGGCAGCTGCTTTGGGCCCCACAACAATGACAGGGCCCAGGGCAGCTGCCCCCTTTGCCCTGCCTTAAAAACAGCCCTGCCCTACACGCAGCACACAGCCACACAGATGTGAACCAAGGGCTTGTTCACAGGTCAGGTTGGGGCAGTAAAACCACATGGTTAAGCTGTTTTTACCACCCCATCTTCTCCCCCTTTAGCTGCAGAGGGAGCAGCTGGGGGGTGTAAACGTGCTGTGGCTGCAGCAGGAGGTATACCCAGGGTGAATGGGCCTGATGCTGCATTTACAGGCTTAAAACAGATGGTGAGGAGGCAACATAATGCCTCTTTACCGCCTTTCAAATGCCCCTGAAAAGCGATCTGTGTATGGATTGCTTTTCAGAGGAGCAGCAGTCCTGGCTGCTATCACACACAAGCCCTACAAAAGCAGTTCTGATGGTACAAGAATGGGGGGGGGGGGGTCTGGATTAAAAGTAACATACACACAGACACATGCACACACATGCACACACACATATAGACACATGCATACACACACATGCACACACATACATGCACACACATACATACAGACATACATACAGATGCATATAGACACAGACATACACAGACATACACAGACATACATACAGACACATGCACAGACACGTACAGACATACGCATACATACAGATGGACACATGTATACACAGACATACATACAGACGCATACATATGCACACACATACAGACATGCATACGCATACGTACAGACATACATACAGACACATGCACACACACACATACAGACGTACATACAGACACATGCATACAGACATACATGCATACACATACATACATGCACACAAATACATAAAGACATACATGCACACACATACATGCACATACATACATACATACAGACACGTGCACACAAATACAGACATACATGCATACACACATGCATACACACACATACAGATACACATGCACAGACACATGAATAAAGCCCTTTTAAGACTAATCTAGCTTCTAGCACAGTACTGTACATTTCCAGATTCCTCATTCAGCCGGGTACTGTGCTATAGGGAGAAGCAGAGAGCACAGCACAATCCTCTGCACTTTACTTTCACTTTTGAAGCTCACGGAGCTTCTCACAGTGCCGGGGATCGGGCTCATCTGATAGCCCTGATCCCGCGGCACACTGAGATAGCCAGGCGGGCCGTTCAAAACCGGACCGCAGGCCGTGATTAGCCCACGGGCCAGACGTTGGACATGCCTGCAATAGATAAAAGCAATACTGAACAAAAATAAACAATAATATTGAAAATAATAAAATATCGGTAGTAACGATCATAAATAAATGCCAGTAACATTTAAAGTGATTATATAGTGATAGTAAGTCCTTTTTATAGGTGAATAAAATATATTAAAGTGTCCATGAAGAATTCATTCTTATATTCAATAAAGTGCAGCATATATGGCGACTTGTAAACACAAAGATAAAGTGCTGGTGCTGGTGATAAATCTCTATGGTGTAATGCTGGTGCTGGGTGACTTCTTTATCCTCCATGCTGTATAGTGTATGGGTGTCCCCATACCTTACTGCTGTAAGGTAACAGCATGTGAATATATACCTTTGGTGTTGGAAACAGTTAGAGATCCCCTGGTGGTTGTCCTATAGTGGCATCTCCGGCTCTTACTGTTGCAAAACAGTATCCTGTCTACTTGGAACAAAACAATTCAAGCTTTAGACTTGCCAATGCGGCTGTCCCCAAAGGTGTCCCAAAGCCTCAGTTGGTGGTTGCTAATCCAGAATCTGCTGAAAGGAAAATCCTTCAGACCAGTTATCTGGAAAGTGGTAATGGCTGGCAGATGCCAGCCTTTCAGGCTGGGGAGCAGTACTAGAAAAGCCGACTGTCCAGGGATAGTGGTCAAGAGCCGAAAGAACTTTGCCCATCAATATCCTAGAGATTCGGGTAGTGCGTCTGGCTCTAAAGGCCTGGACTTCCAGGTTACGGGATTGTCCTGTCAGGACCCAATCCGACAATGCCACAGCTGTGGCCTATATCAATCACCAAGGGGGCACCAAGAGTCTCTCAGCGCAGAGAGAGGGGAACCATATTCTAACTTGGGCAGAAAGGAATGTTTCGTGCCTATCGGCAGTCTTCATTCCGGGATTAGAGAATTGGCCCATGATATCCTCCAAGAAAAGGATTTTACAGGTAAGCTGTTTATAAAAATCCTAGGAGGGACACAGAGCGGACAAGTGGCATGTGAGTATGGGAGACACAGGCATTCCCAGGCACATTTACTTAAGCATCAGGCTGAGCTTAATGGCAGTGGCAGTTGCTGGACTATTGCTCAGCAGTGGGTGCTTTTTTTTTTTTTTTTTGGTAGTACCTCTGCATTTGTGCTAAGTACTATGACCAGAGGAGGTGGTACAAATGCGACAAAAACCAAGGACACAAAGGGGCCGCGCTCAGGACCCTCCCTCTGCAACACCATCCCGATCTAGGGAGGATGGTCAGAGTGAGCCATCGGGGTCATCAGGGGCTGTAATTGCTTCTAACACTTCAGCACCTGTCTATATAACTGAGCAGGGTTTCTCCTCAGCTATGAGTAGTTTAGACGAAAGATTAGTGGCTTTAATCACATCTTCACAGAGTCGAAGAAAATGCATTAGGTCCTCTTCTACCACCAACTTCACTGAACTTCACTGAACTTCACTTGGACCAAAGCATGGTCACCATAGTCAACTACCAGGAATACATAGGTTGGGTCCTCAACCTAGAGAAATCTTCTTTAAAGCCAGTATAAAAGACTATAGTACTTGGGTCTGGTCAGTCCAGAAGAAGGTGTTTTTACCCCAGGCAAAGATCGGCGCCATAAAGGAGCTGGTTCAGGGGGTCAGGACAAAGAAGGGTCCTTCCATTTTCCTTTGTATGAGGTTGTTGGGAAAGATGGTGGCTTCATTGGAAGCAGTTCCCTATGCAAGTTTCATTTGAGACTGCTGCAAAACAGTATCCAGTCAGCCTGGAACAAGAAGATTCAAGCACTAGATTTTCCAATGCGTTTGTTGCCAAAAGTGCACCAGAGCCTCAGTTGGTGTAGGATAGGATATCAGAGAATCTGCAGAAGGGGAAATCCTTCTTACTGGTTACCTGGAAGGTGGTAACAATCGATGCCAGCCTTTTAGGTTGGGGAGCAGTCCTGGAAGAAGTGTCTGTCCAGAACCGAAAGGACCTTGGACATCAATTTTCTAGAGATTCGGGCAGCGCGTCTAGCCCTAAGAGCCTGCACATTCAAGTTGCAGAATTCTCCTGTCAGGATTCAATCCAACAATGCCAGAGCAGTGGCTTATATCAATCACCAAGGGGGCATCAGAAGTCAGGCAGCCCAGGGAGAGGTAAACCATATCCTAAGCTGGGCAGAAAAACATGTCGTCCCTCTTCATTCCAGGGGTAGGGAACTGGTGGGCAGACTACTTAAGTCGCCGGCAGTTGTTCCCGGGTAATGGTCCTTTCACCCCGACATCTTCCTGGCTTTATGCCAAAGATGGGGGATCCCAGATGTAGATCTGTTTGCGTCCTAGTTCAACAACAAAGTCAACAACTTTGTGTCAAGAACAAGGGATCCACTCACATGCGGAACAGATGCGTTGGTGACCCTGTGGGATCAGTTCTCACTGATTTATGCATTCCCTCCTATTCTACTGCTACCTCGACTTCTTCGCAGGATGAAGCGGGAAAGGAAGTCGGTAGTTCTTGTGGCCCAGAAGATCTTGGTATGCAGAAATAGTAAAGATGGTGGTCTCTACCACCACGTCCAGACCTGCTATTGCAGGGACCAGTGTTCCACCCTACCTTACAAAACGTTAAATTTGACGGTTTGGCTATTGAAACCATTCTGAAGAATTGCAGGCTTTCAGGATCGGTAATACCTACCTTGATTAATGCAAGGAAGCCAGCTTCCAGAGTCATTTATTATAGAGTCTGGAAGGTATATGTTTCCTGGTGTGAATCCAGGGGTTGGCATCCTAGGAAGTATGTCATAGGTAGAATTCTTGCCTTTCTGTAAATAGGGCTAGAGATGAAACTGGGCTTGAGTACCATCTGGGGGAAGGGAGGTACAACAGTAGCCTGTATCCCCTGCCCCCCTTGCGGGGTGCGGCTGCGGCTTCATATGTTGAGTTTTATTTTTCTCCACAAAAGTTCCCAAAGAAATTCCCACCTCCTAGCCCTCCCTTCTCTCCCCTCTCGATCAAGGAGTGTATCAAATGCCGTCTGCGTATCCGCAAACTATGGCTTATTATACAGAGGGGGAACATGTGTGATTGACGGAGGGGGCATAAAAAATTGGTCAGCCGAAGCACCTAGCTAAAGGCTTCTGACTAGTTACCCTTTTCATGGGGTTTGACTATTTGGGGAGGATTTGGACAAATACATCCAAACGATTTATAGTGGGAAGAGTACTCTTTTGCCAGTCAAAAGAAAGTATAAACGTCCTTCATTTAATATGACTCTTTCACCTGCGCCAGGGACATCCGCCTCAAGGCAGTGGTGATGGCCTCCACTGTCAGACCCTAGAGGAAAGTCTCAGGGTCAGGCCCACACACAGAAGAAGACCTGAGGCTGGAAATCTCCGAAGCAGAATACTAAAGCCTCATGATGAAGAGGTGCCCCCTCTTGCCAGAGTGAGGAGAAGACTTATGTAATGCTCAGAAATCTGACAAGAGGAAATTCAGGACAGATGATTCATCTCCACTGTGCCTCTAGGATACAAACTAGAATTTTGGGAGTTTCCACCATCTCGTTTTCTGAGATCAAACGTTCCCAAAGATCCAGGGAAAAGGCATTCTCTATTTCGGGCATTAGACCGATTACTGGCTCGGGGGGGATCATACAGATCCCCACAGAAGTGCAAGGTTTGGGGTTTTATTCAAACCTCTTTACGGTACCAAACACAAATGGAGATGTCAGACCCATTCTAGATCTAGAGAATCTACATCAGTTCCTGAAGATCCTCTCCTTTTTCACATGGAGTCGATCAGGTCAGTAGTTTCTATCCTATAAGGAGGACAACTTCTGACATCAGGGATGCATATCTGCATGTCCCTGTATTTCCCTCTCACCAAAGGTTTCTGTGGTCCGAAGTAGAACAGCAGCATTTTCAGTTTGTAGCCTTGCCCTTTGGGCTAGCTACAGTACCCTGGGTGTTTACAAAAGTGCTGGCCCCACCTCTAGCCAGGTTAAGGGCACAGGGCATAACAGTCTTGGTGTACCTAGACAATCGGTGGCTTCTTTGGAGGAAAGTGTACGCATTACAACCAGTTTTGTGAGATGAAACAAAAAGCGCCAAAAAATTAGGAATAAACAGTGAAAATGTATACCCTGTAAATAAATAGTATACATAATATCCTAATTATAAACGTGCACAGCTGCTAAACATTCTAAGTGATACACCACACTGGTTACAAAATTGTTAAATAATATAATGTAGCGCTATACATGAAAATTACTTAAATCACCAAGGGGGCACCAAGAGTCTTGTAGCGCAGACAGAGGTGAACTATATTCTAACTTGGGCAGAAAGGAATGTTCCGTGCCTATCCGCAGTCCTCATTCCGGGAGTAGAGACTTGGTAAACGGACTACCTGAGTCACCAGCAGTTGTTCCTGGGGGAATCGTCTCTTCACCCGTGACTTTGTTCGAGCTGTTTGCCAAAAATGGGGGACTCCGGACGTAGATCTCCTAGTGTCCACATTCAACATGAAGTTAGTCAGCTTTTTGTCCAGGACAAGGTATCCACTCACATGGGGAAGAGATGCGTTAGTGACCCCGTGGGATCATTTCCCACTGTTCTATGCATTTTCCCCTATTCAGTTGCTGCCATGATGTCTTTTCAGGATCAAGCTGGAAAGAAAGCCGGTAATTCTGGTAGCACCAGCATGGACTAGAAGGTCATGGTATGCAGAAATCGTAAAGATGGCAGTGGAGGATCCATGGTCCCTTCCACTACGGCCAGACCTACACCCACAGGGGCCGATATTCCATCCTACCTTATGAATGCTAAATTGAATGGCTTGACTATTGAAACACACATTTCTGAAGAAATGTTAGCTATCCGGGTCAGTTGTCTCTACCTTGATTAATGCAAGAAAGCCAGCTTCCAGAACAATATATTATAGAGTCTGGAGGGCATATGTTTCCTGGTGTGAATCCAAGGGTTGGCACCCTCAGAGATATATCATAGGCAGAATTCTTGCCTTTCTACAATTAGGGGTAGAGATGAAGTTGGCTTTGAGTACTATTAAGGGCCAAGTCTCAGCTTTATTGGTCTTATTTCAAAGACCGCTTGCTACACATTCTTTAGTCTGAGGTTTTATGCAAGGGGTGATGCGGCTTAATCCGCCAGTTAAATCACCTTTGAACCCTTGGGACTTGAACTTAATTTTGTCAGTGTTACAAAAACAGACATTTGAACCAATACAACATATTCCCTTAGTCCTTCTGACAAGGAAGATGGTGTTCTTGGTTGCTATATCCTCAACAATTAGGGTTTCAGAATTGGCTGCTCTTTCTTGTAAAGAGCCATACTTAATTATTCATGAGGATGGAGTGGTGTTACGCCCTTATCCAGATTTTTTGCCAAAAGTGGTCTCAGGTTTTCACATGAGCCAAGATATTGTCCTGCCATAGTTTTTTCCAAAACCATGTTCCAGGGAAGAGAAATCATTACATTGTCTTGATGTGGTTAGAGCGGTCAAAGTCTATTTAAAGACGACTGCTCAGATTCTGAAGACTGATGTCTTATTTGTTCTGCTTGAAGGTCCTAAGAAAGGACAGGCAGTATCGAAATCCACTGTCACTAAGTGGATTCAGCAAGTTATAATTCAGACTTCTGTTTTAAGGGGTAAGATTCCACCTTTTCAAGTCAAACCACACTCTACCAGGTCGGTTAGTGCTTCTTGGGCAGTGCGTCACCAGGCCTCCATGGCTCAGATCTGTAAGGCCACAACTTGGTCTTCAGTACATGCATTCACCAAAGTTTCGGGTGGATGTATGGAGGCATAGGGATATCGCCTTTGGGTGCAGTGTGCAGCAGGCAGTGGTATAAGTCCTCAAGTCTGGGGGTGCCCTATGGGTTGTGCCTCCCTCCCTGCTAATAGCATTGCTATGGGATGTCCCACATAGTGATTACTATGGTGCTCTGTGTCCCATGATGTATGATAAAGAAAATAGGATTTTTATAACAGCTTACCTGTAAATTCCTTTTCTTGGAGTAGATCATTGGACACAGAGGTCCCTCCACTCTTTTTGGGGTTTAGGTATATTGCTTTGCTACAAAAACTGAGGTACTCCTGGAAGGAGGAGGGGTTATATAGGGAGTGAACTTCCTGTATTGGGTATACCAGTGTCCATCACCTGAAGGTGCCTACATACCCACATAGTGATTACTATGGTTCGCTGTGTCCCATGATGTACTCCAAGAAAAGGATTTTTACAGGTAAGCTGTTATAAAAAAAAAAAAAATGTCAACCCAATTAACTATAAACTATTACTGTGTAATGTAAAATAATTATTAAAATCAAACTGCACAGCCACACTTCATTGCCCTCACACCTACTGTTTGTTTTCTGGTACACTGATGGCTGTTTTCATATGGAGACTTTTTTTGCTTGCAATATTTATAGTGCCACATCTACACCAAGGACTTCTAATTGTGTCACTAGCTTCCTTACATGAATTTGATGTAATGTACTGGAAGACGTACCAAGGGCCCACAATCCAGCCCTGGACATAGGGTGACATTAGTTAACACTGCAATTATTTTTGCTTTGTTTAAAATGCTCTGTTTTTGTTTTTATTCAATTGCAGAAACGGAGGAGTAAGAAAGAAGGCATGGAACAAAATGATGAAGCTGAGGTTGACTATATGGTAGAAGAGCCAACTAAACCTTCCCTGCCCACACAAATAGACAGGCATGATGTGGAGGTACAAGTTCGAGATAAAGCAGCAAACATCAGGAGAAGACCTGGAGAGCCTATTCTCAACCCTGAACTAAGCATGTCTGGATATGTCACCCCAGATAACGAATGCCCAAGGTAAAATATTCACTGATATTGGTTATCGTTATGGAAGAGGTCCATAGTTATGGTGAGATTTGTGCCAAATAGGCCTAGAAGGGTAGAATTCTCAAAGACTCTTGTAAAATCATTGTACCCACACTCAGTAGATTCAAATGCAACAGCCCACTTCCCTGTGGGGGAGAAAAACCCCTGCATGCTGTCACTGATTAAGGAGGACAACATGGGTTTAACGCAGAGGCGTAGCTTGACGCATGTGGGCCCTGATGCAAAAGTTGACCTGCCCCCCCCCCCCACTACTTCCAACGTGCGTGCAGATACATCCACCGCATGCCAAGCTACTCAAAGTGGCTTAAGAGTTTTGAGTTCCCAGAGTTCCTCTTTACATCAGAGGACAGCGATCGCTGCTGGAGAATCAGAGAACAGGGACCCCTGGCAGGTCACTTAGCAGAGCTCCTTTCCCATCCCAGCACTGTATACAGCCCCCCCCCCCCCCCCCCCCCACTACACAAGGCTGAAGTCGCATTCCTTTACACAAAGTCTGTTGGTCTTCACAGGGTGTATCTGGCTTTTATGTTGCCCTTCTGACCTGTGAAATCCCCTGGTCGGAACGGCAGTGTAGTTGCAGTAGACAGATGCACCCTGTGCAGATCATGGCTAACTGGCTGTGTTGTAGAGGAATGTAATTTCAGCCCTGCGGAGGAGGAACAGCATAGAGTGCTGTAATGGGAAAGGAGCTCAACAGCCGGGCATAGCGTACAGGCTGGAGGGGGTGGTCAGGGGGCTTTGGGGGAGGGCAAATTAGATCTGGGAGGGCAAAGCCATGTGATCCAAAATCTGGAGCCTGCAGCCCTTCGGGGGTGCCCTGAGGAGGTTTTAAGGGATTTGTTTTAGAAATTTCTGAACGTTTCTCTGTCAGTGTTAGCAGGTGTTGGGGGAAGGTCATCTCCCAGAGGTGTGTGTCTTTTCCCCAGTTGTCAGGGAAGTGGGGTAAGTAGACATCCCCAAATGGGTGGGTACAGAGAATCGCAGCTGGTGACTAGGAGACACTGAACAGTGTCATCCCTCACCAGTGACATCGGTCCCATCGTGGCTACAGGATGGCACTCACCTCCTCTTGCCTCGCTGAGCTCTGTTACCATTCCATGTTGCCAGCACACAGCACAGACGCTTCCGCATCCTGGGCTGTTCTCACCTCGTGCTCCTCTCCATTCAGGAAATAGCTCACAGCTTCTCCCTGGCCAATGGGAACAGAGGGGTGTGGACTGTGGAAGGCAAAGTAGAAGGCCAGTACTGGAGCATGGCTGTGGGGCCCTAGGGCTGATCGGTACTGGATTTTGTGAAGGATATGATAATATGACAGGAAGACTGCAGGGGCCACCTGGAGCTAGGGGCGGGGTTGAGATTGTGACCCCTGCAACCCCTTATGCTACGCCCATGGTTTAACGTGTAAAATGTTGATAAAGCCTTAAGTACTCACTTTATGAGTTGAGTTACAGCTAGAGTGAGGTCATTGCTATTGTCAGTTTATAAGGAAAAAATTAAGGGTGAAACGCCAAGGGTGGGGAGCTAAAAATTAAGGCATTAATTTAGGAATAAATGTATGTTCTGGCAAAAAAAGACATCATTAACTGTGTGTGTTAATAATATTAAGCACTATTGCATAGCCATGTTTTCGCTGTTTTGTTTTCATTGGGGTTTTTTTGCAACTAGAATAAATCATTTATTAATCTTGTGAATGTGAACACTCTTTCAAGAAGGATCATGAAACTTAATATCTTGCAGATGCTGTAGCCACTGTGAAATATCGTTACAAGTTTGTTTTCATTGCTGATTATGCAAGGTCTATATTTCTTTTTCTCTGCTCTTCAGGGGAGAAGTTGTGAGACGTGAGGATATACTGAAGCATTCTTTGTTCATAAAGATTCTTTTCAACAATAAAGAAGTTTCCAGAACTGTGACAGTCCGGCTGGGGCATGACTTCCGAGTCCACATGGGGCAAATATTTAACCTGCAGATCTTTAATTGGCCTGAGAGCATAAAATTACAGGTATACATGGCTGCAAAAACAACATACAGATTACTTGGCTTTAAACAGGAATCCAATAACCGACTAAACTATTTAAGTCAGTCAAAGTCAATCCAGTCTAATAGTGCTCTAATTCTGTACAAGCAAGTTATCAATTTGTTTAAGGGTTATATCCAATAATAGTGTAGCATGTTCTACTCAGTACCTAAAGCCCAACTCCAGCCAATACGTTTACTTCCCTTGCAGGACAAAGCAGCAGGTTCACTTTTATGCCCTCTTCCCATTTTATATATTTTGCATACCATGACATGCATGAAATGCATACATTTCTATACTCATCAAAGTAAGGCCTTGTGTTCTACAAGGGCACACAAATACCAATGGTTCTATGTGCCCTGTTCACACCACACCGTGCTGATTTTTTTTTTTCTGCGCAGGAATCTGCAACATGTGTGCAGTTTTCTGCACAGGAAAAAAAACTGACATGACATCAACACTGGTGTGAGCAGGGCACATAACTGACGTGCATGAAAACTGATGTCACCGTGCATGAAAACTGATATAATTAATGCGAAACTGATTTCTCTGCAAATGAAATTGCATGGTTTTCCCATTAGTTCCAATCAGTTTTCAAGTTTTCATTCACATTTGGTGTAAATGAGTCCTAATGCATTTTTTATTTTAACTGTACTATCTGCCTTCATATTGTAAAGCATTGTGCAAACTGTTGGCACTAAAAAAAATCCTGTATAATAATAGTAATAATAATATTGTCCTCTCTCAAGTTGTCATTAAAGCAGGTCTCCTACTAAACGCTTTCTAAATAAAGGCTGACAAATTCAGATCCACAAGAACTTCCAAACTGAAACATCATCAAAATCCAAAATACTCAAGAAAATCAAATTGGCA
This sequence comes from Lithobates pipiens, assembly GCF_037356315.1. Lineage (NCBI taxonomy): Eukaryota > Metazoa > Chordata > Amphibia > Anura > Ranidae > Lithobates > Lithobates pipiens. The sequence continues at coordinate 450,178,352 of NW_027507718.1, read as the reverse complement.
CCTCCACCATGTTGCAAACACACCAATGTATGTTCCCTTTGGCCCCAATTGGTTCCACTGTTTATTTACATCATCACACATGCACATTCTGACTTTTTTACATATTTAGTCATTATGTCATGCCACCTCCCCAGCTGTACATACCTTTCCTATGCTCCCCTGCACTCCAGCAACCGAACTGGCAGAAGGACATCCTTGTGAAAAATCTTGAGTTGCTCCAGTTGGAGTTGGCTCTACCCACCCCCATATAACAGCACTGGGCCAGTCACCAGCTCTGTGATATGATTCTCCATACCTAACCAACCTTCTAGATAGGTAGGCCTCATGCTCGGTGGGTGTTAAAAACGTGGCTGTTAGAGGCATCTGACATAAATGCCCCCTCTGTTCGCCTAGGTGTCCTTGCATAAATAAGGGTTTACAGGCATCTAGAGGCAGAAAAAAAAATCACTTGCGTGTTCAGGAAAGGAGTGTTTGGACAGAAAAATCGCCTGAACGTGTGAAAACATACCTAAATGTATTTAAAAAAAAAACGTTTTTAGGCATGCTTTTCTTGTTCATTATGTTTTTATTGGTATTAAAAGTGGAGAACAGACCATAAAAAAGATCAACTAGGCCAATCTTACAACAATTTTGGATCATCCGTACATATACATGGAAAAATATTTAATCTAGTACGAAGGTATAAAGATCTAGAATTTCAATGCTATATTAGGAAAGATGAGTAGAGAGGGAAGAGCAATCAAGTGTATTTTTACCACTGTTTTTATCCTGCCAGTGGAAAAGCATTCAGAAGAGCTTGACAAACGCCCAGTGCATGAGGCTTAAGAGTAATAGAAGTAGGCTACAATAAATTGAAATACAATGTGTAAATCAGTGATTCTCAAACTGTGTGTCGCATGAGATTTGCAGGTGTACCACATGGGACTTTTTAAAAATATTTAAAATTGCTAGCATTTTGAAACCTTGAACATATCGAAAAAGGAAATGGTAAATCAATGCAAAAGTTAAAGTAACATCTATAAAAATGCAATCTCTGTCAGTCTGTTATTCATTGGTTCCTTCCGTAACGCAAGACTTGTGTGAGATCTCGGGAGAACTAGATCGCTCTAATTATATTATAATATTCCAAATATTCTATTCCAAATTTGATGCTTATAAATAAAATGTGTTCATTGTTTAGCGATGGAGAAATACTTAATCAAGTCTGGAACTCTGAAAGAGATACTGGTAAATGAAAAGGAAGGAAGCGAAAGTACAAAGAAGATTACAATCGCTTCAATCTAATTAGCTTTCGAAAGCAGGCATATCCTTCACATTAAATTTAAAATTAAATCTATATGTAAAAATAAATAAGTTCTTCACCACAAATTGTTAAATCTTTTCAGGTGTGCAGTGAAAATTTTTAGATCCTTTTTGGTATGCCACAAGACAAAAATTTTTGAGAAACACTGGTGTAAATGAATATATGATTTACATCAATAGAGTGACAGTGCAGCAAAGGAAAGTGCATGCTGTTGTGGACAGGGCAATAAAACCATTGCTTTGTTGTGCCGCTATGTGTTTTGAACAAGCTGTTTATTTGCCAAATTTTTCAACCTTTTTTATTTATAGCGCTGACATTCTTTGGCGCTTCAAACAAATTGAGGACCATTCTCATTTTTCCTTGCCAAAGGAACTTACATTTCAACATCCTATAGCAAAAACACGCACCTACCTAATGTGGTAGCAAGACGTTTAGGCTAATAAGTATGATTTCAGGATGAAATTGGATTCCTTGTGGGAGTTGAATCCAGAATCTCAGCAAGGCAAAACAAGAGTTACATAGTTACATAGTTAGGTTGAAAAAAGACACAAGTCCATCCAGTTCAACCTTAAAAACAAATAAATAAAATAAAAAATAATCGTACATTCCAAATACCCAATTTTATGCCCACAATTGATCCAGATTTCCGAGCACTCAGGTAGAGGCATTCACTTTATTCTCTATCCCCCAGCTGCTGGTAATTCTTGTTCCCCCGTACAGATACCATGAAACTATATGTAATCCAGCTCTTCCAAAAAGTCATGCACCGCCCAAAACATATTTGCTTTGTCCCTTGTTTCCAAAGTCAATAAAAGTCCATCTAAATCCTCTTATGTTATATATTTTTTTCCTTCTTCCGTTTATGAAAAAATTTTAAACTCTCACCACACATTTTAACACTCAACCCCCCCCCCCCCCCCCCCCCCCCCAAAATGAAACAGTGGGTCATAAAACGCTTGATGGAAAAATACTTGACATATACTTTGAAGAAAAAGTGAATAGTGAACCAGATTATATAGGAATCTTATGTGAATGAAATGTACAATAGCCTTAGAAAAAAAGATTACAGCTGACATGACATTATTATGATAAGTTTGTATAGTTGCGCAAAAGATCTGTTTAGCAGATGTCGCTTTGTAGCAGAAAATCGCATATGAGGAAACAAGGAGAAGAAAATGTGACCAATAATAGATACACAATAACAGTGTTAAATGGTTTAGATGGCCTAAAGAGATATAACCATAATGTCAATTTTATTCACATGGAATTAACCCTCTAAGAAATGATATTATTATTAAAAAGGATAGTAAAGAGAGACAGTACAGTTACAATACAATAAAAGTGGGCTAGGAGTGCCCTACTCCTGAGAGCTTATCTAAGACAGTGCCAGTTTAAATGTTTAAAACATGGTCCTTTTAGAGTTTAAACCAATGTTCTGGCTCACCAAAGCTGATGAGATGTTTAGTTTGGCATCAGCTTTAGGTAAAACTGTTGGGTCTTAAAACTGGAAAAGATAATAATGCTGCTTTCTGAGGTGGCCAAATATACCTGTGATAATACTCAAACCAATCTGTTTCTCCAAGGAGCACCTTGAATTTCAGACTTAGGCTGCATACAACACCTCTACAGCTGTGGCCAAAAGTTTTTTGAGAATGACACAAATATTAATTTTCACAAAGTCTGTTGGCTCAGTTTTTATGATGACAATTTGCATATACTCCAAAATGTTATGAAGAGTGATCAGATGAATTGCAATTAACTGCACAGTCCCTCTTTGCCATGAAAATTAACTTCATCCCATAAAAAACATTTCCACTATACTTGTGAAGAAGGCTTCAGGGAGCCCAAGAAAGTCCAACAAGCGCCAGGACCGCCTCCTACAATTGATTCAGCTGTGGGATCAGGACACCACAAGTGCAGAGCTTGCTCAGGAATGGCAGCAGGCAGGTGTGAGTGCATCTGCACGCACAGTGAGGTGAAGACTTTTGGAGGATAGCCTGGTATGAAAAAGGGCAGCAAAGAAGCTGCTTCTCTCCAGAAAAAACTTCAGGGACAGACTGATAGTCTGCAAAAGGTACAGGGATTGGACTGCCGAGGACTGAGGTAAAGTAATTTTCTCTGATGAATCCCCTTTTTGATTGTTTGGGGCATCCAGAGAAGAAAAGGTGAGCGCTACCATCAGTCCTGTGTCATGCCAACAGTAAAGCATCCTGAGACCATTCATGTGTGGGGTTGCATCTCAGCCAAGGGAGTAGGCTCACTCACAATTCTACCTAAGAACATAGCCATGAATAAAGAATGGTACAGAAAAATCTAGTGAGAGCAACTTCTCCCAGCCATCCAAAAATAGTTTGGTGGTGACGAACAATGCCTTTTCCTGTATGATGGAGTACCTTGCCATAAGGCAAAAGTGATAACTAAGGGCTTGAGAAACAAAACATCGAAATTTTGGGTCCATGGCCAGGAAACTCCCCAGACCTTAATTCCATTGAGAACTTGTGGTCTCTTGACATGCCTGATGAAGGAGCATGCATGCTCTGACCACACACTCATCCCCACTCCTCCTACAACCGGAAGTGACGTGTATTGCCGCCCCAGAGCCGTTCTGAGAGTCTGGACACGCTGGGAGCCACCAGCATCAACCGAACTACCAGCTGCCTCTCCACCTGCAAGCCGACCGCCTTCCCATAATGAGTGGATGAACCTCCCTATTATTCCAATGTGCTGACAAAGCTATGATCTTGTGAGTTACCAATTGTCTACTTTGAAATAAATGTTTTTACATGGTTGCACTTAGATTGGCGCTGCCCTCCTTTTGTGTCTTGTTTCCTGCAGAGCCCCTTTTTAGTTTGTTACGAGCCGGCAGCCATCTCTGTCAGCACACCTGAGACCACCATTACATTCTTGTGCTGCACATGAACTATCCTACATGGACTCCCTGTTTAAATAGAGTATTTAATTACCCACACTCTCTCTGACCAGCTGGCAGAGCGCACAAGATTTTGCAATTTTTCCTGTATTAAGCTGTATTCATAGTCTTTTCACAGGGCAGAGCAGGAGCTAAACATGGCTGTGAAAAAGTAGAACTAAATGCAGAGCTTTTTTCCATTTTGGATAGAGTAAGTGACGGTTATAACCCAATTTTGTTTGTCCTCTTGGGGAGATTTCCCTTGACTACCTGTTGTATAGCTAAAACAGGAAGTATGAGGAAATCCCTCCAAAACAAGGAAATTCCTGGTGGTCACTAGACCTAGTGACCTCATTGGACGTTTTTCCCTCTATCCCTGGTCTGTGACAACCCAAAATTTGGGATTTCCTTTCACTTTCATGCTCAGTGATAACAGTAAACCGGATAGATGGAAAGAGTGAATTTCCTTAAAGGGGGTGCAAACGGCAACAAAAAGCTGATGGGTGTTCTAAAACCTTTCCTTTGTACTTTGTATCCAAAAAGGAAAAAAAAAAAAAAAGTTTGCCTTTAGTTATACTTGAAGCTTGTAGTTCATATTTGCCGATGTAGGTTTATTCTCAAACAAAAGAGTCACAGTTTCAGAAAATAAAGCTAAATAGGGGCAAAGATAAATATTTCAAAAGTCCACTAAATATAATTATATAAGACTGAATTTTTACTAACACAATTCTGACTATCAAAGCTAATTGTTCTGAGTCTTGCATGGCCAGGCATGACTAGTTCACAGTCTGTTGCAGTGTATAAGAACAGAATCACGTTTCACACTGACCGAGATGTATCATTTACACCTTAAAACTACAGCTGGTCTCCAGAATAGCATCATGTATTATCGCACTTGTCAGAAAATCAGTGTTCAGGAAAACAGATCCAGCTGGGTATGGACATTCTATCAGAGACATTATTCATGTTGTACACCTTAATATGGTTAATAGGCATAACCCTGCAATATATCAGTTTGTCTGATTTGTGTGTTCATAGAATTACATGCTACAGGTCCAGATAAATCACAGCACACCCAACAGAGCCAATAATGCACGCCTCAGGCGCAGAGAATGCTTGTGGGCGACAGTTGGAGAAAAAAACTGGGGCTGTTACTCATGGTAACCAATGAGGTTTAAATGGAACAAGTGTCCAATTGGTTGGTGAGTGGATTCAGTATTCGTATATTGGCACCTCTTTATTGGCTATGACCTATGAGTTAAACAATCTGTGAGACCTTAAGCCCCAGGGTCAAACTGATCTTTGCTTTCAGTCATTGTGCTTCTGTGTCTCCTCCCTGAGCCCCTGATGCAACCTGGAACAGAGGGTTTGTGATCAGGTTTTGCCTTTTCTGATTTCTATGTTAAACTGAATGGATTGTTATGTGTTAGAAATATCTTATTAATTGACAACTTTGTGTGTAAAAAAAATTAAAAAAAAAAAAAAAAAAAAATTAAAAATAAAATTCATTTTCTTTCCACATTTTCCAAAAACTTGTGGCAAAAATTACCTTTTTTAAAAAGAAACACTCTGCCTTTTAGAAAATACCTTGGAGGGTTTCCTTTCCAAAATGGGGTAGTTTTGTGGATGTGTCCCATGGCCTGGTCCTCCAGGGCTACAAAAATGTGATGGGTATTCAGGAAATTAGATGCGTAATCTATGCTCCTTGAAAGCTCCTTGGAGTTTGGGCCCCTCTATGCTTCTAAGCTGTGAAAAAAATCACACGCATGGCATCCCCATACTAGGGAAGCTTAGCAGAATGTTTTAAGGGTGCAGTTTAATGAAGTCAATCTTAAAGGAGCAGTCTGAATGTTCTTGGGGAGGTGGATCTTCAGATCATGGTGGAGCGCTCTATTAATCACAGTAGTGGATCTGGGAGCCTGATGGGTTTATGTTGGTGCAGAGAGGAGAGGGAGAATGAGAGGGGCACCCGCAAAGACTGAAGGAACCCCTTAAGAAATATGTTCTAGTACAAAGTTCTAGCCGTAGGGCCAGTAACCTCTATAAATTGGAGTATAGAGGAATATTAATGTTAATGACGCATCCAAATGGTGACCAAGGAAGTTAATGCCATAGACTTCCTATCACCTCTTTACTCCATCTTATAGATCTTACAGCTAGAACTTTGTACCAGGACATATTTCTTGAGGGATTCCTACGGTCCCTGAACAGCCTTGCCTTATTTGTTTTTAACCAACTGTCTGCATAATGATTATACATTGCCTTAAGCTCCTGAAGAAGTACTCAGAGCGCAACATGTAGAGCGAACCAAGATACAGTATGCCATAATTCTACAGTACATGCAGCACTCTGGAACCAATTATACCATATAGAATTGTTTTCATTTTCTATGTAGTGCAGTTGTCTGATGTATGGTAGACAGTAGGTAGGTGGTAAATACTTTACTATACAGGCAGTATACGTTAGCCAAATTTTAAAGCACATTGTCTACTTTTTTAAATGATGTAATAAAGACATTTTAATTTTAATATTGTGTGCTGGTGTGTCTAAAAAGTCCAAGTTCAGTGCTCTATTATTAATTAGGACATCACATGTGCTAATTTTGTATCCACAGTACCACTCTGTGGTGATATAAGTTAGGATTTCAATTTAGAATCAATTAGTTGCTATGGGCAAAGTAGGCTGTTCCATTTGCTCCTCTTTATACAGCTATTTGTTCCCACCCAGTGGATTTATATACATGAGTGGAAATGCAGGTTTTTGGTCTAGTGTCACTGTTTCACTGGCCCTTATTTCATATTCATTTTTCATTTTGCCAGTGACAGCCATGGATTGTCAACTATGGTCTGTATCTTTTATTCATTGTATAGCTTTACATAACTTGTTGGCACATTATAAATTTGGAATTATAATGTTTTCTCTTAGATACACGAAACTGCTGGATATTTGGGAACAACGCTGCTGGCTGAGGCTTTCCTACCTATCCCTGAGACCACAATGCTGACTGGGAGCGCGCCTGTGGAGGAAGTGGAGTTCAGCAGCAACCAGAGAGTCATGTATGACCATGAAGGTGTTGGCAGTGGTATGTATAATGTGATGGATATGGCCAACTCTTCCATGATTCACTCACTACATGCACGCTCTTCCTTCTAGTTCCTATTTTATGCTCAGAACACAATTATAAGAATTCATTATTTTAATGGCTTGAGTATATCGTGGGTTTTTTTTTTTTTTTTTTTTGCTTCTTATATGCTTCTATAGCAGTTGTAGGAACTTATACGTTAAGGGAACCATGACCACTTATTTTTTCTGTCCACTTATTGTTGCTGTATTTAGACTACTTAGACTTGTCCTTTTGGCTAATACAGCATGTTCTGTTGTACTACATGTGTTATGCATTTTTTTAATCATACGCATAAATGCACAGATAAGCAAGTCAGAAGCAATACAGATGCAAGCCGTTTTTTCCTGAAAACATCCTGCGTATGACTTGCTGAGGGGTCAACTGAGAGTTTGACTAGCCATACATGCTTAGATTTTTCTTCAGCATAAATTAGGAATTGAAATGTGTTTTGTTTCAAATGCTGCTTTATGCACTGACATACCTTCACGAACCCAGTCTGTCTGGAGGGTATGTTCACAGGCTGACTTCACACCATCCTCAGGCAGCTTAACCCTTCAAAAAGACACAGAAGTTGAATCCAACACAATTTATCTTTTCACAAGTACAAAACATGGGATGTTTTTTAGTCTTTTGAAGTGGTAAGGCCTTATTTACATGGTCTCTGAGGCTCGTAGACATGAATAGACCATTTGTATATGAGGCTTGACCGGCCAGGTGCACAACACTGGCAGCCCATGTGAAGGTATGGGCACTCATCCTAGTTTTTATTTAGGCATGTCGGGGTGGGTGAGAAGTCTAAATGTAGACCATGTGCTTTTGCGGCTGCCTGAATACCTGAACAGTGACTGCATCTGATCGAATGCAGTTAATGTTGGGCCAGCAATTTTCCACCTGGCTCCTTCAATTTCTAAATTGACTTTTGCCAAGCTAGGTGGTGCTGACAGAAACACTCATTGCTCATATTCGACGTGTGAATGGACAGCTTTTGGCTTGCTGAGTCTGCGGGCTCAAGCACATGTAGTTTGTAGCATTTTGTAAGACAGGCATACTGCATGATACCATCATTTCCATTCATTTTATTGGGCCCTGTTCTTCCCAGAGCATTGTGTCGCAGGGTGTTTTTAAAATTCTTTGAATACTGCTGTTTTATGTGCATTGACCTGCTTGCTGTGTGCTATCCAAGTTACATAAATGGACGCCTTCAAAATGTTATTTGTAAACACATGCTTATTAAGTTGGACACAATGCTGCATACATTTCGGGTTTTATTTCTGGTGTGAATGAACTTTCATAACTGTCATTTTTTTAGATGCCCCTTTTAATTAGACCAAAGTTCTTTATTCAATAGAAAAATCCACTCTTAATGAATCAAAGAAGATATAGGAGTTTTTAGCAGTCTTTTCCTCAATATATACAAGGTTCATAATATTGCTACTGCTTGAGCATCAGAAAGCAATTTAGTCCATACATCTGCATGTTAGTCCAAAAAATGAGATTCTGGGTTATGTCCACCCATTTATCTTCTGTCCTGCACTGGTGATATACAGGAAAAGATAAATCAGCTGTATTAATTAACTTCAAATGTGCTCTACAAAATGATACACCTTGGGAGCCATGCTGAAGTAATCTTATCTGATGTATGGGAATAAATTATGATCAAGGGCGATCGGAGTGTCCTGTCACACCCAGCTACAATAATAAGAGCAATAATATAGCGTTCTACAGGCAGCTGCAGATCTGCAAGTCATTTCAACATACTTACAGGCTGAGCAAATGGAACATCATCTATCATTGTATAGAAATTTTGGGTAGGGTTGTTGTTGATGGATTTCCACTAAAGATGGAATTGTTTGTGTTCGTGTGGTATCTATATTACATAAAAATTCTGATTATTTCATTAATAAGTCTAATAACTGAGTAGCATATGGCCCTTTGTACATGAATACTAAAATTTGGAATTCTCAATGGTTCAGGGCTTTGAGGCCTCCCTACCATTGACCACATAGACAATGCTTTGAGGTCTATGGCCTAGTATACTAGAAGATTAAAAATTTTACCCCATATATTATAACACCACAGTCTTTGAATAGTGGATTCTCAGGCTGGTCTAGCATGTTGCCCAATCTTGATACAGTGCCAAAAAACTATTCTGTTTCATTTGATAAAGGGGGCCAAGTTTCTGAAGTTTCTCGCCAGAGCAATGGTCCCGGCAGTCTGGGAGCTGTCGGCTGGCTGGATGGTGATTAGCTGTCTCCAGTTACATCTTGCTGGGACGTTTCAGGAAAGGCAGATGAGGCGATGTACATGCTTTTATACAGATTATCAAATGTGAGTGTATTGATTTAGGAGTTTGTGGCTGTGACTTCCTGATGAAGCTGCAGGGAAACTGGTCCTGCAGCCTCCTGGGGCATGTGACACATCACAGTAAGCTGTGGACAGGGAGGGAGGTCGGGGGAGGGAGGTCAGGCGAGGTGAAGTCCTCCATTCTCACCTAGGGGAGAAAGAAGTGGGAGCAGGTACAAAGTGTTCCTTCTCCCTCAAAAAGCGGGGGGAGTGAGCAATACTTTACTTTTTGAGTAAAGTTCCACTTTAACTTTCCAATTCAACATAGTCATTGGTAGATCTATAGGAGTTTGTATAGTCAGATTGTAATGTGTGATGAATTTTAGAGCTTTCCAATCTGCCCCTTCGGTGATGAGACAACTGACAGGTCTTACCATTATGTGCTGCTACCCTTGTCCACCACTGCCTACAAATAAGCTTACAAAGAGTAACCATTACATCAAAGTATTATCATACAATTCCCACAAACAATGGGGTTAATTGGATAATTTACTAAAACTAGTGCAAAATCTGGTGCAGTTCTGCATAGCAACCAATCGGCTTCTACATTCACCTTGTTCAATTAAGCTTTGACAAAAAAAAAAAAAACTTGGAAGCTGATTGGTCTCTATGCAGAGCTGCACCATATTTTGCGCCCTCCAGTTTTATTAAATCGACTCCAATGCCTTTTGCACATCTGTCTTCCCATTTTGCTGGTCATACATGAAATGATACATTCATCATAGATTCAATCATTTCAAATAGCCTTTCACTTAAGTAGCAGTTCAGCCAAAAACAAACTAACTCTAAATCTACTCGCAGTCACATTCTAAGCCCTTGTACACACGGTTGGTGATTCAGACGGAATGTGTCCTACCGTTTTGTCGGATATTCCGACTGTGTGTGGTCTCCATCGGACTGTTTCCTTCGGAATATCCGATGGACCAACTTTTCCAACTTGCCGGTAAAATTTTTCGACAAAATGGTCCGATCGGACATACTCCGATCATGTGTAGCCTACACCGACAGACAAAGTGCCACGCATGCTCAGATCAAATTCCTAGACCAAAGCTATTGGCTACTAGCCTGAACGTAGTCCCGTCGTAACGAAATAACGTCATCACGTTATGTACAATCGGATTTTCCGACAACTTGGTCCGACCGTGTGTATGCAACATCACTTCCGAACCTCTTCCGGAATTAATCCGTCAGAATTACTCCGACGGATTTGGTAGTCGGAATCTCCGACCGTGTGTACAAGGGCTAAGACTAATCTATCTAACCCTGTAAAGCAAAAATCGCTATACATAACTTTTCTGAAGCCGTTCCGGTCTGGCCTCCAGCGGAGGATGCTGTGTGCAGGAGACATCCGACATAGGCTGGCAAGTTACATCACCCGTAGACTTACTATGGAGCTTCCGTTGTCGGCTGTCTGCACACGCCTGCACACAGAAGCCGCTGCTGTCAGCTCAGCGTAGGGCTGGTGGTCTGTATAGCAATTTTTGTTTTACAGGGCTAGTTTTTGGCTGAACTTCTACTTTAAGAACATTTATTAGACCAAACATTTTTAAGGAATTCAGTTGGAATTTCCTTCAGGAACTGATTATTCCATTTTCATGAAAATTTTATTTCATTGCTCCAGCCCCCCTATTTGTAAGTATGATTGTTTCATGAGAATGATTATATATGTAGTAGTTGTATCCCACTTGCCTACCAGGCCAATTCTGGCATTTCTCTCCTACATGTAAAAAATCATAATTTTTTTTGCTAGAAAATTACATAGAACCCCCAAACATTATATATGCTTTTTTTTTTTAGCAAAGACCCTAGAGAATACAATATACATGGAATGGCACCAAACTTCGCTATTTAAAAATCTCCATAGGTGACACTTTACATTTTTTTTTACTGGTTACATGTTTTGAGCTACAGAGGAGATCTAGGACCATAATTATTGCTCTTGCTCTAACGTTTGCGGTGATTACCTCACGTGTGGTTTGAATACCATTTTCATATGTGGGCGGGGTTTACGTATGTGTGCACTTCTGCGTGCAAGCTCACAGGGACAGGGGAGCTTTAAAAAAATATATAAAATTATTGTTAATGTTACTTTATTTACTTTAGCTTGACACTTTTGCCTTGTAATAGGAATAAAAGTGATAAAAAAAAATTTTGGTGGAAAAAAATTTTTTTTTATTGTTAATGTTATTTTATTTACTTTAGCTTGACACTTTTTTTTTTTTTTTTTCCCCAAACATTTTTTTTGATCACTTTTATTCCTATTACAAGGAATGTAAACATCCCTTGTAATAGGAATATGGCATGACAGGTCCTCTTTAAAGTGAAATATGGGGTCAATAAGACCCCACATCTCACCTCTAGGCTGGAAAGCCTGAAATAAAAAAAAACAATCCTGGCTTCCCAGCTAAATCGGCGCCATTCGTTTAAATGCAGAGGCCGGGCGTGAGGTCATAACATTGTGCCCGGCCTCCGACGATCATAGAGAATCCAGCGATCATCTGGTAGCTACAGGCATCATTCAGATATCCCCGCTCAAAACTGAGGATGTCATTTGGCATATGGTGGGCAGGAAGCGGTTATGGAGAGCCTTAAGTGAAGCGCCTATTAATGTCATGATGTGATTCTTTACTCTGACTTATCCATATTATCTGTGGTTCTGCTCTCTGTACTTTCAGATGTGCCATTTTCTTTTGAAGCTGATGGAAGTAATAAGATGGCTCTGATGACTTCTGGGAAAGTGTCATACTGTGTGTCCTGGGCGGTTGGGGAAAATGGAGTGCCATTGGTTCCTTCTGTGTCACAGCAAAAGAATGCTCTTCAGCGGTAAACATACACCACAGAATGTTTTAGCTACAGACAGATGCCTATTATGAATGAAAATTTGGCCTACATATATGTATCATGATTCTTAAAGGAAACCCACATAGAGAGAAATTTATCATTTGCAACCAGTAACCTCTGTTTCCCAAAATGCTTGATGCCTGACTGTCTTACTGGTCTTCTGTCTTAGTACATTCTGAATTAGTGACTCAGAATAAATATGCAGATTAGGAGTTCTGACTTCATTGGTTGCATGTTTTTTCAGGTAATTGAAGTATAGAAGCAAGTGCATAGCAACGGTTATTTTAAGGAAGTCAGCAATGGCAGTGGTGTATTTAGGTTTTGTACTGCCCTAGGCCTGACTAAATTTGTGCACCCCCCTTCCTGTCAATGTCACGCCCCTTGCTATTTAGGACCCGTCCTGTCATCTGTAAACCACATCCCTTCCTCTTTAGGCATCACCTTTTCCTCTTAGAGCCCCACCTTGTACATTATAAGTGGGTACCAATTGCAGCCTTGTCAGTGCCCATGAGCGCAGCCTTGTCAGTGCCCATGAGCGCAGCCTTGTCAGTGCCCATGAGCGCAGCCTTGTCAGTGCCCATGAGCGCAGCCTCGTCAGTGCCCATGAGCGCAGCCTCGTCAGTGCCCATGAGCGCAGCCTCGTCAGTGCCCATGGTAGTGCCCATTAATGCAGCTTCACCAGTGCCCATCAGCTCGACCTCATCAGTACCCAACAAGGGTCTCCAATTTGCATTCTAACCATACCAAATTATGTGAGCAAACTGCAGTTCCTCTTTAAGCACCCGTTCACATCAGGCTGATTTGGTGGCTATTGCTGTTAATGGGACCGCCCAAATTGGTGCGACTCCACACCGATTCCCAAAAGTAATTCCTGCACTACTTTTGGTGACTTTGTGGTGTGATTTGTATAGACATCTTGCATGTACCCGCACAGATGTCTGTCAAATCGCCTCCCTGAAGTCAGACTGCATTGCCAGTTTGAAATCGTGCAATCTCAGCTGAACTCACACAATTTCTAACCCGCATCAGTGTGAACCTGGGCTTAATGTAGTGGGCAGGATGGGTAATAAAATCCAGACTGATCTATGATCAGAAATTACACTTTTCTTCATATGCCAGAAGCATTAGCCGTACTGGTAGCTATGAAAGGTTACCACATATACACACCGGCACAAAGGTGTTAAATGCCATTGATTCCAGAAGCACCAGCCTGCAGATATTGAGCTCTAAAGAGTTAACCATATATGTAAGCTGCAGTGTACATGTGTGTGTTGATGCAGAGAAGAAAAGCACAGTCCTCCCCTAGCACCAAGGATACAGATGGGTTTATTTACGAAAGGCAAATCCACTTTGCACTGCAAGTGCACTTGGAAGTGCAGTCACTGTAAATCTGAGGGGTAGATTTGAAATGAGGTGAAGCTCTACTTATTTTATCATCCAATCATGGGCAAGCTAAAATGCTGTTTTTTTATTTTCCTTGCATGTCCCCCTCCAATCTACAGTGACTGCACTTCCAAGTGCACTTTCAGTGCATTTGTAGTGCAAAGGTGATTTGCCTTTAGTAAATAACCCCCAGAGGGTTCATTACCAGAGAGTTGTCCCTATTTAAGATAATAGGAGATAGGAAAAACAAAGTAAGTGAGGTTTGCAAAATACAGCACTGCTCTATGGCAGGTTCCCTTTAATGGAGCTTCTTCGTGCTTAGGCACTGAAGCTGTTGTATGTTGGCGTGACCCATGCTTTTTCTTCTTGCCATCTCATTTTGCAGCACCTTTACATAGAGGTTGTTGTAGGCTCTTCATTGCTTCCTTTCACATGTCAAAGCTCTCTAGCAGTCTCTAAATCAGGAGTTGCCAACTTTGGCACTTCGGCTGTTTTAAAACTACAAGTCTCATGAGAAAATAAATGCAAGATTGGGACAGCCTCTGGCATGATTCCCAAAAGCAGAGGCATGATGGGATTTGTAGTTTTACTACAGCTGAAGTGCAGTGGGTGCCTACCACTGCTCTATATTGTCATTGAAAACACATGGCCACAATTGGACAAGCTGTTTAAGAAGTATTAACACTGGTTCAAAGGTTCATACAAATTGTAATACTATATTAAAAATCACACCTTTATTGACATATCAATTAAACATTTACTAGGTTTATGCCTATTGAGGGGCCCTCCATTTTTAAAATTCTTACTGGACATCTAAGAATATTTCAGATATATATTACAGTAAAACCTTGGATTGCGAGCATAATTCCTTTCGGAAACATGCTTGTAATCCAAAGCACTTGTATATCAAAGCAAATTTCCCCATACGAAATAATGGAAACTCAAATGATTCACTCCACAACCATTTATTCATAGGTCCTTCAGTTTATAGTCCATATAAAAAGCTTCTAGCAATGTGATTGTGGTTGTGTAACCATAAAATGTCCATCCACAAATGGCAACCTCCACAAGGGGATTTGAAGCAATATCCATCAGGAGCTACAGAGTATAAAAGAGAAGAGAGGTGCCTCTTAATGTAGCAATATGGTTACATTTAATGAAGGTACAACATTTAGTAACTCGCATGGTTGATAATTAAGAGGCATATCTAAGTATGCAGGCATCCGGGGTAAAGCTGTACACATAGACCATCCTCCGCACCGCCGGCTCTCACCGCTGTCAGTCTGCAATCATGACCAGGAAGACTACCCTGCAGTAGAGAGATCTGAAAGCGAGGCTTAAACCGCTTGTGCAGTGCAGCGTGGAAGGGATGACGTTGATGGCGGTGCGGAGGATGGTCTATGCGGACAGCTTTACCCCAGATGCCTGCATACTTAGATGTGCCTCCTTTAATCATCAACCATGTGCGTTGCTAAATGTTGTACCTTCATTAAATGTAACCATAATGCCACACTTAGATGCACCTCTCTTCTCTTTTTTATACTCAGTTGTGACATGACGCTACTTGTATATCAAGACATCGCTTGTATATCAAGTCAAAATGTATTTAAAAATTTTGCTCGTTTTGAAAAACACTCTTAAACCAAGTTACTCTCAAACCAAGGTTTTACTGTACTTGAAAAATGCATATCACTGTGTAAATATATTGTTAAATAGACTCCACTCCCACAAAAAAAAAAAAAAAAAAAAAGGTTTCAGGTTTCATACTAACTGAAATGCACAATGAAATTGAGAAGAAGCGCAAATGGTAGTTACATAGTGGGTGAGGTTGAAAAAAGACACAAGCCCATCAAGTCCAACCTATGTGTGTGATTATATGTCAGTATTACATTGTATATCCCTGTATGTTGCGGTTGTTCAGGTGCTTATCTAATTGGTTTTTGAAACTATCGATGCCCCCCGCTGAACCACTGCCTGTGGAAGGGAATTCCACATACGTGCCGCTCTTACAGTAAAGAACTCTCTATACACTTTAAGGTTAAACCTCTTTTCTTCTAATTTTAACGAGTAGCCACAAGTCTTGTTAAACTCCCTTTCGCGGAAAAGTTTTATCCCTATTGTGGGGTCACCAGTATGGTATTTGTACATTGAAATCATGTCCCCTCTCAAGCGTCTCTTCTCCAGGGAGAATAAGTTTTGTGCTCGCGACCTTTTTTCATAACTAATGTCCTCCAGTCCCTTTTTATTAGTTTTGTTTCCCTTCTCTGTACTTGCTCAATTTCCAGTACATCCTTCCTGTGGTGCCCAGAACTGGACAGAATACTCTAGGTGAGGCCGAAACAGAGTCTTGTAGAGTGGGAGAATTATTGTTTTACCTCCTGGAGCTGGTCCCCTTTTTAATGCATGCAAATATTCTGTTTGCTTGGAGCAACTTAACATTGCATGCCATTGCTGAGCCTATCATCTACTAGGACCCCCAGGTCCTTTTCCATCCTTGATCCCCCCCCCCCCCCCCGTGAGTAGATTGCATTCATATTATTGCCACCCAAATACATTATTTTACATTTTTCCACATTAAACCTCATTTGCCATGTAGTTGCCCACCCCATTCATTTGTTCAGATCTACATTCTGTACATCATGGGACACAGAGCACCATAGTAATCACTATGTGGGTATATAGGCACCTTCAGGTGATGGACACTGGTATACCCAATACAGGAAGTTCACTCCCTATATATCCCCTCCTCCTACCAGACGTACCTCAGTTTTTTCGCCAGTGTCTAAGGTGTTGGTCACGAGTGAAGAGTTCCACTGGAGGGATCCCTGCTGTATTTAAACAGCCTCCATAGACTGGATCCATCCAAAGTGCCACTGAGGCCAAGATGGATGGTACCCGGGCCTCGTATACAAAGTACGAGGTTTTGCCTGTAACGCCTCTCTTTGCAGGCTGGACCCGGGGCCCATAACTTTTTGGTCATGCTACATTACCTAAAGTTTTTCCTGGCGGTTGCTAATACAGGTCCAAGGGAGTGGAACCCCTATAATAGTGACCCGGTCCTTGAAGGTTTGCTAATGCAGCCTGCCGTGATGGGTGAAGTTTGGATCTGTCCGTTACAGCAGTATCCTGCAGCAAGGAAAAGGTAAGGGAAGAAGCCTAGGAACTTTAAAAAGTCCACCTATGTTTTTTTTTTTTTTTTTTTCCATAAAGTAAAATGTTGTCATGCCTAAAATCTCCACTAGAGGGAGTAAATGCATAACTTAGTACGTTGCTTCTCAGTCAGATCAGAGTCCCAGCTAGACGGGGGAGCGGCGGCTCTCATACAAGGAGGAGAATAGTTCTTTTCAAACTTCCCACCCCCAGCCCTCCCCTCTTGCTCAAGGAGCATGTCGAAATACAGAGGGGGGACATGTTTTAATCACGGAGGGGGCGTGGCTTAATAGCGCAGCGCCATGTGCAGGACGTAAGTCCACGAGGAGCACACCGCGCAGGCGCTGATGACAAGAGACAAGATAGACGCTTCACAGCTAAGAGCTGGAGTCTGACACACAGGACACAGAAGCGCTGGGGGCACGTAAGGTTGATGCAGGCATTTCCCCTACAGGAAATAACATTTACATACAACACTAAAGCTGAACGTTATTAGCTTTGTCTTTTGCTAGACTATTTTTTTTGTGCTCAGCACTATGGGTACCAAAAATCTCACCCCCTGGTGCTGGGAACGCCAGTCGTGCCTCCACACTGTCATCTTCTCCTGAGATACCAGATATGGCAAACCGGGGTGAGTCATTGGAGTCAATTGGTGGTGCAGCTCCTTCTCACATCTCAGCCCCTGTATACGTGACTGAAGATGCATTTTCCTTCGCACTGCAGGGCCTAGAAGGAAGATTAGCGGCTTTAATCGCATCCTCCATACAAAAGGATAGGAAGCGTGTTAGACCCCTTATCAAGGGAACAGTGGGTAGAGGATAAGGTGTTACCCTAAGTCGATGAGGAGGAAAGGCAAACCAATTCCTCCTCTACAGAGGAACCAACGGTAGATGGACCTTTTTCAGTTTCGCAATCTGAGAAATTGCTGGTACAGTCTCTTACAGAGATGGTTTGTTCTTCAAGCTAACCCTAACGAAGTCAGCTGCATTACTAGAAAAACGTATTTATGCTGAATGGGATCACCCAGATAAGCATTTTCTCCCTCCAAAGAGACTCACAGCACTCTATCCCATGGAGGAGAAATTCACCAAAAGATGGAATGTACCAGCAGTTGACGCTGCGATTTGCAGTGTGAATAATAGTCTAACTTGCCCAGTAGACAATGCACAAATGCTTAAAGATCCAACAGATAAAAGGTTGCAATTCCTGTTAAAATCCTCTTTTTTCCTTTGCAGGAGCTGTTACTCAGCCTGCAGTCGCTGCAATAGGCATCTCTTAGTCCCTAAAGGACCATTTTAGACAGGCCCTTAAGGAAGTCCCTGCACAACAGGCCTGCGATTTGGTCGAACTACAAAAGGCACTATGTTTTGCCATAGATGCCATGAAAGATTCTATTCACCAGGCGTCTCGCCTTGCGCTTGTGCTAGTACACATGCGTAGGACCCTGTGATTAAAAAAATTGGTCAGCTAAAGCACCTGGCAAAAGGGGATCAACTATTTGGGGGTGACTTGGACAAATACACCCAAATGATTTCTAGTTGGAAAAGTACACTTTTGCCAGTCAAAAGAAAGTATGAACGTCCTTCATTTAAGTGGACGCATCCGCCTCTAGGCAGTGGCAATGGCCTCCACCATCACTCTAGAGGAAAGCCTCAGGGTCAGGCCCAGGCACAAAAGAAGACCTGGGGCCGGAAATATGCAAAGCAGAATTCTAAAGCCTCATTATGAAGAAGTGCCCCCCCCGGCCAGAGTGGGGGGAAGACTTCTGCAATAATCAAGTCTGGCAATAAGAAATTCAGGACAGATGGGTCATCTCCCCTGTGTCTCTAGGATACAAACTAGAATTTCAGGAGTTTCCATCTCGTTTTCTGAGATCAAACTTTCCCAAAGATCCAGAGAAAAGGCAATCTCTGTTTCGGGCATTAGACTGATTACTGGCTCAGGGAGTGATCACACAAATCCCCACAGAAGAGCAAGGTTTGGGGTTTTATTCAAACCTCTTTATGGTACCAAAACCGAATGGAGATGTCAGACCCATTCTAGATCTAAAGAATATAAATCAGTTCCATCCGCTCCTTTCGCATGGAGTCGGGTCAGTAGATTCTATCCTACAAGGAGGAAAACCTCTGGCGTCTATCGACATCAGGGATGCATATGCATGTCCCTATATTTCCCGCTCACCGAAGGTTTCTGTGGTTCGAAGTAGAACAGCAGCATTTTCAGTTTGTAGCCTTGCCCTTTGGGCTAGCTACAGCACCCCGGGTGTTCACAAAAGTGCTGGCCCCATCTCTAGCCAGGTTAAGGGTGCAGGGCTTAACTGTCTTGGCGTACCTAGACGATCTATTACTAATAGACCAGTCGGTGGCTCATTTGAAGCAAAGTATACGCATTACAACCAGTTACCTGGAAAGTCTGGATTCTCAGCCTAGAGAAGTCTTCCTTAAAACCGCTAAAAAGGTTGGAGTATTATGGCCTAATCATAGACACAGCCCATAAAAAGGTGTTCTTGCCTCAGGCAAAAATCAACTCCATAAGAGAGCTGGTGCAGATGGTCAGGTTGAAAGGAGATACCTCCATTCGTCTTTGCATGAGGTTGTTAGGAAAGATGGTGGTTTTCATTCAAAGTGGTTTCCTATGCCCAGTTCAGTTCGAGACTGTTGCAAAACCGTATCCTGTCTGCTTGGAACAAAACGATCCGAGCTTTAGACTTGCCAATACGGCTGTCCCCAAGGGTGTCCCAAAGCCTCAGTTGGTGGTTACTAACCCAGAATCTGCTGAAAGGAAATTCCTTCAGACCAATTATATGGAAAGTGGTAATGACAGACACCAGCCTTTTAGGCTGGGGAGCAGTACTAGAGAAGACAACTGTACAGGGACAGTGGTCAAGAACCGAAAGAGCCTTGCCCATCAACACCCTAGCGATTCAGGCAGTGCGTCTGGCTCTGAAGGCCTGGACTTTCAGGTTACGGGATTGTCCTGTCAAGATCCAATCTGACAATGCCACAGCTGTGGCCTATATCAATCACCAAGAGGGCACCAAGAGTCTTGCAGTGCAGACAGAGGTGAACCATATTCTAACTTGGGCAGAAAGGAATGTTCCGTGCCTATCGGCGGTCTTCATTCCAGCAGTAGAGAATTGGCAGGCGGAGTCGCCAGCACTTATTCCCGGGGGAATGGTCTCTTCACCCCAATATTTTTTGGGCTGTTTGCCAAAGATATGGGACTCCGGACGTAGATCTTCTAGCGTCCAGTTTCAACATGATGTTAGTCAACTTTGTGTCCAGGACAAAGGATCCACTCGCATGTGGAACAGATGCGTTGATCCCGTGGGATCAGTTCTCACTGATTTATGCATTTCCCCCTATTCAGTTGCTGCCACGATTTCTTTGCAGGATCAAGCTGGAAAGAAATCTGGTAATTCTGGTAACCACAGCATAGCCCAGAAGGTCATGGTATGCAGAAATCGTAAAGATGGCAGTGGAGGATCCATGGTCCCTTCCACTACGGCCAGATCTAATCTCACAGGGGCCAATATTCCATCCTACCTTACGAAAGCTAAGTTTAACGGCCTGGCTATTGAAACCCACATTCTGAAGAAACCTGGTATTCCGGGTCCGTTATCTCTACCTTGATTAATGCAAGGAAGCCATCTTCCAGAACTATACATTATAGAGTCTGGAGGGCTTATGTTTCCTGGTGTGAATCCAAGGGTTGGCGCCCTCGGAAATATATCATAGGCCAAATTCTTGCCTTTGTACAATTAGGGGTAGAGATGAAGTTGGCCTTGAGTACTATTAAGGGCCAAGTCTCAGCTTTATCGTGTTATTTCAAAGACCGCTTGCTACACATTCTTTATTCCGGAGTTTTATGCAAGGGGTGATGCGGATTAATCCGCCAGTTAGATCACCTTTGAACCCTTGGGACATTAGCTTAGTTTTGTCAGTGTTACAAAAACAGCCATTTGAACAGATACAACATATTCCCTTAGTCCTTCTGACAAGGAAGTTGGTGTTCTTGGTTGCGATATCCTCAGCAAGGAGGGTTTCGGAATTGGCTGCTCTTTCTTGTAAAGAGCCATACTTGATTATTCATGAGGACAGAGTGGTGTTGCGCCCTCGTCCTGGTTTTTTGCCAAAAGCGGACTCAGGTTTCCACCTGAACCAAGATATTGTCCTGTCATCATTTTTTCCAAAACCATGTTCCAGGGAAGAGAAGTCACTACATTTTCTTGATATAGTGAGAGCATTCAAAATCTATTTAAAGGCGACTGCTCAAATCCGGAAGACTGATGTCTTATTTATACTGCCAGAAGGTCCTAAGAAAGGACAGGCAGCGTCGAAATCCAAGTCGCTAAGTTGATTCGGCAAGTTATAATTCAGACTTCTGATTTAAGGGGTAAGATTCCACATTTCAAGTCAAAGCACACTCTACCAGGAGGGTTAGTGCTTCTTGGGCAGTGCGTCACCAGGCCCCCATGGCTTAGATCTGTAAGGCCGCAACTTGGTCTTCAGTACATACATTCACCAAATGTTATCAGGTTGATGTGAGGAGACATGAGGATATGGCTTTCAGGCGCAGTGTGCTGCAGGCAGCAGTATAGGTCCTCAAGTCTGGCGGTGCCTACGGTATGCGTCTCCCTCCCCTCAAATAGCATTGCTATGGGACGTCCCACATAGTGATTACTATGGTGCTCTGTGTCCCATGATGTACGATAAAGAAAATAGGATTTTTATAATGGCTTACCTGTAAAATCCTTTTCTTGGCGTACATCATGGGACACAGCGGTCCCTCCCCTCTTTTTGGGGTTTAGGTATATTGCTTTGCTACAAAAACTGAGGTACTCCTGGTTGGAGGAGAGGTTATATAGGGAGTGAACTTCCTGTATTGGGTATACCAGTGTCCATCACCTGAAGGTGCCTATATACCCACATTACTATGGTTCGCTGTGTCCCGCAATGTACTCCAAGAAAAGGATTTTAACCACTTGCCGCCCGCCCTATAGGCAATTGACGGTGGCAAAGTGGTTGCATAATCCTGATCGGACGTCATATGATGTGATCAGGATTATGAGCCGCTGCGCGCCCCCGGGGGCGCATCGCGGCGATCGTTGTTGCGGGGTGTCAGTCTGACACCCGGCAACTACGATCTCGGTAAAGAGTCTCCGACGGAGACTCTTTACCATGTGATCAGCCGTGTCCAATCACGGCTGATCACAGTGTAAATAGGAAGAGCCGGTGATCGGCTTTTCCTCACTCGCGTCTGTTAGACGCGAGTAGAGGAGAGCCGATCGGCTGCTCCTCTGACGGGGGGGTCTGTGCTGATCGATTATCAGCACAGCCCCCCGAGGATGCCCACACTGGACCACCAGGGACGCCACCAGACCACCAGGGATACCCAGCAAAAGGTAATCCTCCCTAGACCACCAGGGATGCCAGTCAGTGCCACAATGGATGCCAATCAGTGCCCATAATGGATGCCAATCAGTGCCCACAATGGGCATCACTGATTATCATGCATTATTGTTTGGCACTGATTGGCATCCATTAGTACAGGATAACAATACAATGCCGCCTATCATTGCCGCCTATCAGTGCCCACCTGTGCCGCGTATCAGTGCCCACCTGTGCCGCCAATAGTGCCCACCTATGCCGCTTATCAGTGCCCATCCGTGCCACCTATCAGTGCCCACCCATGCCCATCTGTGCCGCCCACCCATGCCCATCTGTGCCGCCCACCCATGCCCATCTGTGCCGCCCACCCATGCCCATCTGTGCCGCCCACCCATGCCCATCTGTGCCGCCCACCCATGCCCATCTGTGCCACCCACCCATGCCCATCTGTGCCGCCTATCCATGCCCATCTGTGCCGCCTATCCATGCCCATCCGTGCCGCCCATCCATGCCAATCTGTGCCACCTATCAGTGTCCATCAATGCCACCTCATCAGTGCCACTTCATTGGTGCCACATCATTGGTGCCCATCAGTGCCGCCTTATCAGTGCCCATCAGTGTAGCCCCATCAGTGCCCATCAGTGAAGGAGAAAACGTACTTATTTACAAAGTTTTGAAACTGAAACAAAAAAACATTTTTTTTTTTCAAAATTTTCAGTATTTTTTTTATTTGTAGCGCAAAAAATAAAAACCGTAGAGGTGATCAAATACCACCAAAAGAAAGCTCTATTTGTGGTAAAAAAAATGATAAAAATTTCATTTGGGTACAGTGCAGCATGACCGCGCAATTTTCATTCAAATTGCGACAGCGCTGAAAGCTCAAAATTGGTCTGGGCAGGAAGGTGTTTAAGTGCCCGGTATTGAAGTGGTTAAAGGTAAGCTGTTATAAAAATCCTATTATTGCCCTGCTTAGCTTAGTATCCTTCGCAAATACAGAGATTGAACTGTTTACCCCATCCTCCAGGTTGTCTATGAACTAATTAAATAGGATTGGTCCCAGGGCAGAACCCTGAGGGACCCCACTTTTCACCCGCTGGCCATTCAGAGCACTCCCCATTTATCACTACCCCCTGAACTCGCCCTTGTAGCCAGTTTTCAATTCATGTACTTTCCCTATTTTACTTTGTACAGTAAACGTTTATGGGGAACTGTATCAAATGCTTTTGCAAAATCCAGATACACCACGTCTGCGGGCCTCCCTTTATATAGAAGGTTAATAGATTGGTTTGGCAAGAACGATTCTTCATGAAGCCATGCTGCTTACTTCTAATGATACTATTTTCATTACTAAAATCTTGTATATAGTCCTTTATCATCCCCCTCCAAGAGCTTGCATACTATTAATGTTAGGCTAACTGGTCTGTAATTCCCAGGGATGTATTTTGGCCCTTTTTTAAATATTGGTACTCGATTTTCTTTTCTCCAATCAGCTGGTACCATTCCAGTCAGTAGACTGTCAGGATAGGAACAATGGTCTGGCAATTACTTGAGTTCCCTAAGAACCCTCAGGTGCAAGCCATCTGATCCCGGTGACTTATTAATGTTAAGTTTTTCAAGTCCATTTCTAATTCTGTCCTCTGTTAGCCATGAGGGGGCTTCCTGTGACATGTCATGATGTTAAACACTGCAGCTTTGGTTACTGAAGCCCCCCGATTCCCTCGTGAAGATTGAGGAGAAGAATAAATTCAGTACGTTCTCCATCTCACCATCCTTTGTAACCAGATTCCTTTCCTCATTCTTTATGGGGTCAATATGGTCTGTCCTCCCTCTTTTCTTGTTTATAGACTTAGAGTTTCTTGGGATTTTATTTTGCTCTCCTCCACTATGTCTTTTGTGTTCTATCTTAGCCGCCCTAATTGCACCCTTACATTTCTTGTTGCATTCTTTGTAATGTTTTGAATGCTGATGAAGATCCGTCAGCCTTGTATTTTTGAAGGCCTTCTCCTTTGCTTTTATATGCATTTTTACATTGAAGTTAAACCACCCAGGACTTTTATTCGCTCTTTTAAATTTATTTCCCAATGGGATGCACTAGCTAATGCCCTTATTTAATATGCTCTTAAAGCAAACCCATCTCTCCTCCGTGTTCTTTGTTGCTAAGATTTTATCCCAATTAATATCTTCTGGCAAGGTTTGTAGTTTAGGGAAGTTAGCTCTTTTGAAATTCAGTGTCTTTGCATTCCCCTTATGTTTCCTATTTGTCTGATTTATATTGAAGCTAATTGACCTGTGATCGCTGTTTCCTAAATTGCCTCATATTTCCACATACGTGATCAGGTCTGTATTGTTGGCAAAAAGTGGTAAAGTACAATCATAGATATTCAGCCTAAATATTTTAGAAATCTTTGAGCAATAAGGGTGCCCCACCATTAACTTGCTGGCGTAGTGTGTTGAAGAGCTTTTGTAAGCAACCTTGATCCCTCCTTTTCTGCTGGTTATTACTCTGCTCTTTGGTTCAGATCTCTGTTGTGCACACCTGACCTCAATATTGGACTTTAAAACAAGGCCAGGACTAAGGCTGTATTCACACAGCAACACAGGGCTACCAGAGTGAGTTCACCGCTCCCACAGCGGTAGGGGACAGTATGGTGCAAGAGCGCATCACATGGCTCCCTTTTTTTATTTTTATACAAACTTTATTACTTTATTATGTGTACAAAATGTACACATCGTTCACTGCAATGTATAGCAGAGCAATGCGCCCTGTTGCTGTACATTGCCACCCGATTTGGAGCAGTGTTCTGCAATAAAATGCAGCATGTCTCTAGTCTGCGTTGCAGTGTGAATTGGACGATTGTTTCCTATGTGTCCCTGCGGTGATGTTTTACCATGCGGCAAAATGTCTGTCACTGCATATAATGTAAATTCACCTTTAAAATCTGTACCTGATTAATGGGTAAGCCTGTTCTCTAACTCTTTGGATAGAGTTCTGTCTGACTGTCCATAATTTCGATTATTCCTTTGTATTGTTTGTACTGTGTTTGTACTCCACTTTTTCTGTGGTTATCCCGATTGCCTTTGTTTGGTCAGTTTATTTGTGCCTTGCCTGACCATCAGACTGCTTCTGTCTATCACAGAATTTATTTCATTCATTACAGGTTCGTATATAGCGTAAACTTGTACATTCACATAAGTCCCTGCCTCAAGGAGCTTAAGATCTACGGTCCCTAACTCACATTCATTCATGGTCAATTTAGACAGGAGCCAATCAATCTACCAGCATGTCTTTGGAGTATGGGAGGAAACCAGAGTACACAGGGAAAACCTACACGGGCACAGGGAGAACTTGCAAACCCCAGGCAGTTAGTTCTCTGGTTGGAATTCGAACCGACAACCCTAGTGCTGCTAGGCAGATGTGCTAATCACTTAACCACTGTGCTGCCTGGATTACATCCAAAGAGTAGATATTAATCTCCATAACAATACAGTGTTAATACTGTAGTTCTGTAGTAATGGATCTGTAGACGGGTCTTCTGACACAAAGGGGTTTGAATGGCTATTAAAGGTAAACATCCTCACCTGTGATCTGATTGCTTGTAATTAGTGTGTGTGTGTGTAAAAGGTCAATGAGCTTCTGGACTCCTGACAGACCCCTTCCAGCTTTCATCAAGGGCTGCACTGATGTTTCTGGATTCTGAGTCATGGGGAAAGCAAAAGAATTGTCAAAGGATCACTTCTAATCAAGAAGTGGAAAATGAGGGGTTCTGTTGAAACCAAACCACGTACTGGTAGACCAACTAAAATGTCAGCCACAACTGCCAGGAAAATTGTTCGGGATGGAAACAAAAACCCACAAATAACTTCAGGTGAAATACAGGACTGTCTGGAAACATGTGGTGTGGCTGTTTCAAGATGCACAATAAGGAGTCACTTGAAGAAAGATGGGCTGCATGGTCGAGTCGCTAGAAGAAATCCATTACAATGCAAATGCCGCAAAGTATCTCGCTTACAATACACCAAACAGCACAGAGAAAAGCCTCAAACCTTTTGGCACAGTCATTTAGAGTGATGAGACCAAAACTGAGCTTTTTGGCCACAACCATGAACGCTACATTTGGAGAAGAGTCAACAAGGCCTATGATGAAAGGTACACCATTCCTACTGTGAAACACGGATGTGGATAGCTGATGTTTTGTGAATGTGCGAGCTACAAAGTCACAGGAAATTTAGACAAAATTGATGGCAAGATGAATGCAGTATGTTATCAAAAAATACTGGAGTCATTTTTGCATACATCACCCAGGAAGCTGCACGTGGGACATACTTGAACACTCCAACATAATAAACCAAAACACAAGGCCAAGTGGACCTGTCATTGGCTACAGCAGAATAAAGGGAAGGTTCTGTTCTAGAGTTGGTCGTCTTAGTCTCCTGACCTCAATATCATTGAGCCACTCTGGGGAGATATCAAATGTGCAGTTCATGCAAGACAGCCCAAGAATTTACAGGAACTGGAGGCTTTTTTCCAAGAGGAATGGGCAGCTTTACCGTCTGAGAAGATAAAGAGCCTCATCCACAAATACCACAAAAGAACTTCAGGCTGTCATTGATGTTAAAGGGGGCAATACATGTTATTAAGAACTGGGGTATGTAAACTTTTGATCAGGTTTATTTGGGTAGTTTCTGTTGCCATTATGATTTAAAAAGAGTAAACATAGTTTATTGATAATAAATGGCTTCAGCCAAACACTAACCATGAGTAAAAGAAAAGTTTTTGTCTTATCATTCATATTTTCTGAAAAATGGCCAAGAAATCATAGTCTGCCGGGGTATGTAAACTTATGAGCACAACTGTACCAACGGATTGGAGAAAAGCCAATGTAGCACCAATATTTAAAATGGGCCCAAAATACATCCCTGGGAATTACAGACCAGTTAGCCTAACATCAATGGTGTGCAAGCTATTGGAGGGGATGATAAAGGACTATATACAAGATTTTAGTAATGAAAATTGTATCATTAGCAGTAATCGGCATGGATTCATGAAGAATCGTTCTTGCCAAACCAATCTATTAACCTTCTATGGGGAGTTGAGTTTTCATCTAGATAAAGGAAGGCCCATAGACGTGGTGTATCTGGATTTTGCAAAAGCATTTGACACAGTTCCCCATAAACGTTCACTGTACAAAATAAGGTCAGTTGGCATGGACCATAGGGTGAGTACATGGCTTGAAAACTGGCTACAGGGGTGAGTTCAGAGGGTGGTGATAATTGGGAAATACTCGGTATGGTCAGGGGTTGGTTAGTGGGGTCCCACAGGGTTCTGTGCTGCTGTTCATAAACGACCTGGAGGATGGGGTTAACAGTTCAATCTCTGTATTTTCGGATGATACTAATCTAAGCAGAGCAATAACTTCTCTCCAGGATGTGGAAGCCTTGCAAGAAGATCTAAACAAATTAATGGGGTGGGCAACTACATGGCAAATGAGGTTTAATGTAAAAAAATGTAACATAATGTATTTGGGTAGCAAAAATATGAATACAATCTATACACTAGGCGGAGAACCTCTGGGTGAATCTAAGATGGAAAAGGACCTGGGGGTCCTAGTAGATGATGGGCTTAACAATGGCATGCAATGCCAAGTTGCAGCTAACAAAGCAAACAGAATATTGGCATGCATTAAAAAAGGGATTAACTCCAGCAATAATTCTCCCACTCTACAAGACTGGCCCAGCCGCACCTGGAGTATGCTGTCCAGTTCTGGGCACCAGTCCTCAGGAAGGATGTACTGGAAATGGACGAGCACAAAGAAGGGCAACAAAGCTAATAAAGGGTCTGGAGGATAGTCATTATGAAGAAAGGTTGCGAGCACTGAACTTATTCTCTCTGAAGAAGAGACGCTTGAGAGGGGAAATAATTTAAATTAACAGATACCATATTGGTGACCCCATAATAGGGATAAAAATTTTTTGCGGGAAGGCAGTTTAACGAGACACTTGGCCACTTGTTAAAATGAGAAGAAAAGAGGTTTAACTTTAAACTACGTAGAGGGTTGAAACAAGACATTTTAGTTCCAGCTATACTGCGATCTTTATAGCAATGCAGGCAGATTTTATCTTCCAGACAAAGACAGAAGTTTAATTGATCTCACATTCAACACTATTGAATGTGGAGCTAGCTTGCTTGTGAAATACCAGCATATCCAAGAGAAGGATGGTATGTGGAAGGGCTCCCAAGTAAAAGGCACATTACATGTTTTGCCATAAAGTTTCTTACCCAGTGGGTTTTATTTTAACATTATAATATATAGTGTTACAATTTTGTTCCTGTAACCCAGCATTTATCCTGTTTAAATTGAGGAGTTGTTTCTGAAGGGAAGACTAGTCATAAGCTAATACCTTTTTTTTTTACCTTCTAGACATTTTTACAATTGCAAACCCTTTTTAAGAACGAATTTTACATTTGTGGTCTTATTCATGAAGGCAATATGTGAAAGATACAACCCTGTAGTAACCAACCAGAATTCATGTTCTACGTTTTATGGCTGTTATGGTACATTCTTCTGTAAATAATCCTTGTTATATTCCCTACACTGTTAACTGTAACGTCTGTTTCTATGATAGAGCTTTACATAACATAGACGCTGTATCCTCTATCGGAGCTTCTGGACTGACTGATATGAAGAAATTAGCCAAGTGGGCGGTTGAATCAAAGCTTGATCCTAATGATCCCAACAATTCGGCTCTCATGCAGCTCATAACGGTGAGATACATAGATTTACCAATAGAATACCATTAAAAGTCAGCAGCTGCAGTATTTGTAGCTGCTGGCTTAAAAATTTTTGTGGGGAGAGGGGCTGGACCTCCTTTTTTTTTAAATACTGGATAATTGCTAGTAACTCGGTCCAAGCTTTATCAATCAGCTTGAACTGTTAGAGTCATCTAGAGTAGCATAAGGGCAGTCAGGAATGAATAGTATAACCCCTTCCCGCCGAGCGTACGCAGATGTGCGTACTCGGCTTCCGGGGGGTATACCGGGATGATGCCTGCACCTGCAGGCATCATCCCGGTACCGTTTTTTACAGCGGGCGATTGGCTATCCAGCCATAACAACCGAAGCGGCTAAAAGCCGCTCGGCTATTATGCCGGAGGAGCGGGAGGGGACATCCCCCCCCCCCTCCCGCGGCTGTTACCGGTGCTCCTGTTCAATCGGGAGCACCAATTCACAATCTGATGCCTCCGGCTGCTGGGGAGGAACTGGAACGAAGCCGTAATCGGCTCCTAATAGTAGACACGGAAGCGACGTCATGACATCACTTCCCGTTTACTCAGCTGCCAATGGCGCCGGTTTAAAAAAAATATACAGTATTCAGAATCGCCGTTTTCGGCGATCTCAATACTTTAAAGTGTAAAGGAGGGATTGGGGGTCTTTTAGACCCCCGATCCCTCCATAAAGAGTACCTGTCACCACCTATTACTGTCACAAGGGATGTTTACATTCCTTGTGACAGCAATAAAAGTGATCCCATTTTTATTTTTTAAACAATTTATTCATTTTAAAATAAAATAAATAAATATATTTTTTAAAGCGCCTGCCGTCCCCGCGAGCTCACGAAGCAAACAAAACGCATATGGAAGTCGCACCCGCACATGTAAATGGTGTTCAAATCACACATGTGAAGTATCGCCGCGATCGTCAGAGCGAGAGCAAAAATTCTAGCACTAGACCTCCTCTGTAATGCTAACCTGGTAACCATAAAAAAAAATTAAAGCGTCGCCTATGGAGATTTTTAGGTACCGTACTTTGTCGTCATTCCACGAGTGCGTGCAATTATAAAGTGTGACATGTTTGGTATCTATTTACTCGGCATAACATTATCTTTGATATTATGCAAAAAAATTGGGCTAATTTTACTGTTTCGTTTTTTTTAAATTCATGAAAGTGTCCCTTTTCCCAAAAAGTTGCGTTTAAAACACCACTGCGCAAATACCGTGTGGCATAAAATATTGCAACATTCGCCGTTTTATTCTCTAGAGTCTCTGCTAAAAAAATATGTATAATGTTTGGGGGTTCCAAGTAATTTTCTAGCAAAAAATATGGATTTTAACTTGTAAACATCAAATGCCAAAATTGGGCTTAGTCATGAAAGGGATAAACCCCCAGAGGCTACTCTCACCCTGGAGTGGCTCTGCTAGGTCCAAATCTGCCTGCAGGAATTCAGTGTTCAGGAAGGTGAAGAATTGCTAAAGTCTATACAAATTCTACAAAACCGGCAGGAAAGATTTCCAAAAAAAGTTCTCTGCTGGCTTGGTTGGGCGCTTTTGGTGGTGCACTTGCAGAATGTCTTCCAGATAGCCCCAGCTCAAGAAGGTGAGGTTTGGAGGAAAAGCTCTGGCAGGAGTAACTTGAACACAGCTTAACCACAATAAAAAGCGCAAGCCGCAAGTGCAGGCAGGGGTTAAGTGGATCTGAGTTACTAGGGTAATCCAGAACAGGTGATGTGGCACTGCTCATCGGTATGCTGCTGCATAAGTACTTTAGGCCTCATTCACACAAAGCACATCCACTTCCACAGAGTGCACCTCTTTCCGCCAGCTCAGCAGGAGATCTCTCCGTTGATGTCCCCTGAGCCGGTGGATGACAGGTCCCTCTCTGCTTACTGAGTGGGGAGGGGCTTGTCGAGCGCCGCTAGTCTCTATGGAGAGATCGGATGAAAACGGACAGCATGTCCGTTTTTTATCAGATCTCACGCGGTCCGAACGTAGGGCCATCCATCTGCTTTTGGGGGATCGGACCGGGTCGGATGTCAGCAGACATGTTACCGCTGACATCCATCACTCCATAGACTAGCACGGAGCGCCCATTCAGGTCCACCGTCAAAACTGACCTGAACAGTCCGACAGTGTGAAAGGGGCCTTAATGTTTAAGAAGCCTGATGGCAAACTGGGTAACTGAGGTCTTGCGGTGATTAGTGTTTGGTGGGTGCGGAAAGGTAATTTTATTAACACAATATGTGACCACTATATTTTATATCAATTTATTTTACAAGAAATTACTGTTTATGTTCTGACAGAATTACAGTTTACTTTATCTCTGTCATTTTGGTAATCTTAGATGGCGAGTGGTGGGGACGCCAATGTGCCTGAGTTCTTCCGCCTGGAGCAATTGCAGAAGGAGTTTGATTTTGTGTCAGATGAAGAGCTGAAAAGATCAAAGAGGTTCAGACTTCTACAGCTCCGTAACCAGGAAGTGGCTGATTTTCGCAATTACAAATTGGTGCCTATAAAGGAACGTGAGATCCCAGACAGGGTCTTCATGGTGAGGACATTTATATACATATTTCACATATAGCAGGATATCTGGAATTTTTTTCCTCCCATTGGATCATTCTTTTTTCTTTCTTTTTTTTTTTTTAGTCTTACTCTGGATCAACTGTGGGTATAGGATAGTGTGTATGGAGGTTTTCTATTTGTGTGTGTGTGTGTGTGTGTGTGTGTGTGTGTGTGTGTGTGTGTGTGTGTGTGTGTGTGTGTGTGTGTGTGTTTTCTCTGTTGGTTGAAATGGATGGACTTTTTTTCAAGCAGAATAACTATGTAACTACACTATATTGCTAAAAGAATTGGGACGCCCAGCTTTATACACACACACACATGAACTTTAATGTCATCCCAGTCTCAGTCCATAGGGTTCAATATTGAGTTGGCCCACCCTTTGCAGCTATAACAGCTTCAACTCTTCTGGGAAGGTTGTCTACAAGGTTTAGGAGTATGTCTACAGTGGTGTGAAAAAGTGTTTGCCCCCTTCCTCATTTCCTGTTCCTTTGCATGTTTGTCACACTTAAGTGTTTCGGAACATCAAACCAATTTAAACAATAGTCAAGGACAACACAAGTAAACACAAAATGCAATTTGTAAATGAAGGTGTTTATTATTAAAGGTGAAAAAAAATCCAAACCATCATGGCCCTGTGTGAAAAAGTGATTGCCCCCTAAACCTAATAACTGGTTGGGCCACCCTTAGCAGCAACAACTGCAACCAAGCGTTTGCGATAATGTGCAATGAGGCTTTTACAGCGTCCTGGAGGAATTTTGGCCCACTCATCTTTGCAGAATTGTCCTAATTCAGTTACATTAGAGGGTTTTCGAGCATGAACGGCCTTTTTAAGGTCATACCACAACATCTTAATAGGATTCAGGTCAGGACTTTGGCTAGGCCACTCCAAAGTCTTCATTTTGTTTTTCTTCAGCCATTTGGTGGTGGACTTGCTGGTGTGTTTAGGATCATTGTCCTGCTGCAGAACCCAAGTTCGTTTCAGCTTGAGTACACGAACAGATGGTCGGACATTCTCCTTCAGGATCTCTTGGTAGACAGCAGAATTCATAGTTCCTTTTATCACGGCAAGTCTTCCAGGTCCTGAAGCAGCAAAACAGCCCCAGACCATCACACTACCACCACCATATTTTACTGTTGGTATAATGTTCTTTTTATGAAATGCAGTGTTCCTTCTACGCCAGATATACTTGGACACACACCTTCCAAAGAGTTCCACTTTTGTCTCATCGGTCCACAGAATGTTGTCCCAAAAGTCTTGGGGATCATCAAGATGTGTTGTGGAGAAATTGAGACGAGCTTTGATGTTCTTTTTGCTCAGCAGTGGTTTTCTCCTTGGAACTCTGCCATGCAGGCCATTTTTGCCCAGTCTTTTCCTGATGGTGGAGGCATGAACGCTGACCTTAACTGAGGCAAGTGAGGCCTGCAGTTCCTTGGACGTTGTTGTGGGGTCTTTTGTGACCTCTTAAATGAGTCGTCGCTGCGCTCTTGGGGTAATTTTGGGCGGCCGGCCACTCCTGGGAAGGTTCACCACTGTTCCATGTCTTCGCCATTTGTGGATAATGGCTCTCACTGTGGTTCGCTGGATTTCCAAAGCTTTGGAAATGGCTTTATAACCCTTTCCAGACTGATAGATCTCAATTACATTCTTTCTCAATTGTTCCTGAATTTCTTTGGGTCTCGGCATGATGTGTAGCTTTTAAGGATCTTCTGGTGGACCTTCCTGTGTCAAGCAGCTCCTATTTAAGTGATGCCTTGATTGTGAACAGGTGTGGCAATAATCAGGCCTGGGTGTGGCTAGAGAAATTGAACTCAGGTGTGGACAACCACAGTTATAGTATGTTTTAACAAGGGGGGCAATCGCTTTTTCACACAGGGCCATGATGGTTTGGATTTTTTTTCACCTTTAATAATAAACACCTTCATTTACAAATTGCATTTTGTGTTTACTTGTGTTGTCCTTGACTATTGTTTAAATTGGTTTAATGTTCCGAAACACTTAAGTGTGACAAACATGCAAAGGAACAGGAAATGAGGAAGGGGGCAAACACTTTTTCACACCACTGTATGTGAATGTTTGACCGTTCTTCCAGAAGTGCATTTGTGAGGTCAGGCACTGATGTGGATGTTAAGGCCTGGCTCGCAGTCTCCACTCTAATTCATCCCAAAGGTGTTCTATCGAGTTGAGGTCAGTCAAATTCCTTCACTTGCTCACCCACACTATATTGGCAAAAGTATTGGGCCACCCCTCCAAATCATTTGGTGGAGGGGGATTATGGTGTGGGGTTGTTTTTCAGGGTTTGGGCTTGGCCCCTTAGCTCCAGTGAAGGAAACTCTTAAGGCGTCAGCATACCAAGACATTTTGGACAATTTCATGCTCCCAACTTTGTGGGAACAGTTTGGGGATGGCCGCCTTCCTGTTCCAACATGACTGCACACCAGTGCACAAAGCAAGGTCTATAAAGACTGTAATGCCGCTTACACGACCGGGCTTTCCACCAGAATAAACTCTGACGGTCTTTCTGATGGAGTTCTGTTAAAACCGTTAAAACGGACGTGGTTACACGCGATCACACCAAAGTCCGTTAGTTTAGAACGCAATGATGTGCGACGAGACTAGAAAAGGAAGTTCAATAGCCAGTAGCCAATAGCTGCCCTTGCGTAGTTTTTGGTCCGGTTTTCCCGATAGGAATTGATTCCGTCGGAAAGATTTAAAACATGTTCTATTTCTAGTTCTGTCTGGATTTTTGAAAAAAAAAAGTCAGATGAAGCCCACACACGATCGGAATATCCGATGAAATGATTCCGTCTGACCTTTTCTGACAGAAATTCCGGTTGTGTGTATGTGGCATTAGGGGTTCACTCCAAGTTTAGAGCTTTAAGGACATCACCACTTGCTTTTCCTTCATTTAAGGACTGGTTTTGCCCATTTTTTTTTTCAAAGGAAAGTTCAACAAATACAGTAGATTCCCTCACAGGGGTATTCTTCATTCCAGTTCTGCTACAGAAATAAACAACATTCAGCCCGCTTGGCTAATAAGCGCAGCTCTCCTGCTCAGGTCTTATGCTTTAGGCATTAGTCTGTCTCCCACAGACCAGACACTCAGCAACTCCGTGCTTATTGCTAGCGGCCTCGTGATACACTGGCTCCCACCTCTCGTCTAGGTGGAGATCCTCCTGACTCCTGGGCCAGTCTTCCTATCTGACAGGATGGTGTCGTCTCCAACTGGGAGCCTAAAGCCTTAGTCGGGTCATTACTTAAAGCCTTCAACACAGCTGACTCATTAGTGAACTGGCTGTTTACTAGTCCTAGACCCTGGCAGGGTGCCACCCTGCTAAATGACATGGATGAGCGAGTTTGTACTTGGCTGTAACTATTGTTAGAGCATATACAGTGTGTGTGTGTGTGTATATGTATATATGTGTGTGTGTGTGTGTGTATGTATATATAATCTTTTTGGACACTAGTTCTTCTGCTGGTGCCTTGTTTAGTGTCTAGGCTGGGATCTCTACAGGTTGGCCATCTTTAAAAATATCCACACATTTGACCCAATTTATATTTAGGCAAAAAACTGTGTAAAGGGTGCAAGGGGGTATGTCATGTGTAGGAATGTAAAGAGGTGCAGTTCACTTACATAAACTACTATGATCACACTTAATAGATGTTCCAGGAGCTAACAGTATTTTATCCAGGGTAGCAGTAAACTCCACCCATGGCCAGTGGTGGGAGACAAATCTGTGAGTAGAACAGTGTTTACAGAGGCAGTGTTCTCATGCCAGTGGAGCGCCTTTATGCAGCGCCTAAGGCCAGGGGATGTATGTCTTTCTGAACTGTGACAGCCTGTTAGTGGGAGCCAAACTAATGTGTCATTTATGATGCAGGGATAGATGTAGGCTCTTGCAGTTGGCTTCAGAGACAGAAAATCAGTCTGGATCAGCAATGGTGTATACTAGTCTTTAAGCAGGGACATGTGTATGTTTCTCTTCCCCTGGCAGTGGGAGGCAGCAGTACTGATCCATTTGAGAAAACCTGGGGTAGTATGTAACTAGGTGTCCTCCAAATAGCAACGCGTTTCAGGGGAATCCTCTCTGTCAAGTCACAGTACAGACCAGTGCTATACAGTATATAAACTACCTAAAAAAAATAAGTAAATAAACAACTTGTTGGCACTTTACAAAATGTCTGAAATAAATTAATACATAGGCCAGTTTAGGTTTGGGTGATCCGTCCAATATCAATTTACAAATCAAATAATTTTAGAGACTTTTAAACTTGTATAATGAGTGTTAAGAATGTCATTCCCGTGGGTATCTCATTTCCTGCTTTTTAGTTTTGTTAGATTTTTTTTTTTTTTTTATTCCTTTCAGGATTATGAGAAGAAGTTACGGAATCAAGATACAAATACTGCAGAAACTCATCTAGATGCACATAGGATTCGGGTTGCCAAGTATCTGCATAAGGTAAATTCATATTCTAACATCAAATTCTTTAAAGAATATTCAAGTGTATGTATAGTCAAAACCTTTTGTTTTGAATAGAGGGAAGATATAGAAATCCTGTTAAGTTTTTATTGCTGTCCGTGTCTTTGATGGGGAGATTGCCACTGTCTATTTGTCCTGTTGACTACTGTTAGCGAGACAGAAAGTGATAGGAAATCTTAAAGTTGTCATAAACACATACATATACCTAGTGAAGTGACTGGTATTAGTTGATACACAGAGATGAAACAAATCCTCCTACATGAGTTGTACCTGCTTATCTGTAACCCTCTCTTCTCTACATCCTTCAAAAAGCAGAATTTTTTACAGCTTGTCTGAACTTGCACAAAGCAGGGGGTGGGGAGCTGTAGTTACACTCTGCAGGGCTCAGGGAAAGCTGATTGGAGGGAAGGGACACACCCCCTTCCCACAGCACAAAAGAACAATGCTCCCTCCTCATCACCTTTTTTCATCAATTCTACCAAGGACGAATGCTCTTTGCCACTGGTGGATCAATCCCGAAAACGTTGTCGAAACGAACGCTGCACCATTATTACAGACTAGTGGTATCTAGTGGCTATTATTTGAACTTTTAGGCCATGCCTGTTCAAGTAGCACAGGTTTCATTCATTATATTATATATACTGGGTCTGCTTGCTCGGCAATGCCTACATTTATTCCTGCAGTTTAACAGCATTTCTTGTATTATGGAACTTCAGCTAAAAGTATTCCTTTAGGGATAGGGAATCTAGGCTCTCCAGCTGTTTTGAAACTACAAATCCCATCATGCCTCTGCCTCTTAGCCCCTGTACACACGGTCGGAGATTCTGCCAACCAAATCCGTCGGATTTAGTCCGACGGATTGTGTCCGAAACTGTTGCATACACACGATCGGACTAAGTTGTTCGAAAAATCCGATCTTTCAGAACGTGATGACGTAATTTCGTTACGATGGGACTACATTCAGGCTAGTAGCCAATAGCTTTGATGTAGGAATTTGATCTGAGCATGCGTGGCACTTGGTCCGATCAAAATTTGCTACACATGATCGGAGTATGTCCGATCGAACCAGTTGGTCAGGAAATATTTCCAACATGTTGGAAAATTGGGTCCGACGGATATTCGGATGGAATCAGCCCGATGCAGACCACACACAGTCGGATTATCCGACGACACGGTCCGATAGGACACATTCCGACGGATTCTCCGACCGTGTGTACAAGGGCTAAGAGTCATGCCTGTGATTGTTAGGGTCTTGCGATGTCTCATGGGACTTGTAGTTTCAAAACAGCTGGCGAGCCGAGGTTCCCTACCCCTGAATTAGGTGGAAGAAGGGTTGAAACCATTGTTAGCCCTTTATTGTTTTCCTATGTTCACATTCCCCGGGTTTCTCTTCATTTCCTGTGTCCATGTGAACTAGGACAGATACTCTCTTACCGGGGCATATAGGATACTTCTTTATAGGAAATAACTGCAGTGTAGGGAAGCTTAACATTGGGAATGTAGGTCATTGTTTCTACTGCATTGGTATTGTTATTATGAAGACCAAACATATTCTGTACAAACTTATTAGGGAGGAAAATGTATTTGTGCTGTTATCACTCGTTTTATCTTCTAATCTGCCATGATAAGTTAAATCTATGATCTGATTGATTGGTCTGGGCCACCCATCCTCTTGTAGAACAGTGGTGTAAATGCATGATGCCCTATTCAATGGTGAAGAAATTCTGCTCTGACGTGTATCTTGGTACAGGGTGTATAAATAATATAGTTTAATATACAGTATATTTCCATTGTCTATTCAGAATGAGGCAAATGACTGCTGTCATGTCTGATTATTCCATTTTGTTTCATCAACAGATTCGGGAATCTGTGATAAACCGGTTCCTGATAGCGAAACATCATTTTATTCTATCTGACTTGGTTGTTGAAGAGGAAATCCCCAGCCTTGGGTAAGACAGGTTTGGCATGCCATAAATGTGGATTAACAAAAATAAAACACGGAGGGCCCATTTATAAACTTGGAAAAATTGCATTCTTTGCAGTCTTTCCAGCATTCCATGCCTTCTCCACTGTGCAGTGCATATAGCATGCCATTCGTGACAATGGGAATAATAGAGTAATAGAGTAGGGCAAGCTGCAGGGACCAGACTTTACTATGGTCAAGTGAGATTTGTTGTCATTATCTGACACTCAAAGGCCCAAAGTCCCACCTGTGAGGAGCCCACTAACCATTAATAATGCCACTTAATGCCAGACATTGCTTTCTATAGATGCAGAATCCCCCCCCCCCCCCAAAAAAAAACCTTTTTAAATCCATATTATCCTACCTTAGGAGCTATTCATCCCAGGCATCTGTCTTCAGGCACACCTTTTTTTCTAAATACAATACCCTTATTGAGGGAAAAGAGACACCAATGATACGTTACATAAGCATTGTGGGGAGGAGATCCTATAGCTGGCAAGCCCTGAAGAGGCTTATTTATTGTGGAAAAGCATCCCCTTTTTATAACTGTTACGCACTACATGATTTATAAATAGGCCCATAATAAATTAAAAAGTAACTGATGCATTTCTGTGTGCAAGAGTCTGATTATTAGGACCTCTCATGAAATATCATATATACTGCAGCAGGACATTAAACACTGACATATGGGAAGGGTTAGTCACAGGTGCCTTTTCATATGAATATAAGCAGAACCATTTCCCCTATTTCCTTACGTTTAAAGTACTTTGTTAATCTCCAAGTTAATTGCATGTGGGTCTCTTGAGCCAGTCTACATATTTTTATGTGTACAGGAAAACATTCTGTGAGCATGCCAGAAATTGAATCCACTAACTCAACATTTTCCAACCTTTTTAACACAGAGAAGCTCTTAAAAAAAAACTCCCGGAAATCAGGAAATTGGCTAAACTAAAAAATGTCCAGTGCAGGAAACATCCTAAACGCACTCTAGTTTCTTGAGCAGAACATTTTTTGGTTTAGTGTGTTTGTATTTCCGTGCTCCCTGGACAATCCTTGTTGAAAGTACCCTTACTGTTCTTCCAACCAAGACTCTAGGAAATGGTGACGCTGATTACAATAATTGCTATCTCTACTGCTTACTGGACATTGGCATCAACGTCAGTTTTGTTGATGGAAGAATTAGAAAAAAAAAAGGATTGTGGCATACTTGGCATGTTTGACACCCAGAGTTGCTATATATGATACCATTATTTAAAGTAATAATAATGAAATAAAACAATTAATAATAATGGCCAGAGAAGAAATTAAGATTTGTTATTTTAGTTGTCAGTGTAGTATCACTTTACATTGGTGGTCATTGTAAATCCCCCTTACAATGGTGTCCATTGTAGTGCCCCCGTACATTGGTGGTCAGTGTTGTGCCTCCCTTATATTGGTGGCAGGTGTAGTGCCCCCTTACATTGGTGGTCAGTGTTGTGCCTCCCTTATATTGTGGCAGGTGTTGTGCCCCCCTACATTGGTGGTCATTGTAAATCCCCCTTACAATGGTGGCCCTTGTAGTGCCCCCGTACATTGGTGGGCAGTGTTGTGCCTCCCTTATATTGGTGGCAGGTGTAGTGCCCCCTTACAATGGTGGGCAGTTAAGTGCTAAGTTACATTTGGGGGTCAGTGGAGAATGGTCCCTTTTAGATTGTTGATCAGTGGAGAAAGGTCTCATTACACTGGTGATCAATGGGAAAAGTGGCCTTTATATTGATGGTTAGTGTAAAGTGGGAGCTAACAAAAGGTTCACTGGTGTTTCTGGTAACTTACATGGGAGGTAAACGAAACAACTACAAAACCCCCATGCAGCATTATTGGCCTATCATTGAAATTTATATAAGCAAAAAAAGAAGTGCTACAAATCATAAAAAAATACCTACAATGACAGTGCAATTTCAAAACATCAAATGAGATGAAATGCAATCAACCAACTCCTGAAGTTATAAAGTGTAAAAGCTATATATAAATCTACAAAAGTGCAAACATGTAAATTAAAGTGCATATATAAATTCATGTGTCAAAAATTCATATAGCAAAAAATTATGTAGTCCATTAATAAACCGAAGAATCCCAACACGAAACCTCAACAGTGTGTGATCATCCGGGGAGTATCATGATGTAAAGAAAGAGATCCACCACCAAGTAGTAGTAGTTACCTTGCGCCTCTTACCAGAACAGTTGGGCCATAGGTTGTAATGGCCGGAAATGCATAAATTATAGATTTCAAACTTGACCTCCGCTGGGAGGAACAATCCTTACTTAGCAGTCAGTGATGGTATAATATCACTAGCCCAACTAGCTGCTTGCTGTGGGGGCACTCGACAGGAGGGAGGGGCCAGGAGCAAAGAAGAGGGACTCGAGAAGAGGAGGATCTGGGCTGCTTTGTGCAAATCTACTGCAACAGAAAAGGCAAGTGTAACATGTTTGTTATTTTTATTGGGGGGGGGGGGGGAACGATACTTTACAATTACTTTTAAGCTTTGACAAAAAAAAATAGAAAATCTGGAAGCTGATTGGTTTCTCTGCAGAGGCGCACAAGATGTTGCACTCTCCTATTTGAACTCGCCAATGTCAGGAGTGACATTGGCTACAGTAAACAGTATCAAGCTTTACAAAAAGAAATGAATACAGAACTGCATTCAAACGGAGAAGTAGAGAGAAGAATAACAACCTCATCAGCATTTTGGTGCTTCTTCATTCCATGTCTAGGCAGACACAGGCCCTAGACCAGGCCTTGATTTACCTGTAGTATAGTTTGCAGAGATGTCTGAATGTGGCTTCACTTTCTAGCAGGGGTGTTTGGATCACAAGATTGGCTAAACTGAATTCTAAATAAAACGGATTACATATATATGTATATTTAGCTCTTTACCTAGAGTTTTAAATCTAAACAATTTGATATTATGTCCTGTATTAATTTGTATTTACACTCTTCTTCTGCTTTGCCTTTGTATTGAGTTCTAGTGGCTCCGGGTATGTTATCTATTGTTGTTCTGACTCTTACTCCATTCTCTGGCAATGAACCAAGAGTAGGTCTTAGCGTGAGAGCAGTTAGCTGAAGCTTTTAGCGTAGTTCATGTTTCACATGTATTGATTATTTTTATGCT
Source organism: Lithobates pipiens (assembly GCF_037356315.1). Lineage (NCBI taxonomy): Eukaryota > Metazoa > Chordata > Amphibia > Anura > Ranidae > Lithobates > Lithobates pipiens. Next base: position 450,136,986 of record NW_027507718.1, on the reverse strand, counting down.
CCAGCTCTCACCTCTTGGTTATTGCCTTTTCTATTTTCTATAACAAAACTGTTTCCATAAAGTTGATGTACTAAAACTTTTAAGCTGGCATGATTCCATTACAATATAGCTTTTGAATGTGTTAGATAAACTATATTAGCCTGATCTCTTTTGGCCCCAGAAAAAAAAAAAAAATCATGCAAAAATAATTTAAATTTGACAAGGTGTTGTTGAACATATAGTATTATATGCTTTAACACTTTCGAAGGATAGACTTTTTGGAAAGTGGGGCTTTTGTTGATATAGGTCACCAGATTAAATGGCAGATGCAGATTTAATTCCTGGAGACTGAAAGCTGCAGGTGTGGTAAATACAGTATGTGTTTAATGTGGCATCATATGTTGTATTCAGGACATACCTGCATGTCAGGCTCCCTTAATCAAATAAGGGCAAACTGCAATCCACAGTGATGTGTCAACTGGTGTCTCTCTATGCCAGGGACTCTGACCAAAGTGCCACACCCGGGCACGTTTGTTTTTCAAAATAGACAGAGGCTGTCTAAAAGTTCTTCTAAACGGCTATTTTATCATTATTTTTTTATCAACTTTATGGTAAAGTTTTGCATATTAGTAACCACAGTGTCAGTCTACAGTACATTCCTCACTGAAGTGTCTGGAACAATATAATTACCATGAGTAATATTTAATATGTAGTTGGATGAGACTAAGCTTGTTAGTTATGCAATTAAAATATAATTAAAAGCATGAAAACATATAAACACAAAAAATGTGTGTAAAGAGCATTGGCCACTGCCATAATTTATCGAAAGTCTAGTCCAGAAATAGTAAATAGTACATTACATTATGAGGGTAATAATACTGTGACCTGAATGCCAATCCCTTCATTGTGGACAATGTTCCAGCATCATAAACAAGGAACTGTGGCCTGGATGCTGAGAGCCCTCATTGTGGGCAAATGCTCAGCCACACAAATGTGGAATGAATGCCAATCCCTTCATTGTGGACAATGTTCCAGCATCATAAACAAGGAAATGTGGCCTGGATGCTGAGAACCCTCATTGTGGGCAAATGCCCAGCCACACAAATGTGGAATGAATGCCAATCCCCTCATTGTGGACAATGTTCCAGTATCATAAACAAGGAACTGTGGCCTGGATACTGAGAGCCCTCATTGCGGGCAAATGCCCAGCCATACAAATGTGAATCAGTGGAATGAATGCCAATCCTCTCAATCAGGACAATGCCCCAGCCATATAAACGTGGATCTAGGACCTCAATATTAATCTCCTAATTATAGACAAATGCCCAGCCCCACAAATAAGGATCCAAGGCATGAATTCCAATCCCCTCATTGTGGACAATGTTCCAGCCTGAGAAACAAAGGATTTATGGCATGGATGCTGATCCCGTCATTGTGGGCAATTACCAGCCTCACAAATGAGTGGTGAAGTGAACGTTGAGCCCTTCATAGAGGAAAATGCCTCCGCCTCATACACAACAATCTATGGCCTCAATGTTGATCCCGTAACTGTGGACAAATGCCCAACCCCACAAATAACGATCTATGTTATAAATCCTAATCCCCTCATTGTGAAAAATGTCCCTGGCTTGGAAAGAAGGATCTATGGCTTTAATGTCAGTCCCCTCATTGTGGATAAATGCCTAGCCTCATGAATGAGGATCTATCTCTCATTGTGGATAATGCCTCATAAATGAGGATCTATGACACCGCTGCTGATCCCCTTTATTGTGAAGAAATCCCCAGCCTCACAAATGAGGATCTGTGATGTGATCAGTGATCCTCTCTGTGTGGACTATGCCTCAGCCTCACAATGGATCTATGGCCTGAATGCCTATGCCCTCATTGTGGTCAATGTCATAGCCTCACAATTGTGGCTCTGTGGACCCCATGTGCCTTATCTCATTGTGGACAATGTCCCAGCATCACTAAAATGATCTATGGTCTGCAAGCCAATAACCTCATTGTGAACAATGCCTCAGCCATACAAAAAAGGATCTATGGCCTCAATGCTGATACCCTCTTTGGGGACAATGAACAAGCCTCACAAGCAAGGATTGTGAATGATGATTCACTCTGCTGGCCTCTACTAACACACTAAGTAAATGTTTTTTTCATTACTGTCTCTGTTCACATCAAAGGGAAATCTTGTCCCTTTATGTGAGCTACTAGCTGGCTTATGGCATACAGAAATCGATCATACAATCTGACATTTTATTAGTTGGTGAGTATGCCATAATTCTGCCCATTGGATTTGTCTATAACACATACAATAATGCCATTTGCATACCATTTTTCTGGAAAACTTCACTGAGGAGTGTTCTGTATGTAGATGTTTAGCAGAACTAATTCTTGTGAAACGTTCTGAAATTCAACATGCTACATCAATGTCTCAGAATTCTAGGAATGGACCTCTTCAAGCTAGCTGAGCCGAAACGTCCACTGAAGCCAAGGAGAAAGGAGAGGAAGAAGGTGACTGCTCAGAATCTTTCTGATGGGGATATCAAGGTCTTGGTGAATGTGATCCGTGCTTATGACATTCCAGTTAGGAAACCAACAGCCAGGTAAGGAGTCTTTTGGATAGTGGTTATATTTGGCTCATTACATAACTCTGGGATACATACATAAGAGAGTTTAACAAACCAGAGTGTGCTCACAAGACATACATGGTTGAAGGAGAGTTGAAGAATCAGAATGCCATTTTTATGGGCAGCACAGTGATTAAGTGGTTAGCACTTCCACCGAGCAGCACTAGGGTCTTTGGTTCGAATCCCAACCGTGACACTACTACGTGTCTGCATGGATTACCGCCGGTTACTCCGGTGTCCTTCACACTCCAAAGACATGCTTGCATGTTAATTGGTTCCTGTCTATTGGCCTATTGGCTCTTGTATGTGGATGTATAAATGTGAGAAATGTGAAACTGACGCCGCTATACAAGTACCTGTAGTGTAGTAGTAGAATCATGGAAAAATGTAGAACACAGATGACATTTTAGAATGAGAGTGGAGTGTTCAAACATGGGCAAGGTTTAAAAAAAAAAAAACAAGTATTATGACAAAGTAACATCTTGGTGGACTAAGATTTCATGTGGGTATAATCCAATTTATTGTTTTCCACATTTTGCTCAGCTGTGTATGGCTGTAGTTTAACATATTGCTAGAATATTCCACAGCATTTTAACAATGTGTAGAAGCATTCACATTATCAAATTGATGACGGTTAGCACTTGAAGCCAGTTATGCAGCTACACCGATATATGGGGGAGGAAGCCAATTCATCTGTCCTATATTTTTTTCATTCTGAGGAGGGAAACCTGAACACATTAGGGAGATCCATGAAAATGTAGTGCAACCTATGAAGATAACATCCTAGTGCAAACTGAACCAAAGGCTGCAACACATCAAACTGAACCAAAGGCTACAAGATCATTGTGCTAATTATTTAGCACAAGTTACCACTTTACCCACCAGTACTGGTTGGCCAGGTGCACTGTCAGTGTCACAATACATTTTTGTCAGGTACTCCTCTACAAATTTCTAAAATTTTCCCACCTCCCATGTGTGTTGCTGGCTTCCTTCTGCATTCTCATCCCAAAGGTGCCAATGAATCACCCAGTGATTGCTGGAAGCCAGTTTAAATCTAGAACATTCCACAAAAACATAGAAACCCCAACTGGCCCATGGGTTAAATAGTATGCTTCCCGTATTATCCACCACCAGCAGCTGACAAACAAAATACAAGCATATTCGTTCTCAAGGTGTTCTGCAGACAGCGCCTGATCCACAGCAAGCACCATCTAAGGTTGAGTAACTCTGTAGGCATTAACTCTTAGGCCGCGTACACACGGGCGGACTGTTCGCCCAACCTTGTCCGCTGAACAGTGTTTGGGCGGACAGTCCGCTCGTGTGTGGGGCTTCAGCGGACAGTTTCAGCGGACAGTTGGCCGAACAAGGTCTTACGGAAATTCCGAAAAACTGTCCGCTGAAACAAGGTTTCAGCGGACTGTTCGCTCGTGTGTAGGCTTGTTCGGCCAACTAAGTCTCGCGCATGCTCAGAAAGGATTTCCACGTCGGAAGGTTGCATTGCAGTGTATTGGACGTCGAAATTTTCGATCCGTCGTGCGTGCCGAAACGTCATCGCGCACGGTTTCAGCAAACTGTTCGTCCGTCGTGTGTGGCCATGTCCGTCCATGCTAAGTTTGAGCGGACTGTTTGCCGAAACTGTTGGACGGACAAAGTTGGGCGAACAGTCCGCGCGTGTGTACGCGGCCTTACATTCGAAGAATACTATAAGTGTTGTTTTATGTTAAACCGCTGTTGATTTCCTGGTTAGCTGTACTGCTGGTGGGCAGTAGTTTGAGCCCTGAGTTGCTCTTAATATGTCGTTTTATGTAGTTGGGGTTCCAGTTTTTGGAATATGTATTGAGATCCTAACTTCTGTTAACTAGTAAACAGACCAAGGTTCTTTTAGTTTGGAGGCTCTGTTGTTTTACAGGAAGATAGAAACATGACAGGACCATAATTAATAACCTTGTTTGCCATACCTTTTTTTTTGTTTAGCTGCAGACTAATCTAAATTCTATAGTTATTTCCCTGGAGATATGTTGCCTGGAATTGAGCAGGAAATGAGTTTCTTGCAGTTCTTTTCCTTTATCTGGATGTCCTCCAAAGTAGGAAAGTCCATGAATGTTCTGTCTGTTAGTAATTCTTTTGCTTGTTACATATTAGTGACAACTCTGGAGGATTCGAGATGGGGACTGTTAGTGGGATATTTTTTATTTTCCTTGAGTATCTTAGGTTTGGCATTATATTGCCCTGATGTGTTAACTATACCAATCCAAAGTAGAATTCTACCCAAATCTTTTGTTAAAACTTCTGTCAATTTTTTTTTAACTTCAACTGCTGTCTGTTTACTGATGTGATTACAAGCAGCAATAAAAACATGACAGAGGTTCTAATTTATTATATTTATTATGTAACATGTAGCATTCCAGAGTGGACTCCTTTCCTCCCACTGAACCTCTTAATTTATTATTGTTTTCCAGCAAACCAACACAACCATCCAGATCGACAAGGTCATTTAATGAGATGTTCACAACCACAGCTTCCCCTCAAGGGCAAGCCCCGTCCCCAGAGTGGTCAGTTAATCAGGTACAAACACTTGCTGTAAATTTGATGCAAACATTGTTATTGTAAAGTACGGTATATACATGAGGTTATTAATGCTTAGCTCCTGAAAATTCTGGTTACCACACTGTCTGGATTTGATGCTTCAGAGTCACAGACCAAAATAAGACCGCAGCAAGTAATGAGTGAGGGAGGATGAGGGCGCTTCTGTAAGGGTTGATATACAGACCCGGGCAGCAGTTTGGGAGTGGAATTTAGGGCAGCTCTACATAATTACATAGTAGGTGAGGTTGAAAAAAGACAGAAGTCCATCAAGTCCAACCCATGTGTGTGATTATATGTCAGTATTACATTGTATATCTCTGTATGTTGCGGTCGTTCAGGTGCTTATCTAATAGTTTCTTGAAACTATCGATGCTCCTAGCTGAGACCACTGCTTGTGGAAGGGAATTCCACATCCTTGCCACTCTTACAGTAAAGAACCCTCTACATAGTTTAATTTTAATGAGTGGTCATGAGTCTTGGTAAACTCCCTTCCGCAAAAAAGTTTTATCCCTATTGTGGGGTCACCAGTATGGTATTTGTAAATGGAAATCATATCCCCTCTCAAGCGTCTCTTCTCCAGAGAGAATAAGTTCAGTGCTCGCAACCTTTCCTCATAACTAATGTCCCCCAGACGCTTTATTAGCTTTGTTGCCCTTCTTTGTACTCGCTCCATTTCCAGTACATCCTTCCCGAGGACCGGTGCCCAGATCTGGACTGCATACTCCAGGTGTAGCTGGACCAGAGTCTTGTAGAGGGGGAGAGTTGTCGTTTTATCTCTGGAGTTGATCCCTTTTTAATGCATGCCAGTATTCTGTTTGCTTTGTTAGCAGCAGCTTGGCATTGCATGCCATTGCTGAGCCTATCATCTACTGGGACCCCCAGGTCCCTTTTCCATCTTAGATTCCCCCCAGAGTTTCTCCCCCGAGTGTATAGATTGCATTCATATTTTTGCAACCCAAATGCATTATTTTACATTTTTCTACATTAAACCTCATTTGCCATGTAGTTGCCAACCCCATTCATTTGTTCAGATCTTTTTGCAAGGTTTGCACATCCTGCAGAGAAGTTATTATTATACAGGATTTATATAGCGCCAACAGTTTGCGCAGCGCTTTACAACATGAGGACAGACAGTACACTTACAATACAAATCAATACAGGAGGGACTAGTTATTGCTCTGCTTAGCTTAGTATCGTCCACAAATAGATTGAACTGTTTACCCCATCCTCCAGGTCGTTTATGAACAAATTAAATAGGATTGGCCCCAGCACAGAACCCTGGGGGACCCCATTACCCACCCCTGACCATTCCGAGCACTCCCCATTTATCACGCCCTCTGAACTCGCCCTTGTAGCCAGTTTTCAATCCATCTACTCACCCTATGGTCCATGTCAATGGACCTTATTTTGTACAGTAAACGTTTATGGGGAACTGTGTCAAATGCTTTTGCAAAATCCAGATACACCACGTCCATGGGCCTTCCTTTATCTAGATGGCAACTCACCTCCTCATAGAAGGTTAATAGATTGGTTTGGCAAGAATGGTTCCGTGCTCACTATCTCTACCTCTGGACCCTCCCCCTGTCGCCTAGTTTAAAAACCCCTCTAACTTTTTGGCCATCTTTATTCCCAGCTGATCTGCACCCTCCTTATTTAGGTGCAGTCCATCCCTTCTATAGTACAGGTTATCGACTGAGAAGTTGGCCCAGTCCTCCAGGAACCCAAACCTCTCCTTACTACACCATGTTCGATGTTCCTGAGAATACTACCTTGATGGTCCTTTTCCTCAATTTAGCTCCCAAGTCCCTAAAATATTTCTTTAGCACACTCCATCTGCCTCTGACTTTGTCATTGTTGCCAATGTGCACCATGACAGCTGGGTCTTCCCCAGCCCCTCCCAATAATCTGTCCACTAGATCCGTGATGTCCGAACCTGAGCGCCCAATAGACAACATAATGTTTGGCGCTTAAGGTCTTTGTTACAGATTGGCCTCTTTGTCCTTCTAAGATTTGAGTCCCCTACCACTGGAATCTGTCTTTCCTTTCCCTTCACCCCCCCCCCCCCCCCACTCTCACTGAAGGAGTTCTTTCCACAGCAGATAGAGTCCCTCAGCTCCAGCAGTGCTGGTCCCTGACTGGTTTCACCAATGTAACTCAATGGAGTGTACTTATTGGGATGCCCCAGCCCTGGATCGGCCTCCCTGGCACTTCCTCCTCTACCCTTCTTCACTGTCACCCATCTACTCTTTGCTAGTGCCTGCACCTCTTTGTCTCCACCCACCTCTGTGCTGGCCCCAGCCGTGTACGTTCCTGGCTCTCCTTTAGTATGGAGGGACTTCTCAGTGCTGACAGTTGCTTTCCCAGATTCAGAACCTGGGCTTCCAGGGAAACAATGTGCTTACATTTTGCACAGCAATATTCACCCTCAATCGGATGATCAAGGAACGCATACATGCCGCAAGATGAACAACGAGTCGCTTCATCGTAGCTATTAAATTTAATGAGGATTGGTGATTATACCCTGTCCAAATTACCTAACAACTAGCTTCCTGACACTAATTCTCAACAAGACAATACACAGGTATTCGCAGACCCACGTGCACTCGTAGACCACTTGCAGACCTATTTGCACTCGCAGACCACTCGAAGACCTACGTGCACTCGCAGACCTACGTGCACTCGCAGACCACTCGCAGACCTACGTGCACTCGCAGACCACTCGCAGACCTACGTGCACTCGCAGACCACTCGCAGACCTACGTGCACTCGCAGACCACTCGCAGACCACTCGCAGACCTACGTGCACTCGCAGACCACTCGCAGACCTACGTGCACTCGCAGACCACTCGCAGACCTACGTGCACTCGCAGACCACTCGCAGACCTACGTGCACTCGCAGACCACTCGCAGACCTACGTGCACTCGCAGACCACTCGCAGACCTACGTGCACTCGCAGACCACTCGCAGACCTACATGCACTCGCAGACCTACGTGCACTTGCGGACCACTTGCAGACCTACGTGCACTCGCAGAACTACGTGCGCACGCAGAGCCACATGCGCTCGCAGACCACTTGCAGACCCACGTGCGCTCACAGACCACTTGCAGACCTACGTGCGCTCGCAGACCACTTGCAGACCTACGTGCGCTCGCAGACCACTTGCAGACCTACGTGCGCTCGCAGACCACTTGCAGACCTACGTGCGCTCGCAGACCACTTGCAGACCTACGTGCGCTCGCAGACCACTTGCAGACCTACGTGCGCTCGCAGACCACTTGCAGACCTACGTGCGCTCGCAGACCACTTGCAGACCTACGTGCGCTCGCAGACCACTTGCAGACCTACGTGCGCTCGCAGACCACTTGCAGACCTACGTGCGCTCGCAGACCACTTGCAGACCTACGTGCACTCGCAGACCACTTGCAGACCTACGTGCACTCGCAGACCACTTGCAGACCTACGTGCACTCGCAGACCACTTGCAGACCTACGTGCACTCGCAGACCACTAGCAGACCTACGTGCACTCGCAGACCTACGTGCACTCGCAGACCACTCGCAGACCTACGTGCACTCGCAGACCACTCGCAGACCTACGTGCACTCGCAGACCACTCGCAGACCTACGTGCACTCGCAGTCCACTCGCAGACCTACGTGCACTCGCAGACCACTCGCAGACCTACGTGCACTCGCAGACCACTCGCAGACCTACGTGCACTCGCAGACCTACGTGCACTCGCAGACCACTCGCAGACCTACGTACACTCGCAGACCACTCGCAGACCTACATGCACTCGCAGACCTACGTGCACTTGCGGACCACTTGCAGACCTACGTGCACTCGCAGAACTACGTGCGCACGCAGAGCCGCGTGCGCTCGCAGACCCACGTGCGCTCGCAGACCACTTGCAGACCCACGTGCGCTCGCAGACCACTTGCAGACCTACGTGCGCTCGCAGACCACTTGCAGACCTACGTGCGCTCTCAGACCACTTGCAGACCTACGTGCGCTCGCAGACCACTTGCAGACCTACGTGCGCTCGCAGACCACTTGCAGACCTACGTGCGCTCGCAGACCACTTGCAGACCTACGTGCGCTCGCAGACCACTTGCAGACCTACGTGCGCTCGCAGACCACTTGCAGACCTACGTGCGCTCGCAGACCACTTGCAGACCTACGTGCGCTCGCAGACCACTTGCAGACCTACGTGCGCTCGCAGACCACTTGCAGACCTACGTGCGCTCGCAGACCACTTGCAGACCTACGTGCGCTCGCAGACCTACGTGCGCTCGCAGACCACTTGCAGACCTACGTGCGCTCGCAGACCACTTGCAGACCTACGTGCGCTCGCAGACCACTTGCAGACCTACGTGCGCTCGCAGACCACTTGCAGACCTACGTGCGCTCGCAGACCACTTGCAGACCTACGTGCGCTCGCAGACCACTTGCAGACCTACGTGCGCTCGCAGACCACTTGCAGACCTACGTGCGCTCGCAGACCACTTGCAGACCTACGTGCACTCGCAGACCACTTGCAGACCTACGTGCACTCGCAGACCACTTGCAGACCTATTTGCACTTGCAGACCTATTTGCACTCGCAGACCACTCACAGAACTACGTGCACTCGCAGACCACTCACAGAACTACGTGCACTCGCAGACCTACGTGCACTCGCAGACTACTCGCACTTGCAGACCTACATGCACTCGTAGACCTATGTGCACTTGCAGACCAAAAGATCAGGAGAAAAAAACCAAAGGCACCTATAAGTGCAGTATTTTACAATTTATTCATGTGAAAGGGGTTAAAAACAATTACAACAGTTTCCATAAAAACAGGCATATCAGCATAGCAATCCTTGTGAATTGTACTATCCTGCATCTCTGTATGGGGGGAGAGAGACGACCAACAGCTGACACGAACCCAGGATGATGCGGGGGAGCGAGGAAGCGAAGATTCAGCCTGGTTTCCAGAACCGCTGTGGAAGACACAATTCACGAGGATTGCTCTACTGAAATTGTAAATACTGCACTTAGGAGCGCCCTTGTAAAAGCCAGAGAAAAGTCAGAATTCCTTCTCTCTATCATTTTCTGTTTTGAAGTACTGAATCCCCATCATCAGCACAGCAGCCAGGCTGCTAGTATTTTTTTTCGGACAGCAATAGCAGCCTTAATACTTCTGTCATGGCAGGTGTACATTAATTTCATAATAATGATTTCACAAATTTGCATATATGTTTGGAAAAGAGTTATGTCATTCTGGTGTAATCTATCTTTATCCTTGGTGAGCAGTAACTGTTGATGTCGTGGAAAATATTTTTATATTTTCAGGATGGAAGGAAATGGTTAGTAAGATCAAATGGCAGCTGCACTACACCAAAGCAGATGTGGCCATTTGAAGTTATAGATCTGCATCACATGTTCCCTTGTACAGATCTAGATCTACTTAAAGTAGGACCAAACCCATTGATTTAACTTTCCTAAAATGTTTGTGTTCAAGGCATGCCATGAGTAACTGATAACTGTCACAATTGCTCATGCTAACAATCAAACTGTCAAGCCATCAAATTGCTGGTGTCATTACTCACCACATGTGCAGCACCATGGTAACTGCAGGTCAAACTTTGGCAGCTTCTTTTAAAGCTGGAGTGTCCAACCTGCGGCCCAACACAAAATCGTAAACTTTTTTTTTTTGTAAAATTGCGTTTACACTTACTGAACACATGTGGCCGAAGAAAATGTTGACAGTGTCTTTTTCCTGAACGTTTAGAAGTTTTATCTTACAAAAGAAAAATATCCCACTCTTCACAATAACGTCTAATTCTTGATATATTGTGTAATCAATTTTCGGAAGCACCTATATTCGCGGACAACTATCTTCAAGGATGTAGCAGACGAAGGGCAAAATTGGAACCAAAAAACCAATATAAGGTTTGAGAGTCCAAACCCTATGCGGGTCAGAAGGTATGGAACCTTACACAGGGATAATGACTTCTTCCCTTTCACATGTGACAGTGTTTGGCCTGGCTGTTGGCTGCCCAAGCTTGAGCTCTGCCTCCTGGGAGGAAGGGAAGGAGGTCACAGCCTAGCCCATATCTAAATACACAGGGTATTTTTTGAGGGCCCCAATGGAGAAGTAAAGGGGCATTGGGTGCAGAACCTGATCAGATTTTTTATTTTTTTTTACCCTGTAAGGAAATTTTTATTGGCGAGTACCATTACTGAAATTTAAAACAAAAAAAAAAGTAGAGGGTATAGAACTGCGCAGGAGGATACTATTTTCCAGATTTTTCTCCGCTGTTAGGGATATTTTATTACACATTTTCATTCAGTAGTTTTTTTTTTTCTTTCCTTAACTTTATTGAAATTACAATACATTATGTGATATTTCAGGTCCTGGTGCGGCCATATGTAGAAGTTTCATTTCAGCGTACTGTATGCCAAACCTCAACAGCTGATGGACCAAATCCAAACTGGAATGAAGAATTGGAGCTGCCATTTAGGTAAACATAACTCTTAAATATATTGAATGCCAAGGTCAGTGTAATAATTGTATGTTAATGTGGATGTAAACCCGATTCATGAAATTTGAGCCTGCAGAGTTTTTTTATTTCTCTTCAAAGCGATAAGTCCCGTGGCTTTCTCCTGCTCTGTTCTTTTGTTATCAACACGATAACTTCTGACAAGTTCTCTGACACGTGATAAAACCAGCCTGAATTTTGTGTCGGGGAGGTTGCTATAAATAGATTAGCAGGAAGCTGCTCTACTCACAGGACAGCTCTGTAAGTCTCCGCCTATGTGGAGGGGGGTGTGTGCCTTTCCTCCAATTAGCTGTCTCCCAGTGTAATCCAACACTACACTGCTACTGCTGAATGAGGAAGTGAAAATTCGAACACAATGTGCACTTTATACTAAACTGTATATAAAGCTGAAGACAGCAGATATATACATGTAAAACTTATGTAGGGAGATTTGTTTCATCTCTTTGTATCATCTAATGCCCCATACACATGGTCGGACATCTGATTTTTTTCTGACGGATTTTGTCCGAAACTTGTGTTGCATACACACGGTCAGAAAATCCAATCGTTCTGAACGAGGTGACATCAAACACGTATGTCGGGACTATAAACGGGCCAGTAGCCAATAGCTTTCGTCTCTTGGTTTATTCTCAGCATGTGTGGCACTTTGTCCGTCGGAATTGTCTACACACGAACAAATTTATGCAATCGGATTTTGTTGTCCGAAAATTTTAGATCCTGCTCTCAAACTTTGTGCATCGGAAAATCTGATGGGGAAAAAGTCTGATGGAGCCCACACACGGTCAGATTTTCCGACCACATGATCCGATCGCACATTTTCCATCGGAAAATCTGACTGTGTGTATGGGGCATAAGGCTGTTCATTTCACTAGGTATATTTGAGGGTTTACTTCCACTTTTAGCTCCTACAAAAAACATAAGAATTTTATGAAGCTCTATAGCAGAAATATTTGCTGCCATAATGGAGTAGCAGAGAGAGGCTGATTTAGATCTCTTTTATAGTAGTCAAGTCTTTTTTTTTTTTCTCCTCCCTTATCCCAGTAGGAGTTGCTTTTTTTTTTTTTTTTTTGCTTTTTAAGGATTGTTCCAGTCTCAAAAAAAACACGTTCATGGATTTAGAAATACAGTTTCTGTATCTTACTCACTCCATGTATCTCAACAAATTTCTTCAAAATATCTGCTTCACAATAAGCCCTTGTACACACGGTCGGACATTCCGACAACCAAATCCGTCGGATTTTGTCCGACGGATCTTGTCCGAAACTGTTGCATACACACGGTCGGACAAAGTTGTTGGAAAATCCGATCTTTCAGAACGTGATGACGTAATTTCGTTACGATGGGACTACGTTCAGGCTAGTAGCCAATAGCTTTGATGTAGGAATTTGATCTGAGCATGCGTGGCACTTTGTCCGATCGGAATTCTCTACACATCATCGGAGTATGTCCGATCGGAGCAGTTTGTCGGAAAATATTTCCGGCAAGTTGGAAAATTTGGTCCGACGGATATTCCGACGGAAACAGTCCGATGCAGACCACACACAGTCGGAATATCCGACAAAACGCTCCGATCGGACACATTCCGACGGAATCTCCGACCGTGTGTACAAGGGCTAAGAAGTAGTTAGTTCATTAAAGATATGTTGCCTTGTAAATGACTGTCTCATTGGAGTGATGTGTGGTAACTAGGGACATGTATAGCTGAAATGAGCAGTCAAAACTGGTAGTTTTTTGAAGACCCTTTTGATGGTTGCTGCTTAACCACTTCCCGACCAGCGCACGACGATGTACGTCGACAGAATGGCACGGGCAGGCATATTGGCGTACATGTACGTCCAATATTCGATGCCGCCCTGCCATCGGGAGCGCGCCGCCGGCGGCGCGCTCCCGCGCTGGTCGGGACCCCCGTGAGTCCGGTCGCGGGACCCGCGGACTCGATCGCCGCGGGCATCCCCGCGATCGTCTCACGGAGCGGCCGAATGGAGGAAATGCTGTATAAACAACATTTTTCCATTCTGCCTAGCAACTAGTGACGCTGATCTCTGCTCCATGTGATTGGAGCAGAGATCAGTGTACACTAAATGAAAGCCCAACCCCCCCACATTTAGTAACACACCCCTAGGAACACTTAACCCCCTACACTGCCACCCACTGGTTAACCCTTTCACTGCCAGTGTCATTTACACAGGAATCACTGCATTTATATAGCAGTGATTACTGTATAAATGACAATGGTCCCAAAAATGTGTCAAAAATGTCTGATGGGTCCCCGACAATGTCGCAGTCACAATAAAAATCGCAGATCGCCGCCATTACTAGTAAAAAAAAAAAATAATAAAAAATTATTAATAAAAATGCTATAAAACTATCCCTATTTTGTAAACGCTATAAATTTTGCGCAAACCAATCAATAATCGCTTATTGCGATTTTTTTTTTACCAAAAATATGTAGAAGAATACGTATCGGCCTAAATTGAGGGAAAAAAAAGTTTTTTTATATATTTTTGGGGGATATTTATTATAACAAAAAGTAAAAAATAATGCGTTTTTTTCAAAATTGTCGCTCTATTTTTGTTTATAGCGCAAAAAATAAAAACCGCAGGGGTGATCAAATACCACCAAAAGAAAGCTCTATTTGTGGGAAAAAAAGGACGTCAATTTTGTTTGGGAGCCACGTCGCACGACCGCGCAATTGTCAGTTAAAGCGACGCAGTGCCGAATCGCAAAAAGTGGTCTGGTCTTTGACCAGCAAATTGGTCCGGTCTGAAAGTGGTTAAAGGGAAGATCCCGGTACTCAATTTTAAGAGTCATTTTAAAACATTTATAGATTACCAGTAAAAAAAAAACTCTGAGCTCTCAGTTATTTTGGAAGTACCGTAAGCGAGTAGAAGTAGCGCTTATCTGCCCCTGCTATTGGTTTCCTGGGTGATTAGATATGATAAGCCACTAACTTTTATACACTCACCGGCCACTTTATTAGGTACACCTTGCTAGTATTGGATTGGACCCCCCTTTGCCTTCAGAACTGCCTCGATTCTTTTTTTGGCATAGATTCAACAAGGTGTTGGAAACATTCCTCCGAGATTGTGGTCCAAATTGACATGATAGCATCACACAGTTCCTGCAGATTTGTCGGCTGCACATCCATAATGCAAATCTCCACCACATCCCAAAGGTGCTCTATTGGATTGAGATCTGGTGAGTGTGGAGGCCATTGGAGTACAGTGACCTCATTGACTTGTTCAAGAAACCATTGGTGAGGTGACTTGAGCTTTGTGACATTTCCTGCTTGAAGCAGCCATCAGAAGATGGGTACATTGTAGTCATAAAGGGATGGACATGGTCATCAACAATACTTAGGCATAGCCTTTGGGGCTTAAACGATTCTCAATTGGTACTAAAGGGCCCAAAGTGTGCCAAAAAAACACCCCCACACCATTACTACACCACCACCAGCCTGAACCACACAAGGCAGGATGGAGCCATGCTTTCATGTTATTTATGCCAAATTCTGACCTTACCACCTGAATGTCACAGCTGAAATCAAGATTCATCAGACAAAGCAACGTTTTTCCATTCTTTTATTGTCCAATTTTGGTGAGCCTGTGCGAACTGTAGCCACGGTTTCCTGTTCTTAGCTGGCAGGAGTGGCATTGGTGTGGTCTTCTGCCAGGCATTTTTGTCCCCACAGCTGCCGCTCACTGGATATTTTCTCTTTTTCAGACCATTCTCTGGAAACCCTAGAGATTGTTTTATGTGAAAATCCCAGTAGATCAGCAGTTTATCAAATAAACTGAAATAAACTCAGACCAGCCCATCTGGCACCATGATGCTCGGATTGAACTTCAGCAAGTCCTCATCAGCATGTCTAGATGCATAAATGCATTGAGCTGCTGCAATGTGATTGGTTGATTAGTAATTTGTGTTACCAAGCCATTGAACAGGTGTACCCAATAAAGTGGCCGGTGAGTGTATATTTATACTGTGGAGTCCTACCGTGTCTCATTTCATTCCTTGAACAAGGAACTCAGTAGGGCATGGTAGGTCTCTGGGGTGTTTCTTGCTCATAGGTGATTGGACAACAAGAAAAACATATCATTTTTGTTTTGCTATGGCGTACCTCTTCTCTAGGCACTGGCTCCTTCGTTTTTGTGCCTAAGAGGTAAAAACCAATGGACCCTCTGGTCCGCACTGCTTTCCATTTCATAGATGTACAACAGAGGAAACCTTTCAGGAGAGAACCGTGGAATCTGCCTTTGCTGCTCTCTCCTTTCATAAATGCTAATCGCTGTCTCTAGTGTCAGTACTTTGAGTCATTGACCCAAACAAAGTATGCAAACTTCACAACTTTATACATCAATGTATTTTTTCTTTCACTACATTGTCCTCTACCTTACAGTATGTGTAAAAAAAAATGTCATAGACACTTAGAAAGGGTTATTAATTTTGCATATAATTGACAGTATTGACAACATCTGCGCTAAATTACAATAAAGTCACAGTAACACATGTATCCCCTTATACACTCAGACATTTGGCCATCCATATGGCTTCCATTAAATGTGGCTTATTATAGCAACATTGGCTTGAAAAACATAAAATAATTCTATAAAATTCTCTCAGATTCTATTTTAGTTTTTAAAAGGTTTTTATTAGCTGTTAGCATTTGGTTACAAATATCTTAAAGTGATTTGTAAAGTCTAATTTGTTACATGTTATACTTATCTGCCCTGTCGCAGTAGATTTGCACAGAGCAGCCCAGATCCTCCTCTTCTCAGGTCCCTCCTCCCTGTTCCTGGCCCCTCCCTCCTGTTAAGTGCTCCCACAGCAAGCAGCTTGCTATGGGGGCACCTGAGCCGAGTCACAGCTCCCTGTGTCCATTTAGACACGGAGCCCCAACCCGGTCCCGCCTCCTCTCTTCCCTGATTGGCTAGCTGACTTCAATCGACAGCAGCCAATCAGGAGGGAGAATCTCAGACCGCTGAGATACAGGTGGATATCGCTGAGCAGAGAGGGACCTCAGGTAAGTGGTAGGGGGGCTGCAGCACACAGAAGGCTTTTTCTCTTAATGCATAGAATGCATTAAGAGAAAAAAAAAACCTTCTGCCTTTACAAACACTTTACTGTGGAAAGTAACAACAGAGGTCTTAGTTTATTGCAGCATGGGGATACAATTTGTCCAACTGGAAAATGGGTCAGAAATAGACAATAATCCAAGTCATTACTATTAAGATTATTGATACAGAAAAAAAAAAGATCTGCCCAGTTAGACTGGTGAGGCTCTGGGGGAGGGGGGGGAAGGAAAATGAGAAGATGAGAGGAATGCTAGGCATAGGAGAAGGAGGATTGGTAAAAGGGGGCATGGTCGGACCAAGCCTAGAGACTAGGGTTGCAACCTCATCCCTTTTAAACCCGAATACATATGAATTACACAGGTTCTGAGGCTGATTTAATGCAGATAAGGCACCAAGTGAGTTTAATTACCACCTTAATCAGCCACAGAACCTGGGTAATATGTGTTTGGTTTTAAAGGGATGGGGTGGCAACTCCACTAGCGACCCAGCATGCCCGCGTCAGTTCCAGAAAGGAGAAAATGTGTGAACCGGCAGTACGAAATAGTGGTGTATTTTTGTCAGACAGCATGGCCTCTGCTTCTACCAAGATGGCCACCTCCACAGAGACACACTACAGAGCAAGGCATGCTACATCTGTAATGGGAAATGGTCAGCTTCAGCAAACCACAGGCAATACTGTTGACTGGTCCTTTACCCTCAGATTGCCTATTTTGGGGGCACAGCTCTTTAAGACATGTTCTTAAAACAAGAAGTCAACACAATCACTGTGATCATTGAGAGGTATGTTTAATACAAATAATAGCTCCTGTGCATGGGATGGCAAGAGTGCTTTTGCCGTATTGCACATATGGACAACCAGTTGGAGAGATGACTCTCAGGGCTCATTCACACTGTGTGTGGTGGCATGCGTTTTTCTGGATAAATGCAGGTCTCATAGAAAACTGACATGAATAAAGTGTCATATGTGACACTTCATATACAGTAAAAAAAAAAAAAAAGCCGTGCTCCCTGCCAACGCTGACAGTACACTGGCCTACACAGTAAGACGTTGCCTTCAATGGTGCAGCTACTAAGAATGACCCTTGCCTCAGTGGTTATAGGGTCCAGCTCCCTCTTGTTTCTGTTTGGTTGATGTCTCCAATAATACATAATCAACTTAAAAAATATGTAAAGGTTTTTGTTTTGTTTTTCCTCTTACCTGTCTCTTACCTGAATCTGTCCCAGTCCATTTTGTTTTTCATTATTCCTAACACAGAGTAACTGCATTTTTTGATGGAATTTGTAGGTTTTGATGGAATTTGTTTACTAGAGCCACCCTTTTGAATGTTGTACATGATGCTGCATCATAATTTGGCTTCTTCTCTTCTCTAGGGCTCCTAATGGTGATTACAGCACAACTAGTTTACAGTCAGTGAAAGACGATGTTTTCATCAATGTGTTTGATGAAGTCTGCTTTGATATTTTAGAGGTAAATTGTAACGTTTATTACATATGTTTAGTTTATTGTACCCTTTCCTATGGTAGTGTATAACTTTTTCTCAACTTTTTTATTTATGGATAACAAAAATATAACCTCTTTCAGGATGATCGGGAGAGAGGAAGTGGCATTCATACACGAGTCGAGAGACACTGGCTTGGATCGATCCGAATTCCATTTACTACAATTTATTTCCAGTCCAGAGTAAGTGCAGGTCTTAGAGAAACTACAGATCTACATATGATGTGGAAGGGAAAAACTAGTAAAAGTGTGATGGTTTGAGATTTCATAAAGGGCATAGAAAAGGATAAACATCACCAAAGTCAAGAGAGGGCCTGTTGAAAGCTGCAAATCAGGGGTCTCAAACTGGCGGCCCTCCAGCTGTTGCAAAACTACAAGTCTCATCATGCCTGTGGGAGTCGTGCTTGTAACTGTCAGCCTTGCAATGCCTCATGGAACTTGTAGTCTCCTAACAGCTGGAGGGCCGCCAGGTTGAGAACCCTGCTGTAAATAGTTTTAAAGGAGTTGTAAATGCAGAAGTTTTTTTTTTATCTTGGCTCATTAAGATAATGCATTAAGATAAAAAACCTTTTGTGTGTAGCAGTCCCCCCAGTACCCATAATTCCTTACCTGAGCCCCATTTCTCTCCAGCGATGGAATGTCTAAGCTGTCCGGGACACTCCTCCTAATTGGCTGAGACACAGCAGTGGTGCCATTGGCTCCTGCAGCTGTCACAGTCAGTCAATTAGGGGAGAGAGGGGGGCCAGGTTGGGGGCTTCATGTCTGAATGGACACATGGAGCTGTGACTCGGCTCTGGTGTTCCCATAGGAAGCTGCTGCCTGGGCACTCGATAGGAGGGAGGGGTCAGGAGCAGCAAAGAAAAATATATTAATATGTAGTAGATCTTAATTATGTATCATCATCATGGGTGTCTGTAGAACTTTTTTTCGGGGGGGGGGGGGGAGAGCATCACTTTAAGGTCACCCATGCTCTGACCCTTTTCGACAATGCCATTCTCACGGTCAGAGACTGTGGACATAGCACAGGAAATGGTCAGAGACTGTGGACATGGCCCAAGAGACTGTCAGGGACTGCATATATGGCCCAAGAGACTGTCAGTGACTGCATACATGGCTCAAGAGACTATGAGAGACTGCTGACGTGTGAGGGGGTGGTGACAGAAAGAGACCAAGGGGGTGACAGAAAGAGACAGAGCGGGGTGGCAGAGAGGGGGGTGAAAAAGACAGAGGGGGGACAGAGAGGGGTGATGGGGGGGTCAGAGAGAAGGACCCCCTAGCCCTGTCTTCAGTCCCTCAAGTGCCCCTATGTCCCAGTGGTGTGTGTGTGTAATGCCGCGTACACACGTAGCGGACTATCCGACTGACTTAGTCTGGCGGACTTCCCGTCAGACTGTCCGTCGGACTTTCCGAACGGGCTACTTGCCCACACACGGCACTTTTTCAGCGGACTAATACGGCGTACCAAGTCCGCCGTACTATCCGCCGTACTTTTGAAATGAAAGGACTCGCCCACACACGCGGAGGAAAGTCCGCTCATTTCGAGCGCGTCTCCAGGTAGGCGGGGCCCGCGAAGGAGACGTCTCTGGCCCGCCACCTGGTATGGACTTAAAGAGGAACCCCAACGCCAAAAAAATCGGTGTGGGGGTCCCCCCCAGGTCCACATCAGACCCTTGTCCGAGCACGCTACCCGGCCGGCCAGGAAAGGGGGGGCGAGCGAGCGCCCCCCCTCCTGAACCGTACCAGGCCGCATGCCCTCAACATGGGGGGTGCCTTGGGGAAGGGGGGGCCGCGCGCCCCCCCCACCCCAAAGCACCTTGTCCCCATGTTGATGAGGACAAGGGCCTCTTCCCGACAACCCTGGCCGTTGGTTGTCGGGGTCTGCGGGCGGAGGGCTTATCGGAATCCGGGAGCCCCCTTTAATAAGGGGGCCCCCGGATACCGGCCCCCCACCCTAAGTGAATGAGTATGGGGTACAATGTACCCCTACCCATTCACCTGTAAAATAAAGTACAAAAAAAACACAACACACAAGATAAAATAGTTTATTGCACAGCTCCGGGGGTCTTCCGTCTTTGGGGGTCTTCTCGCCGAGGAAGAAGGCCGGGCTCCTCCGCTAGCAAAAGAGCTAGAAGAAGATAGCGGAGGAGCCCGGCCTTCTTCCTCGCCGCCCCCTCTTCTTCCGACTTCGGGGGTCTTGTCCCCCTCTTCAGTTCTTCTGCCGGGCCACCGCGCCTTCTTATAGCTCTTTTACAGGCGGTGGCCCGGTCTTCTGTCGCCACCGCCGCCTTCCGTTCTTCTTCTTCTTCTCCTGGAGATGTTGACTCGACGCACTCTCCGGCCGCAATGCCAAGGACGCGCTGCACGGTGACTTATATAGGGACAAGGGGCGGGGTCATCGGTTGATGTCACATGGGTTGATGTCACATGGGTTGATGTCAAATGGCGACAGTCCCAGCATCCTCCGGGACGGTGACATCATACGGGGGCGGGGTCACCATGTGACATCAACAGATGACCCCGCCCCTTGTCCCTATATAAGTCGCCGCGCAGCGCATCCTTGGCATTGCGGCCGGAGAGAGCGTCGAGTCAACATCTCCAGGAGGAGAAGAAGAAGAACGGAAGGCGGCGGCGGCGACATCGGCGACAGAAGACCAGGCCACCGCCTGTAAAAGAGCTATAAGAAGGTGCGGTGGCCCGGCAGAAGAACCGAAGAGGGGAACAAGACCCCTGAAGTCGGAAGGAGAGGGGGCGGCAAGGAAGAAAGCCGGGCTCCTCCGCTAGCAAAAGAGCTAGAAGAAGATAGCGGAGGAGTCCAGCGAGAAGACCCCCGAAGACAGAAGACCCCGGAGCTGTGCAATAAACTATTTTATCTTGTGTGTTGTGTTTTTTTTGTACTTTATTTTACAGGTGAATGGGTAGGGGTACATTGTACCCTATACTCATTCACATAGGGTGGGGGGCCGGTATCCGGGGGCCCCCTTATTAAAGGGGGCTCCCGGATTCCGATAAGCCCCCCGCCCGCAGACCCCGACAACCAACGGCCAGGGTTGTCGGGAAGAGGCCCTTGTCCTCATCAACTTCTGGACAAGGTGCTTTGGGGTGGGGGGGCCGCGCGGCCCCCCCCTTCCCCAAGGCACCCCCCATGTTGAGGGCACGCGGCCTGGTACGGCTCAGGGGGGGCACTCGCTCGCCCCCCCTTTTCTGGCCGGCCGGGTAGCGTGCTCGGACAAGGGTTTGATGTGGATGTCCATGATGGTCAGCAGCTGGCGAGACCAATTTTTATTCTAGGTGAGGACAGGAGGTGCTCTGTTCCTTCCATCGGATCTATGATGTGACATGGAGCTTGCATGGACTGGCTGCTTGCATTTCCTGCCCGTCCTTGTTCTCTGAACCCCCGGTCAGTCTGTCCTTCAGGCCTGGGAGTGATAAGGAGGTTTAAGGATTCCAGGGGTTCCAGGCTCTGGGAGGCGCCAGGGATGTTGTGCCCACTTTTCCTGGTGTCTTGCTGTTCTACTGGGCCGCTCACTCACTATGTAGACCGGGTGATGTCATACTGCCCACCCCTTGAGGCCTTCGATGTCCCGCTCCTCGCCAGCCCTGCTAAACTGTGTACAGGTGCGAGCAGGGCTGGCTGCCAGCGCTAGGATAAAGACTGAGTGGGGAACTCCTGATCCGATCCCTGATTACAGGGGCACACTTGCCCCTACCTGCGGACACCCATGATCGTCATATGGAAGGCCTGAGATCACCAGAAAATCCAATTGTAAATAGTTTGTATTGGGCTCTCAAAACAGGCAAACACAAATATCTTTCTTCAGCAAAAGTAAAGGAAACAGTTCATAGTACTGGTGTAAAGAAAGCCTTGGTCTCCAGAGAGTCCACACTTGTTCATAGCTGTGAACTACTCCACACTACCTCACAGACACCTGCTGCTTCCCAAGACTCTCTTGCATGTGGCTTAACCCCTTCAGAACCAAAGTCCCTATAATCAGGGTTCAGAGGTCCTTTCCCACCAAAATACTCTCTGAACTTCCAAATTCCGAGTCCCAAATGGTGAATAGAAATCGGTCCTCTCCTCCCCAACTGGACCACCCAAGAACCCCTCACCCTGCATGGGTGAGAACCCCTGACTACTAGCAATGTCTTCTGTTCTTTCCCATAAAAGGGTCCACAACTCAAATAATGGGGAAACATACCTGCCATCCAGGACACAATCCTAGATTCCTGTAGAGCATACTTGTCAATGAAGATGGGTGCAGTCTTGTATAAAAGGGAAAACACAATAATGCTTTTTGGGGAAAATCTTATATTATACATTTTCTGTTTTGTATCTGCTGATTTACAGATTGATGGAACATTCCGGATTGACACACCCCCAGTGCTTCTAGGATACAGTAAACAGCGTAATGTGGGAAATGATGGAGGCTATGAATCAGTACGAAGCCTGAGCCAAGGTTCCTTTCTAACACTCTTTATTACCATTGAGCCTCAGCTTGTACCTGGAGAGCCCATCAGGGAAAAGGTAGTTATCATACACTGGGTACCTACTGTACTGTGTTATATGTGTATGTGATGTTCCAGCATTGTTCTGTGTTTAGGAAAATGAACTGGAAATGGAATGGATTGTTTATGTAAAGCAATAGAACATGTCATATAATGCCTTAGATTTTGAGAGTCTGAATTGCCAGCTTCTAGTTCTCTTTCCCTTACTTTATTCATTTGACTGCTTTTTGAGCCTTGTGCACTTACAGTAATTGAGCTCATCACAAATATCTTGCGGCTTCTTTTACATATCTTTCTGTACCTTAGTTTGACAGTAGAGAAGATGAGAAGTTACTTCAAGCTGCCGAGAAATTCCAGAGTGAAGCCGCTTTAAAATTCCCTAACCGGCAATGCCTGACCACCGTCACAGACATTAATGGAAGTACAGTTTTCATCACTCGATACATCAAGGCCTTACAACCTTCACAGGAACTTCTAGAAGCTAACCCCAATAATGTACAAGCAACATCAGTAAGTACCACATTTGTGAAGGAAAAACTGTCGGTATAGACTTAATCTGTGATATTGTAGGTTAACGTGTATGTAAACTCTAACAATGAACTTCTGGTCTGTTGAAAACAACTATCAAAAGCATTGTGACTAGGGATGAGCTTGATGTTCGAGTGGAACATACTTTCGACTCGAACATCGGCTGTTCGCACGTTCGACGAATACTGAACGTTATGGGCCATTCATGCCAAATTCATGTGGCGCTCACGGCCCACAATGCACTGCGACATCGCAGTGCATTGCTGGCTCATGATTGGCCAAGCATGCACTGTGACCCCCGCATGCTTGGCCAATCACAGCGCCGGCAGCGAGGAGAGCCATGATGATCATAGCCCCACACTATATAAGGCTGCCAGCGCAGCGGCCTTGTGTAGTTTGTTGGCGTCTGTAGGAGTTAGTGGGTGTACTCTGTGTACCTTCAACACAGTATACACCGTTCGTTATCAGCCGATTTAGCATTCTTGCTCTTCTGTAATTGAGCTTTTAGCAATCTGCAGGAGTTTGTGGGTGTTCTCTGCGTGCCCTGACCGCAGTATACACCATTATATCCACCTATATAGCTAGCTATATTGCTCTTCTGTAATTGAGCTTTCAGTCAGCTGTAGGAGATTGTGGAAGTTGTCTGTGTGCCCTGACCGCAGTATACACCATTATCCACCTATATAGCTCTTCTCTAATTGAGCCATCTGCCATCTGCAGGAGTTAGTTGGTGTTGTGTGCCTCCAGCACAGTATACACCAGTATCTACCCTTTAATTCCTGTTCTATAATAAAGGCATCTGCAGGAGTTAGTGGGTGTTGTGTGCCTCCAGCACTACCCAATTGCTGGTTTTCCCATCTCTCTTCAGGCCATTACCATGTCTGGAAGGCCAACAAGGAGAGGCAGAAAGGCATGAGCCGATTAAAAGAGGGCAAGCAGGCTCTGTGTCTAGAGACAACAGTGCTGGTCGTGGATGCGGTGCATCGTCATCATCAGCACGTGGCCATGGGACACGCTTGTCCTTATTTTCAGCAGCTGGACGTGTTGAGTCCCATCATGCCGAAGACTTAGTAGAGTGGATGACCAAGCCCTCTTCATCCTCCTCATCCTTTCCCACCCAGGCTCAGGGTACTAGCAAAGCAGCTGCCAACGCATCGTCTTCCCTCGTCTCAATGTCATCATCAGTGACTCCTTCCCTAGACTCACCATGTCCTCCTGAGGAGTCCCCTGAACTCTTTGAGCACAGTGTTGCGTACATGCTCCAGGAGGATGCCCAGTGTTTTGTAGGCTCTGATGATGATACTCAGCTAGAGGAAGGCAGTAGAGTGAATGCAGAGAGAGGGGATGCTCAACAAGGACAGCAATCTGGCAGTCATGTTCCACAAGCTGCAGCATACTGCCAGGTTTGCTCCAGCGATGAATAGGGAGGGGATGATGAGGGCACTGACTCCACGTGGGTGCCTGGTAGGAGGAGGAGGAGGAGGCACATGTCCAACGAGGCAGGATGCCCTCCGGGGGCCAGCTTAGGGGCAGTACACCGACTGAATTACACCGCAGAGCTCTGCCTGTGCAGGGCGCTGCCTCTGCGCGTTATTCCAAAAGTTCTTTGGTGTGGGCCTTTTTTGAGATGAGTGCATCAGATCGCACCGCTGCTATTTGCAACATATGTCTCAAGCGTATCTCGCGTGGCCAAAACATCAGCCGCTTGGGCACCACATGCTTGACCAGACATATGTTGACCTGCCATGCAGCTTGTTGGCAAGCGTACCTCAAAGACCCACACCAAAGAACAAAGCGGACCTCTCCTTGCTCCTCATCAGCTGGGATCTCCAACCCCACTAGACCTTCAGTCCTCTCTAAAACCTGCTCTGAGAGGAATGAAGGTGTAGAATTAGGTGTGTCACAGCCAAGTGCTTGCGGGCACTCTGCTAGCAGTAGACCCACGTCCGATTATAGCAGGCAAATTTCCCTGCCCCAGTTGCTGGACCGTCGAAAGAAGTTCACTCCCAGCCATCCACATGCCCAGCGGTTGAATGCTAGCTTGGCTAAATTGCTAGCACTTCAACTGCTGCCTTTTCAGTTGGTAGACTCGGCCCCCTTCCGTGAGTTTGTACAATGTGCGGTTCCTCAGTGGCAGGTCCCCAAATGCCACTTTTTCTCACGGAAGGCGATTCCGGCTCTCTACTGGCATGTGGAAGGCAATGTCCTTGCCTCACGGGACAGGGCGGTCAGCGGCAAGGTGCATATTACTGCTGACTCATGGTCCAGTAGGCATGGACATGGACATTACCTGTCTTTCACGGCCCATTGGGTCACTCTTCTGGCAGCTGGGAAGGATGCAGGACAAGGTGCAGTAGTGTTGGAGGTTGTTCCGCCACCACGCCTCCAAAATGCTACTACTGGTTGTGACACACCTCTCCTCCACCCCCTCCTCTTCTTCCTCCATGGCCTCTTCCAGTGCTCTGTCCTCAGAACCAGCGGTGCTCCGTAGGCGTTAAAGGGGCTACGCAAGTACGCAGGCAAAACGATGCCATGCTGTCCTTGCGCTGGTTTGTTTGGGGGACAGGAGCCACACTGGGGCAGATATTTTGTCAGCTCTGCAGGGGCAGGCCGAGAGGTGGTTGACGCCACGCCAGCTTAAGCCAGGAATGGTGGTTTGCGACAATGGCACCAACCTCCTCTCCACCCTCCGACGGGGACAACTGACCCATGTGCCCTGTGTGGCTCACGTCCTTAACCTGGTGGTGCAGCGGTTCTTGGGCAGGTGCCCGGGCTTACAGGATGTCCTGAAGCAGGCCAGGAAAGTTTGTGTGCATTTCTGACAATCATTTAATGCCTGTGCTCGGCTGGCTGGGCTCCAAAAGGAGTTGAACCTGCCCAAGAACCGCCTTATATGTGACATGCCCACCAGGTGGAACTCAACGTTGGCCATGCTGCAGCGGCTGCACACGCAGCAGAGGGCCATCAATGAGTACCTGTGCGACTACGGCACCAGGACAGCGCCAGGGGAGCTTGGTTTTTTCTCACCACGCCAGTGGGGCATGATCAGGGATGCATGCACTGTCCTGTCACCGTTTGAGGAGGCCACAAGGATGGTGAGCAGTGACAGTGCATGCATCAGTGACACTGTACCTCTTGTCCACCTGCGTGGAATAATGGACAGGGCATTTGAGGCAGAACAGAGGCAGGAAGAGGACGACTTCCTTGCCTCTCAAGGCCCCCTTTATCCAGACAGTGTTCCTGCTGTGCCACAGGAAGAGGATGAGGAGGAGGAGGAGGATGATGATTGTGTCTGCATGGAGGTGGAGGCTGGCACTCAGCAGCAGCAGCAGTCTTGTAGGGATGATTTACAGTCCCAAGAAACCCGTGGACTTGTACATGGTTGGGAGGAGGTAGCTGCGGATCATGTTGTCCTTAGTGACCCAGAGGACTCTGGACCGAATGCCTCAGCTAACCTACGCTGCATGGCCTCCCTGATCCTGCAAAGCCTGCGGAAGGATCCTCGTATTCTTCGGATCAAGGAGAGCGACCATTACTGGCTGGCCACTCTCCTTGATCCACGGTACAAGGGTAAGGTTGTCGACCTTATCTTGCCATAGCAGAGGGAGCAGAGGATGAGACATCTCCGGGAGGCCTTGCAGAAAGGTCTGTTCAGACAATTTTTTAGTCCGCAGCCCCAAGGTATGATCGGTTCCAGCAACCATCGCCAACGTCTTATTTACATGGTGCAGGAATACCTAGGGGCAAGGTCAGACTTGGACACCTTTCCCACCGAAAATCTCCTGGCTTACTGGGTCTTGAGGATGAATCACTGAGC